>NC_089756.1:7164676-7214676 GCF_040412425.1 Macrobrachium rosenbergii | reverse complement strand
AGTTCTAGTTTCTGATCAATGTCTACATTTCAGTTTGGCAAAAAAATCTCTGTTATATGTTTGTTATTATGTTATGCATTAATTTTTATTACAAAACGATAGGGATACACAAAGCCAAATTACATACGAAAGCTACGTACTCTTATACGCATACAAAAATGAAGATTATAACAGACTTCAACAACTGTAAAAGCAATTGAAATCCCGTGAGATTCTCTGACACTGAAGCTCAGACTAGGAATAAGTTCAGTTTAACAACGGTTTCGTGCATATTCAAGCCTGCATCTTCTAACTTTATAACTTCTTTTAGAATTTTTTGCTTTGTGGTCGCACGTCTTTGTGAACAAACTGTATGAAAAATGCAAAAATCCTCTCCAGTCTCAAATCTCCATAAAAGTGGAGGAGGAGAGAAATACGGAGGTTAGCGGAGGGACAGATATATGGGGGTGGGGATCTTCACAAATAAAAAAAAACCAGATATATATATATATATATATATATATATATATATATATATATATATATATATATATATATATATATATATATATATATATATATATATATATATATATATATATATATATATATATATATATATATATAGAGAGAGAGAGAGAGAGAGAGAGAGAGAGAGAGAGAGAGAGAGAGGCTAACGACCCTCTATTGAAAAAAATATGCATTGAAAATTGTTGAATGAATATTGCTGGTCAAACTTGCAACAATCCCGTGTGTTGGAAGCAAGAATGGATCATGATGAGGGATGAAAACCCACAATGGACAAATGAATTTGAAAGCTTCGCGGTACCCTCGCCTGCATTGTTTATCGTGTATTGGTTCCGCTGTGAACCTGTCCAGAATTGGAACACAATAAGTATTCAAGGTATGATTGGTATAATTCTAGAATTTACTTCAGAAATAATTGTATGTATGTATGTATATATATATATATATATATATATATATATATATATATATATATATATATATATATATATAAATGAATGTTTGTTTGTATGCTTGTCCATATGTTTGTGCGATATAGCAATCCGCACCACTTGATCAGTCTACAAAAAATTTGGCTTGTGGCCATCATTTAACCCAACTTAGATAATAGGGAAGGTTTCAACCTGTACCCCCTTCCCATTCCCCCCACCCTCCTTCCCCCTTCCTTTTGTAACTCGTGGTAACTGCTTGACCGATCTAGACAAAATTTGGCATGTGGCCATCATTTGACCCAACTTAGATAATACAGTAAGTTTCAAACCCGTACCCCCTTCCCTTCCCCCTTCACCCTTCACCCTTCACCCTTCACCCTTCCCTCTTCCCTTTGTAACTTACATGGTAACCGCTTGACATTACTAGACAAAAATTGGCATGTTGCCATCATTTTACCCAACTTAGATAATACGGTAGGTTTCAAACGTGTACCTCTTCCCATTCCCCTTCCCCTTCACCCTTCCCCTTTCCCTTTGTAGCTTATGTGGTAACCACTTGACCAATCTAGACAAAGTTTGGTATGTGGCCATCATTTAACCAAACTTAGATAATAAGGTAGGTTTCAAACCCATACCCCTTCCCCTTCCCCCATTGTCTTCTCCCTTCCTTATGTAACTTACTTGGTAACCGCTTGACCGATCTATACAAAATTTGGCATGTGGCCACCATTTGACCGAACTTAGATAATAGGATGGGTTCAAACCCGTCCCTTTTCCCCTTCCCCTTCCCCATCCCCCTTCCCCCTTTCCTTTGTAACTTGTGTGGTAACTGCTCGACCAATCTAGACAAAATTTGGCACATGGCCATCATTTGACCCAACGTAGATCACAGGGTAGGTTTCAAACCTCTACTCCCTTCCCCCTCCGATTCCTCTTCCCTTTGTAACTTATGTGGCAACTGCTTGACTGATCTAGATAAAATTTGGTAGCATTATTTGATCCAACTTAGATAATATGGTAGATTTCAAACCCATACCCTGTTCCCCTTTCCATTTCCCCATCTCCTTTCCACCTGAGCTTTGTAACTTATGTGGTAACCGCTTGACCAATCCAGATAAAATATGACCCAACTAAGGTAATAGGGTATGTTTCAAATCCGTACCCCTTCCCCTTTCCCATCCCTCTCCCCCCTTCCTTTTGTAACTTATATAGGAAATAAACTCTATAGTTTTATCTTACCTCATTTCATATACTCGATACCATAGGAATATAATAATGAAAATGCTTTTCTTTCCTGTGATTAATAATGCTGTAACAATGTTTGTGTTTAGGTTTAGTGGGAGTGTGTCTTTAGGTTTAGTGCGGACGCGTTTAGGTTTAGCAGGGAGCGTGCATATGGTTAGGGGGGTGTGCTTAGATTTAGTGGGGGTGTTTCAGTTAAGTAGGGGTGTGTTTAGTTTTAGTGGATGGCGGGTGTTGGTGGTAAATGTGACAGTCAGCTCAGTAATACCTGGATAAAAGGGACAGTCAACACAGTAATACAAACAGTAATACCTGGGGGACAGTCACCATAGTAATACCCGGATAAAATGGACAGTCAGCCACAGTAATACCTGGATAAAATAGACAGTCACCATAGTAATACCTGGATAAAATAGACAGTCACATAATAATACCAGGATAAAATAGACAGTCACCACAGTAATACCTGGATAAAATAGACATTCACCACAGTAATACCTTGATAAAATAGACAGTCACACATTAATACCTGGATAAAATAGACAGTCACCACAGTAATACCTGGATAAAATTGACAGTCACCACAGTAATACCTAGATAAAATGGACAGTCACCTTAGTAATACCTGGATAAAATAGACAGTCACCACATTAATACCTGAATAAAATGGACAGTCACCTTAGTAATACCTGGATAAAATAGACAGTCACCACATTAATACCTGAATAAAATAGACAGTCACCACAGCAATACCTGGATAAAATAGACAGTCACCACAGCAATACCTGGATAAAATTGACAGTCAACACAGTAATACCTGGATAAAATGGGCAGTCACCTTAGTAATACCTGGACAAAAGGGACAGTCAACACAGTAATACCTGATGAAATAGACAGTCACCACAGTAATACCTGGATAAAATAGACAGTCATCACAGTAATACATTGATAAAATAGACAGTCACCACATTAATACCTGGATAAAATAGACAGTCACCACATTAATACCTGAATAAAATAGACAGTCACCACAGCAATACCTGGATAAAATAGACAGTCACCACAGCAATACCTGGATAAAATGGAAGTCAACACAGTAATACCTGGATAAAATAGACAGTCACCACAGCAATACCTGGATAAAGGGACAGTCAACACATTAATACCTGGATAAAATAGACAGTCACCACAGCAATACCTGGATAAAAGGGACAGTCAACACAGTAATACCTGGATAAAATAGACAGTCAACACAGTAATACCTGGATAAAATAGACAGTCGCCACAGTAATAACTGGATAAAATAGACATTTACCTCAGTAATACCTGGATAAATGGGACACTCACCACAGTAATTCTTGGATAAAAGGGACATACAGTGCAGTAATACCTGGATAAAATGGACAGTCACCTCAGTACTACCTGGATAAAAGGGACAGTCAACACAGTAATACCTGGATTAAATAGACAGTCACCACAGTAATACCTGGATAAAATAGACAGTCACCACAGTAATACCTGGATAAAATAGACTTTCACCACAGTAATACTGGATAAAATAGACAGACACCACATTAATACTGGATAAAATAGACAGTCACCACAGTAATACCTGGGTAAAATAGACAGTCACCACAGTAATACCTGGATAAAATTGACAGTCACCACAGTAATACTGGATAAAATAGACATTCACCACAGTAATACCTGGATAAAATAGACAGTCACCACAGTAATACCTGGATAAAATAGACTTTCACCACAGTAATACCTGTATAAAATAGACAGTCACCACAGTAATACTGGATAAAATTGACAGTCACCTCAGTAATACCTGGATAAATGGGACACTCAGCACAGTAATTCTTGGATAAAAGGGACAGACTGTGTAGTAATACCTGGATAAAAGGGACACACAGTGCAATAATACCTGGATAAAGTGGACAGTCAGCAAAGTAATACCTGGATAAAATGGGACATTTAGTGCAGTAATTTCTGGATAAAAGGGAAAGTCACCACAGTAATACCTGGATAAAGATAAATACCTGACAGTCAGCAAAGTGATTCCTGGATAAATATATAATACCTGGATAAATGATATATAATACCTGGATAAATATATATATATATATAATACCTGGATAAAGGGACATATATATATATATATAAATATTCTTCTTCTTCTTTCTTTTAACGTGATAAAAAGGGAAATTCCCATTTTTGTATGGGGTAAAAAGAACAGTCATGCAAAGTGATTCTTTAATATAAGGACTTTTGATTTGGCTTTGGGGTAGACCTGTATAATGTATGCATGTAATTGCAATTGCATATATATAATATTATATAGATAGATAGATAGATAGATCGATCTCGAAGGAAAATTGAGTTATTTTTAAAACCAATTTAGCAATATAGAGAATATAATCTTCTTTTGAGACCCACAAAATGCTGATTGAATGGCGAGTTCCAGGTTTAATCCATCTTACAAAAATCTACGTAAAACGGGAAAAACTAATTCTTAATTAACTCTGTAATGATGATCTGAATATAACTTTTTCTATTTTAATTTATCCCAGTCCTTAGTATATTCTATACATTACAATAAGCTTCACTAAAAAGAAATAAATTGCGTCACACGCTGACCATTCCATTAAAAGAAAATGATCACATTTTACCTTTTTTACATCTGCAACAAAAAGAGTCTGTTTCAAAACCATTTTTGCTCCTCTTTATAATTAACTGACCATAGGAACTTATTTTCCCGAATCACGACATTTGTTCTCAAAGCATAGATCCTTGTCTCATCGTCTCAAGGAAGAATGGATCCCCAATAGAAACATTGCGATGCGTCAATGTCCATTTTATTGCCTCACTCTCTTTTTCCTGCGCCGTTAAGGATGTTAATGTTGCAAGTGCTTCCGCTGATGGATTGCTTCATTTGTGGGGGAAGGGTGGGGGCGGGTTGTGGGGACGGGGAGGGAATTCCTAGTTGTCATTGGGGAAGGGAGCTACTAGTAGTTATTGTCACCATGCTGTTAGAGATACATTGTTTATTGCTGTTCCCTTCTCTGATTGCTATCAACGTTACTGTTGCTGCTTCGTTGCTTCTGCTGGTTGCTACATCATGGTTGCTAGTGCCTGAATGTGTTTCGTATGTTGCTTCTTGTCCTCGCTGCTTGTGGTTGTTCTTTTGTTGTTTGTGCTTGCTTGAGTCGGCGGTAACTTGTGTCAGTTGTTTTTAGGAAGAGTGTTTGTATTACCTGAAAGTAGAGTGGTGAATTAAGGATTTTTTTTCTAGTTTTTTGTGTTATTTAATTTTAACAACTAGTTTCTCTCTCTCTCTCTCTCTCTCTCTCTCTCTCTCTCTCTCTCTCTCTCTCTCTCTCTCTCTCTCTCTCTCTCTCTTTAAGCCTTCCTGTTAGAGAGACCACTCACTGCAATTTCAATTTATTCCATTAACACTGAAGTTTTTTTTTTTTTTTGAATAATCTGTTTTCATCCTGCGTCTGCGTTTTATAAGTCCTGCAAGTTTAAGGGACGGAAACAGTCTAGTTGTCTAATATTTTTTGTAGCGTTTGCAGCTAAAACTTTTTTTTTTTTAGTATATGTACCAAATAACAACCTTTGACCTTTGAAATCTTCATTTGTTTACATATAACAAATAACAAACCTTGACCTTTGAGTTCATCTTTTGTTTACAAAATACTTCTAATTTTTACGCAAATTGCCTCAGAATCATGGATGTCAGCTCATTGTAAATTAACCCAGTTTTCGAAGTTGATTTCACTCTCGCCAAGAATTCATTATTGTTTCGAATATTCACGAGATTCGTTACTGCTCTTGAAGCTGTTCAATTATTTTCGGAGTTTCCATTTCCTGATCCACTGCTTCCTTCAGTTATTACACTGAATCTGTAATTTTAAATTTTGTTTTTCGCCAGTAAGAATTGTTATACCTTGGACTTTTGTTTTGCAATTTTCGGTTAAAGATGATTGTCTTTTTCTCATTTTTTTCAAGACTGTAGATTCAAGTTATGTTGCTGTGAGCTATCAAGAATAATGTATTCTATTTTGTTCCTGTTTCAAACTTCATTTAAAGATCATTGTTTTTTTCATGACTTCAATGCTGAATTATGTTGTTGCGAGCTAGTAAGAATAATTTATACTACTTAATACCTTTTTTTAGTTTTGTTTAGAAATCATTGTCTTTTATTTTTTCGTGAATAATTTTAGATTCTTTTGTTTTGAGGAAGTAAGAATAATTTATATCTTTTCATTCCTTTTGCAAGTTTCGTTGAAAAATAATTGCTTTTTTATATATTTTTTTATGACTAATGTTAAATTATGTTGTTCCGAGCTATAAGAATAATGTATACTATTTCATTCTTTTTCAAGTTTCATTTAAAGATGGTTGTTTTTTATTTTCATGACTGTAATGATAAATCATGTTGTTGTGAACAAGTAAGTATAATGTATACTACTTCATTCCTTTTTCAAGTTTCATTCAGTTACGCAATTCTTTTTTTACATTATTCTTTGTTACTTAAGAATAACGTATAACTTTTCATTCATATGTAAGTTTTCCTTATTGATACAAAGTTTCTTTGAGCTTTATAATTTGGGGCAGGAAAAATTTACTTGTGGCTGTTGGTGCCAACAAGAATTTAGCACGTTTTACCATTCCTTTTCAGCTCCTTTCCCATTCCTTTTCCAACGACTGAACCAAAAAGCCCCACGAGTTTAAAAGGACGTTCTCACCGGATCGATATCCTTTAGGAGTCCTTTTCGTTCCAAAATTGGTCCTAACACAATCCTAGATTTAAAAGAAAAAAAGAAAAAATTAGAATCCACGATTCTCACCCTCATTGCCCAGTTCATTGTTGATAAAGGGATGCGAACGTAAGGTCGAGTAAGCAACCAATGGCCGAAGGGGGAATTTCCCCCCACTAAACCATCCGGTGACCGGAGGTGTGGACCAGGGGGACGTAAAATTTAGGGTCCCCAATGCAAAATTAAATCAGGAGAGGCTGCCCCTGCTCCCCCCTCACCCCTCCCTTCTCCTTACTCTCGCCTCCCTTCCCCCTCCCCTCCCCTCCCCCTCTCCCCCCTGCCTTTCAAATGTAGGGTCACTTCCCAATTACCAAGGGAATGTCAGGGGGTTTGAATTTATGCACTTGTGATTATCTTCCTCACCGGTAGAGGGGGTGAAAGGCAGATGAAGAGAGAGAGAGAGAGAGAGAGAGAGAGAGAGAGAGATGGATATGGAAGGTAGGAGCACAGAAATTCCGAAAGGGGAAGAATTGAATGGTTAATTCCTTTTAATGGTTTGCTGAAATCTCTGTAAAGTATACGGTAACGGAAGGTTGCTGTTATGCAGATGCTTTGTCTTCCGTGGGGCGTAGATATTCCTGGAAGTAGGATAATGGGAAAGAGAGAGATATGTTACAGGATCTATTATTATCATGAATAATCTTTGAAAATGTGCCACATTCATGAGAGAGAGAGAGTATGTGGGGTGGAGTGGGGGTATGAAGTCCAACATTATATTGAAAAATGAATAATTCATTGTGACATGATTATGACAGGTATTGCAATCCACATGGTTCCCTTTAACCCGCAATGTAAAATTTGCCAACACAAAAAAAATAATACTAGCCATTATTCCCCTGCTTGATGAATTCTCAATGGGTGAATTTACTAATTCGGCCGGCGGGCTTCAAAATTCATGTATTATTTCATTGGTGATGCCATTTGTGGAATGTTTGCTGTTCATTTTTTATAAACATTGAACGTGGAGTTTTTCCAGTGGTGGAGGATGCTCGGTGGTTCGTCATTTTTATCTTAATTTTATCTTATATATATATATATATATATATATATATATATATATATATATATATATATATATATATATATATATACATACATATATATACATACACATACATACATGCATATATATATATATATATATATATATATATATATATATATATATATATATATATATATATATATATATATATATATATATATATATATATATATATATATATATATATATATATATATATATATATATATATATATATATATATATATATATATATATATATATATATATATATATATATATATATATATATTGCATATATATATATATATATATATATATATATATTGGGGAGATACAAATCACGGCAGCGTTTCTTCTTGATTTTATTTCAAATACAACAAAACCTTCAACCCAGTTCCGTTACAGTATACAGTAATAAGACTGGATAATACCAGGCAGTTCTGCTTAGAGTTTATCTAAGCGTTCGCTTTACAGTGCCGACAGAATGAGCCAACTCGAAGTTTGGTAAATTTCAGGTCCGTCATCTAATTTACATTTTCTAAAAATATTCCCTACCGCTGATATTTTAACCAGTGAATGGCTTCCTCCGGTCAACAGGTCCGTGAAGGTAGTTCCGTTCGTGACGATCCATTTGGCCGCTCATTAGCTGTCCTGTTAAGAGTTGTTATTTGCCAATTGGTCATCTGAGTGCTTAAAGGTCATCTGCCGGAGAACATACAGTATATACATATATATATATATATATATATATATATATATATATATATATATATATATATATATATATATATATATATATATTATATATATATACATATACATACTAAGATAAAAATGACGAACCACCGAGCATTCTTCACCACTCGAAAAACTCCACGTTCAATGTTTATAAAAACTGAACAGCAAACATTCCACAAATGGCATTACCAATGAAACAATACATGAATTTTGAAGCCCTCCGGCCGGATTAGTATATTCACCCATTGAGAATTCATCAAGCAAAGGAATAATGGCTGGTGTTATTTTTGTGTGTGTATACATATATAAATACACACATTTATATACATACATATACATGTATATATATATGTATATATATAATATATATATATATGTATTATATATATATATATATATATATATATATATATATATATATATATATATATATATATATATGTGTGTGTGTGTGTGTGTGTGTGTGTGTGTGTACGTATATATAAATATATATATATATATATATATATATATATATATATATATATATATATATATATATATATATATATATATATATATATATATATATATATATATATATATATATATATATATATATATATATATATATATATATATATATATATATATATATATATAGGAGCCTCGATGGCTCAGTTACAGCAGCAGCTTCGGACTTCGTAGAGGTCTGTGGCGCGGGTTCAAATCCGCAGCCGACTGATCAGAGAGGCAGACACTTTGCTATCCGTGTAGACATCCCGGGATTATATATGTAATCAACGGATAGGTTTGCTTAAAAGCAAATGGGTGTTACAGACTAAATACACACAAAAACAAAGCCACTACAACACCTTCTAAAAACATAACAAACATCTCACACGTCTCGAACTCTCGCCCTACCCGCGCAACAACTTCTCGCTGCTGGGAAGAAAGGGCGTTGGGTCGGGTATGATACATGAAACATACGCTACCGGGGTCTAAGCGATGTCAGGCAGGGCAGCCGATCGAGACTACAGTCTACCCCAAAGCCAAATCAAAAGTCCTTCAAAAGAAGGCATCGTGCTTACCCCATACAAAAATGGGAAAAAGCACGTTAAATGAAGAAGAAGAAGAATATATATATATATATATATATATATATATATATATATATATATATATATATATATATATATATATATATATATATCAGTGTAGATGACCCATAAACACACACACATACACACACATGCAGACCATCATACCACAGCCATTGTGCTGGTTAAAAGATTACACATTGGTCAGGGCAGAGGAGGAGGAGGAGAAGGAGGAGGAGGAGGAGGAGGAGATTTCCTCACTCTTGAGGAAGAGGAGAGCAGAGAGCAGAGAGAGAACAGTCATTGAAATGTGTCCTTTTGCGGAGACTGCATTAGAAAAATTGTTGCATTACATTTATGGGTCCTATTCAGGTGCGCACAATGTGGCTGTATGTTTTCTATATTCGCTAACAGGATTTGCCGTAATGGCTCTCTCATTCCTGGTCGCTGAGGTTTGTTTTCTTATTTGCAAGAGGAGGGGAAAATGTTTTCCTCGTCGAATTGTCGAATGCGCTTGAAATTGGCGTTTTTTATTGTCGAGTGCGCTATATAATTTTTGCGAAATTGTCGAATGCGCTCTAATTTTTGTGAAATTGTCGAATGAGCTCTAATTTTTTGTGAAATTATCGAATGCGCTATAATTTTTTTGGAATTGTCGAATGCACTCTAATTTTTGGAAAATTATCGAAAACTCTCTAGCTTTTGTGGAATTCTCGAGTTCGCTCGAATTTTTTGGAGTTGTGAAATGCACTCTAATTTTTGTGGAATTGTTAAATGCTCTCTCATTTATTCTGAATTATCGAATGCTCTCTAACTTTTGTGGAATTCTCAAATTCGCTCTAATATTTGTGGAATAGTCTAATGCGTTCTAATTTTTGTGGAATTGTCGAATGAGCTCTAATTTTTTGTGAAATTTTTGAATGCTCTAATATTTGTGGAATTGTCGAATGCGCTCTAATTTTTGTGGAATTGTCGAATGCGGTCTCATTTTTGTGGAATTTCGAATTCACTTAATTTTTGTGGAATTGTCAAATGCGCTCTAATTTTTTTTAAATTATTGAATGCGCTCTTAATTTTTTTGAACTGTCGAATGCGCTCTAATTTTTTAATTAATTATCGAATGTTCTCTAACTTTTGTGCAATACTCGAATTTGCTCTAACATTTGTGGAATTCTCGAGTTTGCTTTAATTTCTGTGGAATTGTCGAATGCGCTGTAATTTTTTTGGAATTGTTGAATGCGCTCTAATTATTTCTAAAATTACTGAATGTTCTCCAACTTTGTGGAATTCTCGAAATCGCTCTAATACTTGTGGAATTGTCGCAGCACTCTAATTTATGTGGAATTCTCAAATGCACTCAAAATTTTTGAAATTATCGAATGTGCTCTAATTTTTGTGGACAGTATTTTTCATCTTCTTAATTCCAGCTGTGATGGCAGTTTTTGTCCTTATTGATTGGCTGATTGGACAGGTTACCTGGCGTTGCAATCTCGATAAAGCTTTGAAGAATTCACTTTTTATTAAAATAGTTTTCCAGAAGCAGTTCTTAAAATTTTACAGTTTTATTAAACTAATTTTCTCGATGAAGTTTTATATGTCCACGATGTATTGAAATAGTGACGTCTTTAAAAGACATAATTAAATATTTTTGTATTAAAAACTTCACGTTTTATTAAACGAGTTTTCTCGATGAAGTTTTAATAATTTCAATTTTTACTCAGCTAGTTTTCTTGATAAAGCTTTTAAAAATCCACGTTTTATTAAACTTGTTTGCTAGATGAAGTTTTCAAATTTCGTGTTTTATTAAAGCAATTTTCTCTGTGTAAATTTCACGCTTCATGAAACTAGTTTTCTCGAAAAAGCTTTTAAAAATTCACGTTTTATTAAACCAGTTTTCTCGATGAAACTTTAAAAAATTCGCGTTTTATTAAACTAGTTTTCTTTGTAAAAATTTCACGTTTTATTGAACCAGTTTTCTAGATGAAATTTTAAAAATTGACATTTTATTAAACTAGCTTTTATGATGAAGTTTTTAAAAACTCACGTTCATTAAACCAGTTTTGTCGATGAAGTTTTTAAATGTTCGCGTTTTGTTAAATAAATTTTCTCTGTAGGAATTCCACGTTCTATTAAAATAGTTTTCTTGAAACGGCTTTGGAAAATCACGTTTTATTAAACCGGTTTTCTTTAAAACTGGGATTCTAAAACGCTCCTTGTAAAGATGTCTGCTAAACCGACCTCAAACGGGGGTTTCTCTTTTCTAAGGTTCGGCTTCTCTTTTATTAAAAAGGAAATGAAGTTCCGCTGAAGTTGCAAGATTAGATTGCTCCCCTGAAGTTTGAAGAATGAACAACAACTTGGGCGAAAATATGACGGCGAATGTTTATGCTACGAAAGTTTTTATCTTTTATCTTAAAGAGTTGATGATAAGTCCCGCTGCTGGTGGGTGCATTTGTTAGTAAATTCCAGTCGCTTATATTTCTTCCCGTTTTTTTTTCTTTCGTTCCGTTTTCGTTGAGTTGATGATTTTCCTGCAAATTGGTAACTTGCTCTTAATTTATTTTTCTCTCAAGACTTGACTAGAGGTCCTGGTTTTTGTTTTATATTATTTTACTTTACTGGACGTTCGCATACACTTCAATTCGTATTCCTGCATTTTGGGATTCTTGTGAAGAAGAATATACTTTCACTGAACTAATTCATTTTACCTCATACATTGGGCTAACTTTGCTACCTCGGTACATGAGCCCTTGCTGACACAAGGTCCTCTTAATCTAAAACTAATACATTTGTCTTCTCTTTTTCAAAAAATTTTATTTCTTCCTTTCTTCCATACATTAGACTAGATATGAATTGCAAACGAAGCATTATTTTATTGGGAAATTGAAATTTATCTCGACGCCAAATTTGCCACAAAAAAATTTATTGTAATTACTAATTGAGTGAAAGTGATAGTTCGTAAATTAACTCTGACAAAGGAACACGTATGATATTACGATTTTAAATCTCCATTAAGTCGAGGTTCTATTTATGTACATAGATAATGTAATAAGCGTTAATACTCTTTGATTTGTGTTATTGTATATTGTCAAGTGTTAATTATTTCGATGTCATGTAAAATGTCATTCTAATTCGTTTAAAGTGACAACGGATTCTGCCTGTATGGTTATAAAGGATTCCTTTGAGACTTTAGAAGCACTTACAGACACATCTTATTCCAGTTGAGATATGAATGCGATAGAAGGTAATAGATATAATTATTTATAGTCCCCGCAGGGGGTTAGTACCGTCAGTGCACCTCACACGGTGCACTGCAGGCGATAATTAAGACTCTTTGCAGAATCCTTTCGGCCCCTAGCTGCAACCCCTTTCATTCCTTTTACTGTTCCTCCATTCATATTCTCTTTCTTCCATCTTATTTCCACCCTCTCCTAACAACTGCTTCAACACTATTTTCAGTGATAAATGACCTCATACGCCCAAGCTCCAAGCCTTTTGCCTAAATTTTATATTCCAGTTCCAATTCCAATAAATTAACGAGAGTTTTCTGGCGTTACAAGTGCTACGGTCATTGAACCCAATAATAATCGATAAGTAAAATGAGGCTCGCTTTGGAACGCGTTGAGTAATACAAACATTAAGCATAATAAAAACCAGTAAAAAATGCGCCGAAGTTTCCTTGGCGCAAACGAGTTTTCTGCACAGCGTATAATGTTGTATGAGCCGCAGCATATGAGACTTTCAGCCACGCCTGGTCGTGGCCTGCCCTAGAGCGCTACTAGGCGCAAGATCATGCCCTAAATTTAACCGTAAATAAAATAAAGACTACCGAGGCTAGAGGGCTGCAATTTGGTATGTTTAATGATTGGAGGGTGGATGATCAACTTAGCAATTTACAGCCCTCTAGTCTCAGTAGTTTTTAAGATGTGAGAGCGGACAGAAAAAGTGCGGATGGACAGACAAAGCCATTTCAGTAGTTTTCTTTTACAGAAAACAAAAAATTATATCTGAGTCTAAAACTGAATGTCATTGGAAACTTAATTAGCAGTTAGGAGGAACCTTTTTTTATTTAATTTCAGGGCCTTTCAGAATTCCCCCGAATTTAAGTATAGTAGCTTTCGAGACCTTGGCTTGAGTCTCGAATTAGGGAGGGCGCATTAAAACACGGACGAATATCAGGGCCAGATTGGACACCCCTGCCTTCAGGAAGCTGATGATAGCTTTTCGGTTTTTCTCAGCTGCTAATTTATTACGGTTTGTCCCGTGAAAGTTGATTCTTGACGTAGCCTGAGCGATGTGAGGTGGTCTGTTTGATGCTGTGGAATTTTATTATATATATATATATATATATATATATATATATATATATATATATATATATATATATATATATATACTATATATATATATATATATATATATATATATATATATATATGTGTGTGTGTGTGTGTGTGTGTGTGTGTGTGTATGTATGTATATATATACATATATATATATATATATATATATATATATATATATATATATATATATATATATATATATATATATATATATATATATATATATATATATATATTATATATATATATATATATATATATATATATATATATATATATGTATATATATTACTGTAAGGCCCTTCTGCCAGGCCCTCCAGGCATTCACCACCTAAAACAAAACATGACCCCCGTAGAACATCGGGGTTCCCCAGAAAACACAAATCGATGACTGATGGTTGAATCAATGATTTTTACGTATTTTCAGGAACTACAATATTTTATTTGTAAAACAAAGAAAATCAACCACGAACATAAAACATTTCAAGTTTTCGAGTCGTATGTATTAGAAAACTCTTCTCATGTGGGACTAAGAATTATTAGGTATTTTTCAGGTGTGAGAAAACACAACTGATCATAAGATTATGCCTCTCTTGTTCTGATGTCTTACATTACTTTTCCGCTTACAGAAACCAGTGTTTTGTCAGAATTCTGTGATGATAAATCAGTTAGTAGTTGACCATTTCTCCATCTACACTCGCATCCTAAACTGGTGACTACCAAGATGACCGATCCCACCATCTCTTCCAACGCCGCAGCTGCATCCATCCACCTGCCTCCCTTCATGACACACAACCCAGAAGCCTGATTCTTTAGGGCAGACACAATCTTCAGATAAAAAAAGATGTCATCATCACATAAAACTGACACATTCCTCGAATTCCCAACGATATCTTCGAATAAATAGCAGGGTGGTTAGCTGAGCTAGACACCACCATCACATATGAGACTTTGAAGGCACAACTAATGTCATCCTTCAGCATGCCCCCAGCCCTCAGAGCTAGAAAATTCTTAGATAACGTAGGAATGGCAACAGGAGATCAACGGCCCTCTCACATCAACAAGCAACTCTGACGGCTAATAAGAATCCCTGCCACAGATGGCCAACCAGAGACGGCGCTGGACTTATTGCGCGAAGTCCTCCTGACAGAGTTGCCATGCAAAACAGTCGCTGCAATTCCCAACACATCTACAATGCCCCACGAGGAATTTCTCAAAATGGTATGTGGGGTTCATCTAGCCCAGACATCATCAGAGCCCACTCAACCACCTGTAGCAGCAGCCAACACACAGCCACAACCCCACAGCAATGAAGAGACAGACACCAAGTCAGATTTCCCTGCCGCTCCCATACACCACTCCCAAAACTACAAGAGGGAAAATAACCTCTAAATCAGAAAATACACCCAACACGTGACGTAAACAGAAGATCAGAAAAGAAGAACGACCAAAGGGCATTTGCTTCTTCTACTGGAGATTCGGGAGTGAGGCTCGAAAATGTGAGCAAGGTTGTATGCTATCCAAAAACATGCAGTAGGGCTGCAGCAGTGGCCCACCCAACTAACGGTCAGTGATGGCCAGACTGGTTGAGTCTGTTTTTCACTGTCTTTTTTCCAGGAAAAGGCAAAAACACTCTAGGTGTTTCTATATCACCGATGAGATGTCCAACATACAATTTCTCATTGATACGGGCACATGCAAGTCGCTCATCCCAGCCAACCCGAGCAAATGGCTAAAACCAGCCTGAACACTCTCCATATGTCTACTGCCAACGGCGCCCCACCAAAAATTTGTGGAATCAGAAGTATGGAAGTATTGTTCAGTGGCAAACCACACAGTTGGACATTCATTACAGCAGACGTCACCATCACACTACTCAGAGCAGACTTTCTGAAGGCACACAACGCACTGGTAGACATATCCAGACAACAGCTCATTCAAAGAGACTCCCCAATAGCCCATTGCCCCAAAAACAACGAAAACCTCCATGCTGGGACCAGAAATCTCTCCCCTCCTTCAGGAATTTCCCGAGGTGTTCAAGGATGACTTCCAGCTTAAACTCACGTGCCCTACAAAACACCATGACAAACATCACATCGTCACCGATGGCCCCCCCAGGACATGCATGTTTCAGATGGCTGGCTCCAGACAAACTAGCCTATGCAAAACAAATATTCCATGATATGGAACAGGCAGGACTCTGCCAGAAAGTCTCCATCCCATGGGGATCTCCCCTCCACATGGTGCCTAAAGGACATGGTACATGGTGTCCCTGTGGTGACTACTGGTGCCTTTATGTTAAAACAGTTACCAGCCAGGTAACCCTGCCTAATATTGCAGACATAACTAATCAGCTCGGAGCAAGAATATTCATAAAAATGATCATCTGAAGGGATACTACCAAGTCCAGGTAGCAAAGGAAGGCGTAGCAAAGACAGCAATCATCACTCCCTTCGGGACATGTACTTTTAATTACAGCTGTTTCAGCCTTCGAAACACAGTAGCTACATTTCAACTTCTTATGGATGACATCCTTGGAGAATTACCCTGCTGCATTGTTTATGCCGATGATATTCTTATTTTCAGCCCCAACTATACAGAACACATTAAGGACATAAAACAAGTCCTCGAAACACTCAGAGAAAATTATCTAGTAGCCTGACAAGATAAATGTGCATGGGGGAGAAATACAGTAGAATTTCTTGGTTATCAAATAAGCTCCAAAGGAGTTAAGCCTCTCCCAACAAAGGTCCAAACTATTACCGAGTTCCCAAGGCCAAGAAACATTAAATCACTTCAAGAGTTTGGGGGCATGATCAATTGTTACCACTGTTTTTTTACCCAACCTGGCTAAAATCATGTCCCCTTTGTACGAGTGTTTAAAAGGAAAACCTAAGTCATTATGCTGGACTGATAAGCAAGAAACAGCTTTTCAAGAAGCCAAAAAAGCCCTTGGTTCTGCTGCAACACTAATGTTTCCTCTCTCTCATAGGTCCCTTACACTAACCACAGATGCAAGTAGCACAGCGATGGGCGCAGTACTTGAGCAGGATACAGATGATGGTCGTTGGCCATTGGCATACTTCGGCAAAAAGCTATCTCCAGCGGAACAGAAATACTACACATCCAACATTTCAGGCATATGCTTGAGGGATGGTAATTCATGGTGCAAATGGAAGATCAGCCCTTGATTCATGCCTTCACAAAAAAGACAGGTTGCTGGTTGGCTCACCAACAGTGACAACTATCGGCAATCTCCAAGTTTTCCTGCACCATCAGGTACCTAAAGGGCTCCTCCAACAATGTTGCAGATGCCCTTTCCATAAACACCATTAATGCTCGGGATATCATATCCCGAGATTGCAACAGCCCAGAAGGATGACACGAACCTACAGTGCCTCCAGCGGGAAAGTCCCGCCCTCCCATAGAGGGATGTTGCCATAGATGACAGAGAGACAACCATTACCTGTGAAATGAATACTCGACACTCTTGCCTCTTTTTACCTCTGGCCTTGAGGAGAAAGGCTTTCAGTCTCACCCATGATCTGTCACACCCATTAGGCCACTCCACCATCCTTATCCTGACAGAATGATACATTTGGTGGGCAATGAGGATGGACATTAAGATATGGGCTCGCAAATGTCTCCCCTGCCAAACGTCCAAGGTTACGAGGCACACAGAAACAGGGATAGGAGAATTCTGAACAACCAGTCTCCCCCTTGCCCATATTCATGTTGACATTGTGGGCACCCCTACCTGCCTCCGAGGGGTACAGATACCTCTTCACCATCATCAACTGAAATACCAGATGGCCTGAGGCAACACTTGTCAAACAGCAGACTGCAGAAAGTTATGCAAAAGCTCTAATCAACTGGGTTAGCTGACACAGAATAAAATTTAAACCACATGACGGCCTACAACCCAGAAGCCAATGGTATGGTCGAGCATCGCGATTCCATCGCTTCCTTCAAGTAGCACTCACCACCAGATGTCAAGATGGGAAGTAGAGAAAGGAGTTGCCATGGATTTTATTAGGACTGAGAACAACCCACACGCAGCACTCAGCGCTTCTCCCGCTGAGGCATTCTACGGACAGTCATCAGCACTACCCACAGACATATTTCAAGACCCAAATGAACCCACCATACCCTCCAGTGTCTGTAGAGTGGTAGAAAAAATCATGCCAGCCAGGAAAACATGTCGTGGCTAAGAAATCCTACGTCCCTGCAGAACTAGAGACCTCACTGCATCCTGCAATGCAAGCATAAGTGCTATTAGATGTCACTGGATGGAAGAACTACCTGGGTCTTGGTAGACAGATTAAAACCAGCATACATTCTGGAGGATGATTCATCTCCCTGAGTCCTTTTTGGGGAGGGAAGTACTTTAAGAGACCTCCAGGCATTCGTACCCCAAAACAAAACACAACCTTCCATAGAACTTTGGGTTCCCCAGAAAACACAAATTGATGACTGACGGCTGAATCAATGATTTTTATGTATTTTTAGAAACTACAGTATGTTATTTGTAAAATAAAAAATCAACCACGAATGTAAAACATGTCAAGCTCTCAAGTCATATGTAATAGAAAACTCTTCTCATGTGGGACAAAGAATTATTAGGTATTTTTCAGGTGTGAGAAACCCCAACTGATAAAATTATGCCCTTCTTGTTCTAATGTCCTACACTGCTTTTCTGCTCATGGAAAAACCAATGTCTTGTCAGAATTCTGTGATAATAATCAGTTAGTAGTTGACTATGTCTCTGTCTACACTCTCGTCATATATATATATATATATATATATATATATATATATATATATATATATATATATATATATATATATAAATATAATAATGAAGTTAACATCAATTCACGCTACTTCGGGAATATCTCCGATGGAGAATTATCACCAAAGGGGAATTTATAAGTTACAGTGAATGGATCGGTACAACCAGGCCTTGATACCTCGACACAGTTACCTTCCAATGACTCCAGTCGACGGTCTACCCATTGAGCCATTAAGAGAGGTATAAGTCAATGCCGAATCTAACTTATACCTCTCTTTATGGCTCAGTGGGTAGACTGTCGACTGGAGTCGTTGGAAGGTAACTGTGTCAAGGGATCAAGGCCCGGCAGTAGCAATTCATTTATCACTTATAGATTCTCCTTCGGTGATAATTCTCCATCAGGGATATTCCCGAAGTAGCGTGAATTGGATATTAAACGACATTTGTAGCTTCATGATTGCATATAAATCATTGAGTGATAAAAATTTCATATATATATATATATATATATATATATATATATATATATATATATATATATATATATATATATATATATTCATATTTATATGTGAAAAGCTTATAGGTCACAAGTATCTTATGAGTTACAATACACAGTGGATGTTTGATTAATAAGTGTGGGTATAGACATTCTGAAGAACCTTGAGAGGATGATTAGTTGTTATCTGACTCATTTCCTAAATAAGTAAAACTGTTACGTTAGGTATTCTCAAGACGTAGGAACTCGCCACAAGACTTCATGAGTGCTTTTGTTGGAAATGTCAGGTTCTGGTAAATGCATTAGTAGGTGTGTTTCTTTTGGGTGGAGTCCCAGGGTGTGAAGGGATTAGTTATTAGAAAAATTATCATTCGAAGATTAACACTGAACATTATTAAAAGTCTTCATTGAAGACTTTGTGGTTCGAAACCTGTTGATTAAGACTGTGAACATTGCTGTTTTGCAGGTAGGAACCACTTTTGATTTCCCAAACTGTAGATTGTTTCTTTCATTTATGTATAGTCTCTTGTGTCAGGCATTTATTATATTGCGTGTACTTTATAAGTAATATGGTAGGAATTTCCATATCTTTAGTTTTATGCCTTTTGTTTAATAAGAGTTTTATTTGACTTCTTCAGATGTTTTGTTGAGAAAGAGGTTAAAGATGTACTCAGTGGGAATGTACTGGATGCAAAGACAATAATTAGTTAAATATGACGGACTGTAATATGATTGAATTTTGGTGAACATTCGTAATCCATTTTATTACATCTCCTGTTTCTTGCAGTCCAGTTATGTTAGATTTTTGTCAAATAAATTATTTTTGGTAAAGCTTGTTTCACTGTAGACTTGAGAGAGAGAGAGTGTGTGCGAGTGTGTAGGTACAGGTGACCGTTGCCAGTAGCCTTTTGATGCGGTCACTATCAAGCTACCAATAGATGGGACTTCACGACTTTGTAGAAACAGGTAAGCAATGAAATTTCCTCTCGACTGGGAAACATATATATATATATATATATATATATATATATATATATATATATATATACATATACATATATATATATATATATATATATATATATATATATTATATATATATATATATATATATATATATATATATATATATATATATATATATTATATTTTATGTTCATCCACAATTAATTAACTTAATTAATTAATTGATAGGATAAGCCTTGATCTGCACTCACCATGGACATACGTAACTACCAATTAATACATGAAATGTACAAAATTACATTTATAATAATAATGGTAGGTCCCCAATTGAAAACTTTGATCAGTACAAGAATATTACTTTATTGACACAACATAATCAGTTTAATCAAAGAATGCTGATTTAGCTCTCAATAAAGAAAGTTACTGGTAGAATTAACAGCACCTCAAATACTGATTCTGTTTGCAAGAAATCCATTACTGCTACGATCAATAACACAACAGAATCTGGGTCCCCTCTAAGGACTCATTTGCAATTACTAATTTCATGGAGTGTTGCACGTTGAATAGCCTGCCGCAGTAAAGCAGAAATTCTTCCAAGCAAGATGGATGGTAGGAATGCAAGGTTGAAACAGTTGACACGTCTCTGGCAATAGATTTTCCAGATAAGAATTTGTACATAAAAGATTCCCTCACTTGCAATAATCGATCACAATGAAGGGCTGATGTCAATGAGCAAGGGCTTATTTCATTAATAAACTTCATTCATATGGGGAATACGCATACTAGTTGTTCACGAGGGATATTATTTTGAGAGAGGAAATCTTGAAAGGAGATGAGGGATTCAACGAGAGAAACAGAAACTGGCACTTAATTGCTAATTTCAGACTTACCGGGCAATCCAGTATTGCAATGTGCACTACTACAATTGAACTTGATCCAATGTGCCTTCCGTTAACAACTTAGGGGCGACTTGTGGCCCAGGTCTCTTGTGACCTCATAACACGTGTGGCTGTGCCAGAATAAAGGGTTATGGCACATAGATCGGACGTAGGAGGGAAGGGTGATGCTTGGATGAGAGCTGAGCGAGAACTGAGTGGGGTAACTCCTCCTTTCTGTCTCTCGAACAGTTGTTATTCACTTATAGGCCTTCAGGGCCCGGCAGGAGCGAGGAATTAAGGAAGGAGTGCCGACATTCCTGAAAGAGGCAATTAAGACCAGTAGAAAGGAGATCACAGGAATACAGTTCTTGGGACAAGGGTATCTAAAGCGACGTGTAGCATGTTTATTACCCCTGTGACTACTCTAATCCCCTTACCTGCATTGACCCTTCCTCTCAAAAACAGCGTTCACTACCACTAGACTCTTCCTATCATTGGGTTTGGGTCACCCGCCATTAGTGGATTGCAAGCTGACCCCTGTGTTAAGATGCCAGAAAGACGAGAGCAGCATACTTTTGTTACAGTATATATATATATATATATATATATATATATATATATATATATATATATATATATATATATATATATATATACATATATATATTACATATATATGTAGAATCTACTGGGTCACTTTTACAGACTCATATGTAATTCTAATAACCACAATGTCCCCTTAACTTCTCGAATTCTTCGCGCTTTTTTGGATATGCTTGTAACTACAAAGCCGTAAGATCCAAATGCAAGAAACTGAAGAGACTTTGATGCCCGGTCGCGGGAAACGAACCCGCGTCACCATAATCACAAGGAAGTGACGTTGCCGACCTGGCCACGAGAAGGACAAAAGTCTATTACCTCTCGTACATACATATACCTGTCGTTTATAGATATATTTACTAGAGTTGGAATAGACCCATCCTCACCATCGTAGTCAACTGGGCAATCGTTTTTATTGCCTTTTAGGCTGAAATATATATGTAGAATCTACTGGTCACTTTTACCAGACATATATATAATTCTAATAGCCACAATGCCCTCTTAACTTCTCGAATTCTTCGCGCTTTTTTGGATATGCTTAAAACTACAAAGCCGTAAGATCCAAACATAAGAAATTGAAGAGATTTTGATGCCCAGTCGCGGGAAACAAACCCACGTCACCATAATCACAAGGAGGCGACGTTGCCGACCTGACAACAAGAAGGATAAAAGTCTATTACCTCTTGTACATTCATATACCTGGATCTTACGGCTTTGTAGTTACAAGCATATCCAGAAAAGCGCGAAGAATTCGAGAGGTTAAGAGGGCATTGTGGCTATTAGAATTACATATGTGTCTGATTAAAGTGACCAGTAGATTCTACATATATATATTTTCAACCTAAAAAGCAATAAAAACGACTGCCCACTTGGCTACGATGATGAGGATGGGTCTATTCCAGCTCTAATAAATATATCTGGAAACGACAGGTATATGTATGTACAAGAGGTAATAGACTTTTATCCTTCTCGTGGTCAGGTCGGCAATGTCACCTCCTTGTGATTATGGTGACGCGGGTTCGTTTCCTGCGACCAGGCATCAAAGTCTCTTCAATTTCTTGCGTTTGGATCTTACGGCTTTGTAGTTACAAGCATATCCAAAAAAATGCGCGAAGAATTCGAGAAGTTAAGAGGGCATTGTAACTATTACAATTACATTACACACACACACACACACACACACACACACATATATATATATATATATATATATATATATATATATATATATATATATATATATATAGTATATATATATATATATATATATATATATATATATATATATATATATATATAAGTATATGTATATATATATAATATATATATATATATATATATATATATATATATATATATATATATATATGTATATGTATATATATGTAATATCTATCTATATATATATATATATATATATATATATATATATATATATATATATATATATATATATATATATATATATATATGTATGTGTATATATATATTATATAATATATATATATATGTTTATAAATATAATATATATATATATATATATATATATATATATATATATATATATATAATATATATATATATATTGTAAAAAAAAATATGCTGCTCTCGTCTCTCTGTGCATGTGTGTGTGAGGGTGTGTATGCATATATAAATATCCAGTAGACTGTGCAAAAACCAAAACAACACCATTCTAAAAAAACATAGTAAACTTAAGTATTGAAGCTCTGTTTGTCAGGTACTCAACATGCAACAAGAATTGTCTCAGGCAGCCTTTTTGAAGTTCTTCCAAGAGCTATGTCGTGCACCTTATTCCTCGCTTTCTAGGATGTCCGTGGAGAGAGAGAGAGAGAGAATCATTTTGCCTCTGTTTTTCCACAATATCCTTCCGTACGTAATCCCATTTCCTTCTTCAAAGCTGGTGCCTGTAGTAGTAAATAAGAACTACCAATCTCTCTCTCTCTCTCTCTCTCTCTCTCTCTCTCTCTCTCTCTCTCTCTCTCTCTCTCTCTTTGAACCTTAAGACCAAACTGAGGCAACTTTCTCCTGGGTGCCATCGACCTGGACATTCCTGTGATGTTTCTAATTCAACTAATGGCATCTGCTCCAGGAGGTTTCTATGCCAAAAGTCTCTCTCTCTCTCTCTCTCTCTCTCTCTCTCTCTCTCTCTCTCTCTCTCTCTCTCTCTCTCTCTCTCTCTCTCTCTCTCTCTGTGTTCTCATTTCCTCCTGAATCAGCCTTCTATCTGTTCAATACAGTTACTACTCTTGAAAACAGTTCAATTTGTAAATATGTTGAACACTAAAAATTAAACTAATTTTTCTGTGCATGGACCATTTTGCTTTATCAAAGGCTCATAGAAGGGAAGCCCTCTCTCTCTCTCTCTCTCTCTCTCTCTCTCTCTCTCTCTCTCTCTCACACACACACACACACACACACACACACACACACACACATACATACGCACACACACAAACTTGTAATACGCGTCGATGGTAATACTAGCTACTTTTATTGAGCACGAGCCTACTTTCAAATGCTTCAAAAAGGCTGTCCATTTTGAACTCCCCCTTCTCCCTCCACCCCCTCCCACCTCGCCCCACCCCCAGCCAGGTTTTTGCTTGTCATTTTTATGTATGTCTGGTTATGAATAATAGCACCAAACATGTTTTAGAATATAAAAAAAAAATTGGGTAGTAACCATTCGCTTACGTATTTGATAGTTCTTTCTTTATTATTATTATTATTATTATTATTATTATTATTATTATTATTATTATTATTATTATTATTATTATTATTATTATTATTATTCACAAGATGAACCTTACTCATATGGCACAAACACGCCAGTTTTTTATTTATTTTATTTAATTTTTGTTTTTTCGTCATGACGAAATGCGATACATTGCTATCTCGTCTTGTAGAGGTTTCAAAAGAAGCTGAATTTACTTTTTTCTATCCCTCTATAATTTATTTACTTATTTATTTATTTATTTGTCATGCAGAAATACTTTACATTGCAATCTCGTCTTGTGGAGGTTTCAAAAGAAGCCAAATTTACTTTTTTCTATCTCTCTATAATTTATTTACTTATTTATTTATTTTTTTGTCATGCAGAAATACTTTACAATGCTATCTCATCTTGATGAGGTTTCAAAAGAAGCTGAAAATGGTCTTTAATCTTCTCTAGAATGCTGAAAGGAACAGCATTCTCTTAATTCTCGAAAACTACAGCCCAGTCTGTGATTGGAAATGATGTCGAGTGCTTTCCATTAGTTAATGGAAATGTCTTCCAGGGAACACAATTAATTTAGTGGGAGTTTATTTCCTAACGACATGAACTGCGTGGTTCCTTCTTTGTCAGCACAGTAGGCCTCTCTCTCTCTCTCTCTCTCTCTCTCTCTCTCTCTCTCTCTCTCTCTCTCTCTCTCTCTCTCTCTCTCTCTCTCTCTCTCTCTCGTATAGAATTTAACTACATCTAATTTTTGAACAATTTTTTCTTACTCGTGAAATTTACTCATCTCTCTCTCTCTCTCTCTCTCTCTCTCTCTCTCTCTCTCTCTCTATAGTGTAGAATTCAACTTCATCTCTAATTTTTGAACAGTTTTTAATTTCTCACTCATGAAATTACTTCTCTCTCTCTCTCTCTCTCTCTCTCTCTCTCTCTCTCTCTCTCTCTCTCTCTCTCTCTCTAGTGTAGAATTCAACTTCATCTCCTAATTTTTGAACAGTTTTTAATTTCTCACTCATGAAATTCCTCTCTCTCTCTCTCTCTCTCTCTCTCTCTCTCTCTCTCTCTCTCTCTCTCTCTCTCTCTCTCTCTCTCGTGTAGAATTCAACTTCATCTCCTAATTCTTGAACAGTTTTTTAATTTCTCACTCATGAAATTACTCCTCTCTCTCTCTCTCTCTCTCTCTCTCTCTCTCTCTCTCTCTCTCTCTCTCTCTCTCTCTCTCTCTCTCTCTCTCAGTTAGAATTCAGTCTTCCAAAAGATATGGTGTTCATTTGAAAGAAGTTACAGAAGACAGAAGGAATTACAGAAAGAAGAGACCAGTTATCAGAAAAGAAAAAAAAAGATGAATGACTAAAAACAGATGAATAGATGAAAATATAAATAAAGGAGTAAAATTCTAGGTGAATTGTTTTAGGAAAGCAATGCATTGCATCTTCGCTTGAACTTTTGAAGGTGCAATTGAGCTTATTCTAGCGAAATGGTGCTTGTGACAGTTATAAAGAATATGCATATATCACAAGTACTTGAAGGAACTGCAGATATCACAAACATATGAAGAATATGCAGATATTACAAATAAAAGAAGAACGTACAGACATCATCAATAAATGATGAATAAGATCCTTGGCAGGTCAAACAAAAATTGAAATATCAAAATAGAAAGAAAATGTCCTGAAGAAATACACTAACCAGTTTCAGTATGGTAAATGGTTATTCACCCTAATTAACAATGCTTACCGAAAACGTAAAAAAAATTATCCAAAATATTTATTTAAAATACCCAACAATCGAAAATGCCCTGAGGAAATAAATTAATCAGTTTGAGCATGGTAAATATTCATATACTTTAATTAACAATATTTACCTAAAACTGACCCCCCAGAAAATATAAAATATTTATCAAAAATATCCAGTAGCAAAAGCTTTGCCACTCTTCACAATCAAAATCACCGGATTTGTAGAGTTAATAACATTCTGAAATGACGAGAGTTATTTCATTATATTGTCCTTTTTGGACGAAATTCCAATTTAATATTTAATTCCGGTTTGTATAACCCATACCCGAGCTTGTCCTAAAACATTGCTCTCTGGCTGTGTTGACAGCCGGGCAACAGGTTAATAGGACCTAGGCTGAAAGGTTAGGAAAGAGATGGACAAGTTAATTGCTTTTAGAGAATTGTGGAAATACTGGTCTGTACTGTTTACCTGTAATGCACGCACATTTTATTATTCACATTTTATTATTCTACATTATAATATATATATATATGTATGTATGTATGTATGTATGTATATATATATATATATATATATATATATATATATATATATATATATATATATATATATATATATATGTATATGATATATGTATGTATGTATGAGAGAGAGAGAGAGAGAGAGAGAGAGAGAGAGAGAGAGAGAGAGAGAGAGAGAGAGATTGGCTTCTCGGGCTTTATTGTGAACCGTGCCGCTCGCACCAGATTTCCAAAGTCCATTGCGTCATCGTCTCGCTATTAAGGTTCCATAAACGTTATAAACGTTCCTTCGCGTGTTGTTCTTGTATAAATAAACACTCAGCTTAACTATACCCATATGAATTAGGAAGTTCCGAGGAAATATTTATAGTGTGTCATTGGTTCGATTCCTCGTAAATTAAAACAAATAAAACCCAGTGTTGGAAAGTGGAGTTCATCATACCACAGAGAGAGAGAGAGACATCGCCGTTCTCGTCTAGCACACGGACACCTAATGAATAATCCACATAACCTGGCCCTAAATGCTCTTCTGTGTAAAGTGATGATAATTAAGCATTTGTTGTGTAAATGTCCAAAGTACAATCAGCAGCTGCTATCAAGTTTTGGAAATAAATCGATCAGTGAAGTTTTGTCAGAAACTCCAACATTTGTAATCAGTCCAATTATAAACATTTGAAAAATTGTGGTTTAACTGACAAAAAAAAAAAACAATATAAGTAAAAACAAATCTTCGGGCCAGCCCTGAGAGCTGGTAATCAGCTCAGTCGTCTGGTAAAACTATTGTAATATAATAATAATAATAATCTCCGTGCATTTTAAGATAAACTACCAACCATAGACTCCTGTAGAGTTCTCAAGTAAGAGTGTAAGAAAATGATGTCAAATAGTAATAGGCCTTATCAGTATCATCTTCAGTTTTGTTTTACCCTCTCTTACTTTTCCCAGTTGGAGGGACCCTTTTATTGTCCGTCAAGTTGTTTACCTGTTTTTATTGCTATATTCGTATTTGAATAAAGACATTTTCAATTGTTGTTTTTTAGGGACCTCAAAATTTTCTCCTGATTTTAATTTCTGGACTTCTTACTGAGTAATCTAGGTTTTGTTCGCTCAAAGAACCTCACCTTCCATTTTTTTTTTTTTATGGGGTAATGCCGCCAGTGCACCTCACGCGGTGCACTTTAGGCATTACTTAAGGTTCTTTGCAGCGTCCCTTCGGCCGCTAGCTGCAACCCCTTTCATTCCTTTTACTGTACCTCCGTTCATATTTTCTTTCTTCCATCTTACATTCCTCAACCCTCTCCTAACAATTGTTTCTTAGTGCAACTGTGAGGTTTTCTTCCTGTTACACCTTCAAAATCTTTTTTATTCTTGATATCCCTTTCAGCGCTTGAATGACCTCGTAGGTCCCAACTCATGACCTTATGTCTAAATCTTATGTTTCGATCCTTCCAATTTTTGTTGCATAGGTCATGAAAATCAACTGATTGCTACACTGTGGTATTAGTTTCAGATGCTATGCGTACTATACGCTTAAAATTTTAATTTTAAAAAATCTAAAAAAAAAAAAAGTCCTATTAAATTATAAACGATCCCCTTGTTTGTTTATTAGCCCGTTCCAAACAAAGGGGGCCGAAGCTGACCATTGATACATTATTGTCCGATTCCGAAATTGTTTGCAAAGCGGTATTTCAAGCCATTGTGATTTATTTACAGCTTCATGGAGGTTCGACAACTGTGTACTCGCCATGAATAGAACTACGTAGGGTAGGATGAAATTGATATGGACAATTTTTCATCTGAACTAATCCTTATTTGGCGAAATTACGTTTTATTGTTATGTCAGACGCGAATTTTAAGCGTTTGACAGTAAAAATCTTAAATTAAGGGTTCATACTTATTAAGTTATATCTTGTAATGCTTATCTGCATTACGGATACTGGTTTCCTTTCTACGTATTTTCTGTGAACAGAATAAATTGATTATTAAAAAATCCCTTTTTTATTATCGATAACTTGTCTTATATAGGAGACTGAAATTGTTGTTATATATAACATGAAGATATAAGTTATTAATTTTATTTTGATAATGTAAACACTAATCTAATGTGTCTAATATATTTCTTTCCCAGGTAAGTCTTCAAGTGGAGTCTAAGTTTTCAAGGCTTTTTATTCAACTGGTAAGCCTCCTGGTGAGTAAATCCGTGCGGTTATTTGCTGGTAGTGCCTCTAATATTTTTTTATGTGTGCAAGAAATCTGAACACCAATTACCAGTTCAAGCTACCTGCCTCTTAGGCTCGTAGTATATTCAATTGTAATGTTTACGGTTCAGTTTTCAGATGTGGTTAATTTGCCTTTGGAATTGAAACCAATCACAAGTTGCGTTTTTTTTTTTTTTTTTTTCCTAGTATTTGTTTTATATTTTTTTGCTTCTTCTTCTTTTGCAATGCAAATGTTCTTTCTCGGGAAATGAAATCATTAATAAGTCGTGTTTATTTGATCCTGGTACTGATTTCATGTTTCGAGTGCTTTTTTTAGTTTATTGTACTGCGAATATTTTTTTCCTTCCGCCTACCGGAATCTTTCATATAAATATTCGTATTTGTCCGTAGTTTTTTTTTTTACACAGTACCTCCATTTGTTTTGTCGTTATAGTGCTGGACTTTTATACTTCTTTCTGAATAATTAAATTATTTTTTTACTTGATGATAAGTCTTCTTAGCATCCCTTTGTTGCTTGTTAGTGAGGGTAATATCGATCGTGAGACAAGGATATATTAAACATATTGCGTCACCATAAGATAGCGCAGGCAGGCGCAAGCAACAGGTGATTTACTACTGGTAATAATTACAAATGATGTAGTGGATAATCATTCTTTATCTAGGGTAATTGGAAATTTTTGAAACGATATGTTGTTGTCGGTAAACAAATAAGCCGGCGTATTACGTTAAATAAGAAGCTTATTGTCACCGCAAATGTTTAAGCTGATTACGTACTGAACGTTGTGGCCAGGTAACTCTGGGATTGAAGACTGAAATAATGTTTTTTATTACCTGATACTGTTGTTTTGTTCTCAGGTATTTGCCTGAAAGTGGTCGATAGATGCACGGAGACATTAGGGGAAATGACTTTACACACACACATACACACACACACACATATATGTATATACATATATAAATTTATATATATGAAATCTATAAAATGTGTTTATAGATTTGTAAGGACGTAATTTTTTTTTTTTATAAAAGGAATGTACAGGTAAGAAATCCTTTTCAAATAAAAATATAACTTGCTTGACCTTTAGAATTTATGAAGCGTTTAATTAACCTCATGTGATAACTATGAACCATCTGCATTATGAGGATCACAATAAATACTACTCCTGTTATACAACTTCATTATTAATTACATCAGGGCTACTAACAAGAAACTAGCAAATGCGAGCGATAGCAAGCATTTGCTAATATATATATATATATATATATATATATATATATATATATATATATATATATATATATATATATATATATATATATATATATACTAGCAGATGCTTGTTATCGCTCGCATTTGCTAGTTTCATGTTAGTAGCCCTGATGTAATTAATAATGAAGTTGTATAGCAGGAGTAGTATTTATTGTGATCCTCATAATGCAGATGGTTCATAGTTATCACATGAGGTTAATTAAACGCTTCATGAATACTAAAGGTCAAGCAAGTTATATTTTTATTTGAAAAAGATTTGTCACCTGTACATTCCTTTTATAAGAAAAAATTACGTCCTTACAAATCTATAATCACATTTTATAGATTTCATCATAAAACATTACTGTTCATCAGTATGTGTGGCCCGCCTTTGTGTGTCCCTTGCTCTGCCAGCAGTCAATCTTTGCTCCCTCTGTTCGTCAGTCTCTATCACCCGCCTCCCCCGAGCTGCCATGGCGGTTCCTGACCATCACCAGTAGTCCTGCTCTTGTTCCAAATTACCTGCTGAGTCCATTTGAAACGAAAATAACAAAGATCAGACAAAAATCTGCGACTTTTATTATATACCGTTGGGTCACTTAATGTTGATTTCGGGCCATTAGGGTTGCATGTCTCTGGATTAATCCAGATTCTGTCTTCGGAATCATTCCGGACAGAATTCTTCCACTTCCTGGAGAAACGAGAAACGCCCGCTGGATTAAAACGTATTCTTGAAGACGTCTTCACTACTCCAGTATCCTTTGAAGCAGTCTTCAGCTCCTGAAGCATTCCTGAAGAAACGCCCATTGGGTTATAACACCTTAAATTTCTTATAAAGACTCCAGGATCTTGTAAAGTCGTCTTCAGCTCTTGAACGGATTCCTGTCGGATCCGCTTCCCTTCAAGAACATGGGCTTCCCCCAAAGAAATCTTCGAAGCCTTTCGTCTCCAGGAAGGACCAGAAGCCTTCGGAATTCCCAGAAGCCTTTTGAATTCATCTCCAAGAACGTGGGCTTCCCCCTTTCTTGCACAATACCAACGAACAAAGTTTTATGGAGAAGAAATCGGAAACGAAAGGCTTTGAAGAGCCTGGAGATTGTCTTAAAGCCTTTGGAAGCCCAAGAAGCCTTCGGAATTCCCAGAAGCCTGCAGACTCACAAACGGAGGCAGAAAGGTAGCCAAGGGAATTAATATAATCGATATACATATATGTATATGTATATATGTATACACACATATAAATTTATATATATATATATATATATATATATATATATATATATATATATATATATATATATATATATATATATATATATATATATATATATATATATATATATATATATATGTCCCGAGTTTGCATCTCAGGCAAGTATACTTATAAACCACCAAAGAACTCATAAGGTTGGGTACAGTGTCTTTAAATCTGAAAAGTGATCCAGTTGCTCTTGGATTCCTTAGAACGAAGTTGGGATTGAGACAGTAAAAGTATTTATTTAAAATCTGCTTTAATGTAGTTAAAAATTTCATTTCCTAGACGTGTTAATCACTAGATCCAACCAGCACTTCTCCACTCCTATCCTCCAGAAGCAAACGTATACTGGTCTTGGTTCAAATTTTTATAGTTCGTGCTTTTACAGTTTTAAGCTTAATAGTATTGTTACGTTATTGCACAGAGCCTTTTCTCTCTCTTCAGACTGGCTATCTTTTCATAATGAAGTTGAGTTCCTTAGAAAATATTTTCGGAATAACTGCTACCACATCACAAAAGCTGATAAGTCGAATACTATTGTAATTTTAGATAAAGCTGACTACGTATCACGTATGCAAGCCATACGACTTACAAAAAACTAACAAAAAATCCCTTTCATCAAGTCTTACAAAATTTCAACAGCACAGTGAGAAAAATCTTAAAGACAAAAAAGAACTAATAGGCCAGTTGTCAGTAAAAATTCCCTCGTTACCCTATTTGTACGGATTGGTAAAAACGCACAAAGAAAATAATCATATACGGCTATTATCAGTACTGTTGGCTCAGTATCACATAAACTTTCAAAATATATTACCAAGCTCTTGTCCCCGATACTTGGAACTATCTCCGATTCTCACATAATTCTCTAGATTTAGTTGATAAATAAAAAAAATAACTTTTTGCGGCCCACCCACCCCCCCGCCCCGACAGATTTGTTGGTTTTGATGTTTGTTCTCTTTTTTCTAAAATCCCTATAGATTCTATTATGGAGTATCTAAGTAATGAACTGATGCATCATGAATTACCTCTACATGTAAGTCATATTATTTCACTCACTAGGTCGTGCATTTGTGATTGTAAGTTTATATTCAATGGTGAATTCTACAGTGCCAACAAATACTTGCTGTGGCAATGGGCAACCCTTTATCCCCACTCCTCTCAAACTTGTATATGGAATTCTTTGAAAAACGGTATTTACCTAATATCGTTTATACTCTTTGAAGTGGTATCGATATGTTGACGATATTTTATTTGTTTTGCCTGCTGGTATTGGCGTAAATGATTTACTGTCTAATTTGAATAACCAGGTACCATCCATTAAGTTTACTTTAGAATTAGAAAAAGACAACTGCCTCCCTTTCTTGGACGTTTTAACACATAGAGAACCATTTCAATGCCAATTCAGTATTTATAGTAGACTAGCCAACAACATAACTTATGTCCATTTTTATTCAGGCCGTCACCCTAATATGAAAATATCAGTTTTTTCTTCTATGTTTTTACGAGCATTGCGCATTGTCAGTCCCCAGTATTTGGGTCAAGAAATCGAGTACATAAGAAAAATAGGGACAGGTTTATGTTATCCTTCACGTATACTAGATATTGTCTATAATAAAGCCCGCCCAAAAGTTTTATAGTGAAAGTAACATGGAGAAAGAAATCCCTAAGAACATTCTCAGCTTGCCCTATTTTAGTGGTTTTGAAACCGTAAAGTCATTGTTAAAATCCTATAATGTCAACCTGGTTTTTTCCTGTAATAACACACTAAAAGGAATGTCAATAAAAAATAGCCCAACAGAAAGCAACAGCATATAATATAAAATTCCATACTTGGACTGCCCTTCTTTTTATATTGGCCAATCCAGTAAGGATTTAGAAGTACGAATTAAACAGCATAAGTATTTTGTCAAAACTGGGAAAACATCCAATGCAATGTTCATTCATTTAAGTGAAAACTCTCACAGGATAAATTGGACTGAAAGTTCAGTGAATGCCAGATTGAAAGATTTCTCCTCACAGAATGTTTTAGAATCTGGTATTGTACAGCTTATTTCCAGTTGTAATTTTAACCTTAGCCCTGGCATGCATTATTTGGACCCTTGTATCAGTAAAAGGCTCAAGAATGACATTAAAGATAAAATCACTGAATTAATTACTAATTAGTTACCTTATATATGTTTTCTATGTATTCGTATGTTTAATATATTTTCTTTGGTGAAAATGTCCACTTTGCAAAAATTGTTAGTGTTTGCCATAAGGAGAATTATTAAGTTTTACTTTTATAACATAATCAGCTTATTCTTTACACGGTCATCTTTTGGTGGTCAGTCTCTTTCCCCGCATAATCTTTTAATTGACTTTCCCCTGCTTCCAAGCTGGTGGGCCTAATCTTTTGTAAAACCTCTTAGATATTTACACAATTTTTGTTAGGGATACTAATACTTCAACTGTGTTGGATTCCTGAAACATATTTTCCTTTATAATCCCTATCTGTCATTTATATGAGCTTTCTTTGTAAACTTGTTTTACTATATCTGTCAGTCTACTATGTAAAAGACAGTAAGTCTAAAGACCTATCACCACTCCGATGTTTTACTTTCCTCCATGGCATTACCTCATATATATATGTATATATATATATATATATATATATATATATATATATATATATATATATATATATATATATATATATATATATATATATATATATATATATATACATTTGTGTGAGAGCGAGGCTGACCCTCAGCAAAATACACAAGAAGGCACTAAAGCAGACAGCTTGGTACATGGTTTTCCTTTATTCATCACGGCGTACGTTTCGAGTTCCTTGTCTCATCGTCAAGGCTTAAAATATACAAAGTAAAATATACAAATACAGCAGGAAATGTTGCTATGTACGTACAAATTCATTATGATAAAATAAAACATCAATAGAAAAGGTAAACCTAAAATAAAATTGTCAAGAAAGAGGAAGACTAGAATACTAACAGACCTTATTCCTCGAAGTTCAGTTGCTCTATGAAAAAACAGTAAACATAAGGTAAGGTGTGTTTTAGGCTATATACAGGGGCGCGGACGAGGAATAATTGTTCAAAGATGGAACAAGCTTCTTGATCGCTAATGATTAAAAAATAGGCAGGTGGTGTTCGTGTTGGCTGGTTAGCATAATTAATCCTAAAATCATTATAGTTTATTTTACTTTTGCATATTTTTATATGATTTCTAATATTTGATGCTTCAGGATTGGACGACTTGTATCCAGTGCGAAAGCTAACGCCAGAATGGACGTCACATCTGACTTTAAGCAGTCGGCGTGTGTTTCCCAAGTATGTCTGACAATGGCGTTGACAGCAAGTAAATAAATAAACAACACCGGACTGCATTAAAGGGAGCAGTTTTTCTTTGTGATGAAACATACCACCAGCAGTTCTTGGGTTCTTAAATATGAGCTTCACTTCAACTGCAGGAAAATAATTCGTTAAAATCCTTTTTAGATTGGGTAGGAAAAAGGCGTCATGTGTGAATGGAAAACTTATATAACATGTTAATTTATGTGCCAAGTGTGTGTAGCAGGAGGGTGAAAGGACTTATCCAATGTTTTCTTAACATATTTTAAAAATAAAGTGGACGGATGGCAGTCGGATTTAAAATAATCACAGAGAAAACCTATTTCCTTATGAAAAAGATTCCAATCAGATGTACGAGTAAGAGTGATGGCCCTGTGGAGGAGAGTGGACAGGGAATTCGATTTAAAATTATAAAAACATGAACTGTAAAAATTCTGCCCAAGACCTGTAAAGGTTTCCTTGCGAAACACATCAGTATGAAATCTATTGTCATCACGGATAACGATGGTGTCCAAAAAGGATAATTGGTTATTATTTTCTAAATCATAAGTAAATTTAATGTTATTATGTAGTGAATTAGCATACTGTAAAAACTGGTCACAGCGGTGGCGGTCTTTGAAAAGGACAAAAGTGTCGTCAACACAACGGCGATAAAATAAAGGTTAAACACAAAGGGACAGCTGTCCAGCAGCTCTCTCTCTCGAATTTGCGTATAAAAATATCATAAAAAATGCAGCTTCATGGATTACCCATTCCTACACCTTCCACCTGCATGTAAACTTCATTCATTAAACACAAAGGCCGTGTCCCCTTCCGCCAATTCCAACAGCTCTTTTAAATCTGTGTGGTTAAAACCATGGAACACATTGTCCTGATCATTAAAAGTGGTATCCAAAATATAATCAAATCAATTGTTTCCTTCACTGGTATATGAGTGAGTAGTGATTCTGTATCAAAACTAGCCATGACCAGATGGGAATCTTGACATTAAACATTATTTTTAAATTCTAAGGAACTGTTAACAGTATATTCATTTCTGAAGGAGTTTTCCAAGAGTGGGACTATCTATTTTGCGATTTTGTAGTTGGATGTAGTATTTGAAGAATGGATAGGCCTCATAGGTACGCTCTCTTTATGAATTTTGGGGAGGCCATACATGATACCTCTGGATCTTCTTATGGTATCACCATCTGCCTATTTTTTAATCATTAGCGATCAAGAAGCTTGTTCCCTCTTTGAACAATTATTCCTCCTCCGCGCCCCTGTACATAGCCTAAACACCACCCTGCTTTATGTTTACTGTTTTTCATAGAGCAACTGAACTTCGAGGAATAAAGTTTGTTAGTATTCTAGTTCTTCCTCTTTTGTGACAAGTTTAGTTTAGGTTTACCTTTTCTATTCATGTTTTATTTTATCAAAATTAATGTATACTTACGTATTAACATTTCCTGTTGTATTTGCATATTTTACTTTGTATATTTAACCTTGACGATGAGACAAGAACCGAAACGTAGGCCGTGATGAAGGAAAACCATGTACCCAGCTTTAGTGCCTTCTTGTGTCTGTGTGTGTGTGTGTGTGTGTGAATATACAGTATATATATATATATATATATATATATATATATATATATATATATATATATATATATATATATATATATATGTATATATATATATATATATATATATATATATATATATATATATATATATGTATATATATATATATATATATATATATATATATATATATATATATATATATATATATATATATATATATATATATATATATATATATATATATATATATATATATATACACACCCCACAGTCGTGGAATGTGTCAGCTGACGTTGCAAGGTTAGGCATGTTTTACTTTCTTGACCTAAGGTCAAATGTATTGCTCATCTCAGGTTATCAGGGTCATTTCCCTGAACGCAGATCCTTTCCTATTGCCACCTGTCCTGGATGTGAACCCGTGTTCTTGCTTAAGAAATGACTGATTGATTGGTTTTGCGAAGCCCGCGTTACATCATCTATGGTCATCGACTTTGCTTGAGAAGTAATTAAACGAAATTTGTTTGTGATATTTTTATGAAATACATTTACGATTTTGATTATGTTTTTTCATTCATTCCTATTAATTTTTCATTAACGGTCGCGTTATTATCGTTCACAATTTAGACGAAACTTTCCCACTTTAGAAGATGGACTCTGCATACACGCTATTCACTCCCTCATTTAAAAAAAAAAAAAATTAAGCAAACTATTCCTCTTGTCCTTCACTTAATTTTCCACCATATTCGGGCCGAAGGGCAGCTAGCTCCCTTCTTTTGCATATCAAGCAATCAAATTACAGGGGTTATGACAAGGGGAGTTCTTCCCAGCTCTCCTCTGTCCTTGCGGGAGACTCGAGATGCAAGACGAGATTTGAGACGCGAGACGCGAGACTCGAGATGCGAGACGCGAAACACAAGACTCGAGACATAGGACGCGAGACGCGAGATGCAAAGCCTATAGATACAGACCTTGGCGAGATGCGTGACGCAAGACGAGAGACATGACACGCGAGACACGAGATGCAAGACACAAGATGCAATGGGCTTTTACCGCATTTGATGATAACGGCTGCTCCACAAGTATTGGGAGTAACTTCATAATATGTCTTGGTTAAACTTTTCAGCTTCAGAGGGACATGAGATAACTTGGGGTTCAGGTCTCTGAATTAGATGCCACTATGTGTTATTTTGCATTTCTCGTGTGTGCGCGCGTGTGTGTGCCTGCGTGCTCACGTGTGTGTTCACTTTGTTTGGTTTTATGTACAGCCTTCCACAGGAACAATTCCCTCTCTGGCGCCCCATGTACGTTTTCAAAATAAGGTGTCTCTTGTATTGTATAATTATTGTCTTTCAGTGTTTTCTTGTCAGTTTCATAGTTCCTGCAGAATAGGAGAGTCTTTAGTTCGTTTTTAAATTTGCGTTCTTCTTGTACGCTCTTCACTTCAGGAGGTATTTTAATGTATAACCTTGGTGCGCAGTGTACAAATGCTCTCTCGCCTGACTTACAATTTGTTCTAGGTTTTCAAATAGAAGGTTAAGCAGTTTCTCAGATATGTTGGCTCATCATATTTTCGTGCTTTAAAAACTGTAAGTAGTATTTTATATTCTATTCTAGCTTTTACTGGGAGCCAATGTAGCTCAATTAGTGCTGGGGTTATTCTATCACGGGAACGTTGTCCTTTTATTAACCTGGCGGCTCTATTTTGTACTCCTTGCAATTTTCTTAGTAGGTAGTTAGGGAGACCGTAGTAAATAACGTTGCAGGCCAAGCCTCGAAAGTATTTGGTTGCAAATTGCTGTTTTCAGAGTATCTTCGTTTAGATATTTTCTAATAAATGCAATGTTTCTAATATAAGTTACAGGTTTTTGTAATATGCAATACTTGGTTCTTCATCGACAATTTATGATCAATAAATACTCCTAAGTTATTCTTTTGAAGTATTCATATTTTCGTAGTGCATTGTCAGATCCAAATAGCATACACTCAGTTTTGTCTTCATTAAGTGTCCATTTCTTCGCCGACATCCATTTTTTTATATCTTTCATTATTGCATTAATTTTACTAATGGTGTCTTCCACCGTTTCGACGGGAAAATAGAACTTAGTATCACCAGCATACAGTTTATATTTAACCTTGTGCTTATTTAGAATTCTAGATAATTCAGTTGTGTAACTGCCCAATAGCAGTGGACCCAGAACGCTGCCTTGGACACTCCTTTTGTTAGGCCTTTCTTCTCTGATTCCACATTTGATATAACCACTGTAACCTTCCTATTTTTTAAGTAGCTTTTGTACCATTTGTGTACGTCATCTTCGATGCCTACTGCTCTCAAGTCTTCAAGCAGTAGATTGTGGTCAACTGTGTCAAATGCTGCACTTAGGTCAAGCGTAACCAGGATACCATTTTCCATTTGCTATAATTTCTACCATATTTATAATTGCACACACACTATATAGTCTTTGTTGAATGGTCTTTTTCTGTATGCTGACTAAACATCAGGTATAATGTTGAGTTGTTTCAAGTGTTTCCATGTTTGTTTGTGAACTTCCGTTTCTATAAGTTTTGATAAGTACGATAGGTTCGATATTGGTCTATAGAAGCTTCTTTTCTTTATCATCTTTTCCTTTATAGGCCAGCTTTATACAAGCAAGCTTTTCTCTATTTGGGAAAGATGCCTGTGTTAGATTCATGTTGACATTATCAAAATGTAGCTCCGCAACTGATCAAAGTTTTTTGCCTCTTTTTTTATCACTTATGGGAAACGGGTCATTTTCACAAAAGGTGTTTTTTACTTTTCTCATCGTTTTTTCAGTCATTCATGTTCAGTTCTTTAAACTTACTGAATTTGCTATTTCTCATTGCGATCATTGTGTGCGCGCGCGTGTGTGTGGGCATGTGTCCGTTTGTGGGTGTCTGTGAAATTTAATGTGCTTTTAATGGTTATTTTGTAATGCTCTGCTGTTTGGGACCTTTCTGAAATACGGCTTCATATATAATGATTTTCAGAATTTTTGGTTATTTTTCCCTCGCGTGTCACTTTTTTTTAATCCGAGGTTTTTACTTGATGGTTTTCAGAATTGCCATAAGTTTTTCCTGTTTTTAATTTTTGAAGTCATGGGTGTATTTGCATGCGATTGATTGTGAATGCTAGTCATTTCACTACAGGTTAGGAAAGTGTACATTGCCTTCTTGCACATAAATATGTTGTAAAGGATAGAACATAATATTACATATATATATATATATATATATATATATATATATATATATATATATATATATATATATATATATATATATATATATATATGTGTGTGTGTATTGTGTGTGTGTTTGTGATTTGTGTTTGTGTGTGTGGGTAGGTATGTGTGTGCGTCCGCATGTGTGCATATATTTATACATATTACATTTTAAAAGTAAAAATTATTTAAGATATCATGCAGTAGGAAAAGGCAGCTCCTTTACATTACATTGAGAATCATAAGAATCCTACCCATCATTTTCTATGAATATTCGTTGATAGAATCATTTCATAGCGCAAGACATCAAACTAGGGAATAACTTGATTCATTACGGTAAAGTATTACGGTAAAGTCGAATTGCAGTATGTTGAAAAAAGGAGAAAAATGAATGTCTTTAGGAATAAAGAAAATATAATGATGGTTTAACGCGAAAAGGGCACAAAACATAAATTTATTTTTTAAGGACAATTAAAAAAAAACACGGGTTTTCTCGTAAGGCAAAACTAAGAAATAAAATTTATATTTTAGGAAAGATATAAAACAAGGCTTTTCCACTCAAGACAAAACTAAGAAACAAAATTTATTTTCTAGGAAAGTTGAAAAACAAGACAGAACTAAGAACTCATTTGCACGACAAATTATGGAAACACGAAATTCTTCGGAATTATGTAGATAATTCCATAGCTCGGGGACGAATTCTGTATACCGTCTTGAATTCAATACACCCATTGGGCTTCCTCGCCTTAATTCCTTATCAAATTCTTTTTATCAAATTCGTTTCGGGGAAAAAGAAACCAGAGGACGAAGAAGGCGTGCATGATCAGGTTTGCATTCATTCGCTCATTAAGATTCACGGACGTGGTGAAGCACAGAGAGAGAGAGAGAGAGAGAGAGAGAGAGAGAGAGAGAGAGAGAGAGAGAGAATTACATAGGTAAGCAGAGAGACAGAAGTATGGAGGGAAAAAATACACAAACACAAAAAGACCACGAGAGAGAGAGAGAGAGAGAGAGAGAGAGAGAGAGAGAGAGAGAGAGAGAGAGAGAGAAGCAAGCAGTTTGAGGTGCTGTCCTTTAATATGTACATTATGCATCCATACTTCTCAAAATCTGTGAATATATTCTTGCTGTCAAATATTTAATATCTTCCAACATTCCTGCGAAAAGAGAATGTGAGAAAATGACAAAATTAAGATAAGATAAAATGGAAGTAGTCAAGTTCAGATGAAATCAAATTAGAGTTAAGAGAAAAAGAAGTTTTTTTTTTTTTTAGGTTATTTCAACCAGGAGAGTCGGACGTATTAGTATTATTGAAAAAGGATTATGCTTATTCTTCTATTGGCATTGAAGCTGGTCTAAAAAATGTTAAATGTCTAAGTTATTACATTATTATTTTTTGCTTTAATTTTGTAAATGTGGCATTTTCCTCTCTCTCTCTCTCTCTCTCTCTCTCTCTCTCTCTCTCTCTCTCTCTCTCTCTCTCTCTCTCTTAAAGACTACGTAGTCTATTTGGTTTCAATGACAGCCAACTGGAGATCAACTGAAGCAGTTAAAATGACTGATTGCCCTTTATTTTCATTTGCTGTCTCTCCAGTCCCAGCCTTTCCCTCTTATTATGTCCTTCATACCTCCATAGTTCCCACCATATTTTGCCTTCATATCACCAACAGCAACTTCTTATCTATTTCTTACACATTGTAAAACTTCCTTCAGTCCTACATAAATTTAGTCTTATATTTCTTGGGGAACTTAATTCTGCGGTGCATGACGTCGGGTAACCAAATTTTATTATAACTTAACTAGAACGTAACCAAATTTTATCATAACTTAATTTGAATGTAACCAAATTTTATAATAACTTGATTGGAACGTTACCAAATTTTATGCAACCAAATTCTATCATAACTTAATAACAAAATTAGAACGTAACCAAATTTAATCGTAACTTAATTGAAACGTAACCAAATTTTATAATGGGTAGAACCTAACCAAATTTTATCATAATTTGATTAGAACCTAACATAATTTTATATAACTTATTTATATTTAAAACAACCAAATTTCATCATAGCTTAATTAAAACGTAACAAAATTTTATCATAACATATTTAAAGAGTAATCAAGTTTTATCATAATTTGATTGGAGCGTAACCAAATTTTATAAGTTAATTGAAACATGACAAAATTTTATCTTATTTGGTTAGACCATAACCAAATTTTATCATAATTAAAATCTAACCAAATTTAATAATGAATTAATTGAAACGTAACGAAAGTTCGTCATAGCTATTTAAAATGTAACCAAATTTTAATACATCTTAATTGAAACTTAACCAAGTTTTAGCGCAGCCTAATTCAAATTGTCTGTTACCTAATTCCAAAATTAGTCCCGTATGATTTGTTGAAGACTGAGAAAACTGTAAAACCATCAGGGGATTAAAAGCAGGATTTCTAATCGAAGTCATTTTTGAGGACCCGGGGGATTTTCAAATCCAGGTCGGCGGCGGTCCCATTTCAGTTACGCCATATGAATGATGAATATTCAAGTTTGAGCGTGATTAAATATTTATCATAAATTCATAGACAATTTCATGAAGCATTAATTTGATTTTATGATTTAAAACTGCGTGGGTTGTGTAGGTATCTTTTTTTACTTTCTTTATAATAATAATAATAATAATAATAATAATAATAATAATAATAATAATAATAATAATAATAATAATAATAATAATAATAATTATTATTATTATTATTATTATTATTATTATTATTATTATTATTTGGAGTCCATGTGAGGAAGTACTAATGTTAGCAGGGTAATGGAAACCAGGCAGATGGAGCGGCAGATGTTAATGTTGAAGGCAGACGAATGAAGGGAGTATTATATATATATATATATATATATATATATATATATATATATATATATATATATATATATATATATATATATATATATATATATATATATATATATATATATATATATATATATATATATATATATATATAATATATATATATATATATATATATATATATATATATATATATATATATATATATATATATATATATATATATATATATATATATATATAAGGTAGAATTGGATTACTAGAGCAAAATGCATTGGGTACAGTTTAGAAGTTAATGAACGAGGAAGCTCTCAGCAAGTTCCGAGTAAAGGTTGGAGTTTGACTAATTGATTGACGTGATATTATAAACTGGCGTCATATTTCTTAACTTTATCATGCGAGTTTATGCGTTTATTCCAGTCCTAACTCCAGTTTCAAAAGGATGGTCCAGTGAAGGCTTAGCATTCCCTTCTCCGTAAAACTACCAAACTGAAACCTACAACAAAACTTAATGATCTGTTACAAGCGTCAGGTATGGGGTCCAAAGGTTAACGGATTACAGTACAAAACAAATGCATAACTCATCTTTCCTTTACGCTTACATTATCAATGATGTTATTTCTTCTACACACACACATAAACACAAGCGCACTCACAGTCACACTTACGCACATACACACACACAAACATATAAGGAAAGATGAGTTATGTATTTGTTTTGTTGTTTTGTACTGTAATCCGTTAACCTTTGGACCCCGTACCTGACGCTTGTAACAGATCGTTAAGTTTTGTTGTAGGTTTCAGTTTGATAGTTTTACGGCGAAGGGAATGCTAAGCCTTCACTGGACCATCCTTTTGAAACTGGAGTTAGGACTGGAATAAACGCATAAACTCGCATGATAAAGTTAAGAAATATGACGCCAGTTTATAATATCACGTCAATCAATCAGTCAAACTTCAACCTTTACTCGGAACTTGCTGAGAGCTTCCTCGTTCATTAACTTCTAAACTGTACCCAATGCATTTTGCTCTAGTAATCCAATTCAACCTTTTTTATAAGTCAATCCCGTGGTGGGGTGGTTAGTACCGTCGGTGCACCTCATGCGGTGCACTTTAGGCATTACTAAGGTTCTTTGCAGCGTCCCTTCGGCCCCTAGTTGCAACCCCTTTCATTCCTTTTACTCCACTTCCGTTCATATACTCTTTCTTATATCTGACTTTCCAACCTCTCCTAATTTTCCTCCTGCTATACCTTTATACCATCCTTTACTCTCAGTCTCCCTCTTTCAGCGCTGAATGACCTCATAGGCCCCAGCGCTTGGCCTTTGGCCTAAATTCTATATCCTATTCTATTCTATTCTGTTCTATGAGTCAGGGAAGCACTTGAAAGAATGACCACCATGAAATCGGAAGACGCCGCTGGCTCTTGTGGCATTTCGTGGGGCCATTGGAAAATCCATATCCTAAAAACGAAGGTTTTGAAACTTACAACGGACCTTGGAATTCTCGTGCGAGCGGCAGTTATCCACAACATGAGGCCTCCTGACGCTTTTTGGGGTTATAAACATCCTCGCCTCAAAACTCAGTGGTTTGAAACGTAGAACATGGAACTGACCTCAAGATTTTGGTATGATTTCTGCTTTTTTTTTTGGGCTAGGGGTTGGCGCTGTAATTTGGGGCATACAGCTGGCATGCATGAAAAACGACCTATCTGGCATACCTTGGAATACTTTGTTAACATGGAACTGATCTCAAGATTTTGGTATGATTTCTTTTATTTTTTGGGGGGGTGAGGGTGGGCATTTGGGGGTCATAAACCAGCGTGAATGGGAAACGACCCATCTGGCATACCTTGGGATACCTTGGTAACTTGGCACTGACCTCAGGATTTTGGTATGATTTCTTTTATCATTTTTTTGATAGGGGCAAGTATTTGGGGGCTTAGAACCGGCATGAATGAAAACGGATCTACCTGGCATACCTTGGGATACCTTGGTAACTTGGAATTGACCTCAAGATTTTGGTACTATTTTTTTTTTTTTTTTTTTTTGTGTGTGGGGGGAGGAGGCGGGGCGAGGGTCGGTCATTTAGGGGCATACAACTGACATGAATAAAAATCGACCCATCCGGCATACCTTGGGATAACTTGGTAACTTGGAACTGACCTCAAGATTTTGGTATTATTTTATTTATTTTTTTAGGGGGGGAGGTGGGGGCAGGCATTTGGGGTACATAACTGGCATGAATAAGATCTACCTGGCATACCTTGCAATACTTTGGTAACTTGGAACTGACCTCAAGATTTTTGTATGATTTATATTTTTTGGGAGGTGGTCATTTTGGGGCATACAACTGGCCTGGCATGAATGAAAAACGACCTTTCTGACATACTTAGGCATCAGAATCCGCGGCTCCACCGCCGTAGTCGCGGAAATCTAACTGGAGCGTAAGAGTGATAGATTTTTGAAACATTATCCAGAGTTGATTATTGGCGACTATACAGTTGGGTAGTCTAAAGGCGTTTAAGCAAGTTCTGCGCCCTATATCTATAGACCTTGTCTAAAGGCCTCCCAACATGAGGCTCCAAATTTATGTTTATATTATCTTCACTCTACTGGATTTTCACCATACCTCATGGGGTTATCTTGCAATTTACTTTTACGAGTATATATATGTATAAGATCCATAGGTGAAATAAATAAATAAATAAATAATAATAATAATAATAATAATAATAATAATAATAATTTAATTATTAGTATTTTTTTTTTGGTCTATCACAGTCACCCTATTCGACTGGGTGGCTTTTATAGTGTGGGGTTACGGGTTGCATCCTGCCTCCTTAGGAGTCCATCACTTTTTTCACTGTGCGCTGTTTCTAGTAGCACTCTTTTCTGCATGAGTCCTGGAGTTACTTCGGCATCTAGTTTTTCCAGATTCCTTCTCAGGGATCTTGGAATCGTGCCTAGTGTTCCTGTGATCATGGATACAATTTCCACTGGCATATTCCATATCCTTCTTATTTCAATTTTCAGGTCTTGATACTTACCAATTTTTTTCTCTTTCTTTCTCATCTACTCTGGTGTTCCATGGTATTGCGACATCAATGAGTGATACTTTCTTCTAGATTTTGTCAATCAACGTCATGTCTGGTCTATTGGCACGTATCACCATAGTCCCAGAGGATCTTTGCCTGATCGTTTTCTATCACTCCCTCAGGTTGGTGTTCGTACCACTTACCACTGCAAGCTGGCTGGTGTTTCTTGCACGGGCTCCAGCGGAGGGCTTTTGCTACTGAATCACGCCTCTTTTTGTACTGGTTCTGTGCAAGCGCCGGACATTCGCTTGCTATGTGGTTTACGGTCTCCTCTTTCATATTGCACTTCCTGCATATGGCTGAGATGTTATTTCCATATATGGTTCTTTGGACTTATCTGGTTCTTAGGGCCTGATCTTGTGCCGCTGTTAGCATTCCTTCTGTTTCCTTCTTGAGTTCTCCCCTCTGTAGCCATTGCCATGTTTCATCGCTGGCCGGTTCTTTTGTCTGTCTCATGTACTGTCCGTGTATTGGTTATTATTATTATTATTATTATTATTATTATTATTATTATTATTATTATTATATTATTATTAATGTGGGAATGAGGTAGAGCTGTTACTTACGATGCTATTCAGAATTAGGCTACTTCCCTTTGGGGAAGACGTTTATCCTACTGCTGAAATATCCTCTGTATTGGCGTCAGATAAGAAATATCTTCCCCTAACTATTTTAGTCTTCTGTGACATTTCTTCGGTTAGCATCATTAGCCTTTCCGAGGAGAGAGAGAGAGAGAGAGAGAGAGAGAATCTACTGTACTGATAAACTTTAATAATCAAACAGATGCAGAGAGAGAGAGAGAGAGTGAAGCGATTATACTATTAATCTTTGATAACCAGTCAGACGCAGAGAGAGAGAGAGAGAGAGAGAGAGAATAATTTAACCTTTGTCTATGGGCTGACGTCACAACGACGATTTAAACAGCTTCCATGAACTGACGTCGCAACAACGATTTAAACAGCTTCCATGAGCTGACGTCGTAACAACGATTTAAACAGCGTCCATGATGTGACGTCGCAGCAACGATTTAAACAGCGTCCATGATGTGACGTCGCAGCAACGATTTAAACAGCTTAAATGAGCTTACGTTGCAACAACGATTTAAACAGCGTCCATGAGCTGACGTCGCAACAAAGATTTAAACAGCTTAAATGAGCTGACGTCGGAACAACAATTTAAACAGCTTAAATGAGCTGACGTCGCAACAACGATTTAAAAAGCTTAAGTGAGCTGACCTAGCAACAACGATTTAAACATTTTAAATGAGTTGACGTCGTAACAGCGATTTAAACAGCATAAATGAGCTGACGTCGCAACAACGATTTAAACAGCTTAAATGAGCTGACGTCGTAACAACGATTTAAACAGCTTCCATGAGCTGACGTCGCAACAACGATTTAAGCAGCTTAAATGAGCTGACGTCGTTACAACGATTTAAACAGCTTAAATGAGCTGACGTCGCAACAACGATATAAACAGCTTAAATGAGCTGACGTCGCAACAACGATTTAACAGTGTCATGAGCTGAGGTCAAAACAACAGTTCAATCAGTATCAGGAATTTACTCACAACAGCTGTTTAAATAGTGTCTTGAGCTGACGTCACAACAACAATTTAGATAGTCGATGAGTCGAGGTCGCAAGATTTTAAACAGTGTCTTGAGCTGACGTCGCAACAACAGTTTAACCAGTGCTCATGAGCTGACGTCACAACAACGATTTATAGTGTCGATGGACTGGCGTCTCAGCAACGATTTAATCAGGGTCGATGAGATGACGTCACAACAACAGTTTAAAACAGTTTCCATAAGCTGACATCACAACGACGATTTAAACAGTTTCCATGTGTTGACGTCACAACAACGATTTAAACTGTTGATGAGCTGAGGTCAAAGTAGTTTAAACAGTGTCTTGAGCTGACATCAAAAGAACGATTTAGACAGTGTCCATGAGCTGACCTTACAACAAAGATTTAAACAGTTGGCGATTTGAGGTCACAACATTTTAAACAGTGTCGTAAGCTGACGTCACAACAACGATTAAAGTCCATGAGCTGACGTCACAACGACGATTTAACCAGTGTCCGCGGTACGAAGCATAAACCTCCCCTGTATTTTCCCAGAAAGAAATTCGAAGTCTGGAGAAGGAAGAAAGACGGAAGAATTGTATTTCGTGAAGATATTTCGCGTGTTTGGCCCCCGGGCAATTTCCCAGCGGCCGAAATAAGGATTAGGGAGTCCAAGTGCTACGTCAGCGGAAAAGCTAAAAAGAAATTGATAGCCTGTGACCCCGGAGACTTTTGAGTTCGTGTATTTACCCTTCTTCAGATCTGGAAGCAGCCAGCGGCCGTGATCGGAGAACACCGAAATAACATTAGAGAGCGGATGAGGAGGAAGAGGAGGAGGAACGGGCGTCTGGAATCCAGGAGCCCTGGAAGACACGAGGTTTGGAAGCCATGAGGTCTGGAATAGGACCCCAAGGGGAGTTTACGATGCTTGCTTCGAGTTAAAGCGCTTATGGAGTGTTCTGAGTTAAGGGACGGTCTCTCTCTCTCTCTCTCTCTCTCTCTCTCTCTCTCTCTCTCTCTCTCTCTCTCCTTCCCCCTCCGAAGTGCTAGACCCCCCCCCCCTCAACTTTAGAGATATCGCTGACTCTGACCTTCGGCCCATTAAAGAAGAGTTATGGCCTGCTATACATTGTCTCCGCCTCGCTCTTAAAGCCCACCCTATAAACCTATAGCTTTCCGCCCCTGATGAACACTTGTCCTCTATCTAACCAGCTTTGTTTGTTTACAAACACAGTGTATATATGTATGCAAGTATTCGAGAATAATAAGAGATGAAAAAAAAAAACGAAATGCCCAAGTTAAAGCATTTATTGATTGCACTTGTAGCAACGTGAGGTAAAACTCGCAAGTTAAAATTCTATCTTGAACAAATGCACATTCCCCGGAAGACAGACAACGATGCCGCCCAGATGTTTGGTATCCTAGGCACTGGCTACCAATCCCCCTATTCCTCGAATACTTAGAATCCTCAAAGGATGCCTTGCGCTGGTTTGTTCAGCTGAGAAATCCATTTACGTGCAATAACGCATCCAACAGAGTCGTCAAAATTTATTCAAACTTGAATGGCAGTTTCCTTGGACGTAGATGCCACAGGATCCCATGTCCAGCCCATCCGTAATTACGAAAGAAGGGATGATGAACGTGAAGTCTCACAGCAATCTCATGTTCAAATAATCAAGTAATCCCAAGCAGCACACGACTTCATTGGGTATTGAAAGTAAGATTCACGTTAGAATGAGGCCCAGTCAGTGTCTTGTGGTCGCCGTGAAGAGTGAAAGGTATCTCCCCCGTCTTGGCTAACCCTCGCTCAGGTAAACACAGGACCCACTAATTAGTGGGTCCTGGGTAAACAGTAGCTAGAAGCGAAGGTGGCGAAGAAACACGCAACTAGCACTCACGGTAGTTACGCTCGAAAAAGGTACACACAAGGACTCTCGAACTATTTAAGCACACAGCGAGGCATAATCAAGAAATTGTTAATGAGATCCTTTAATTTTACTGTGCATGTAGAAAAATCAAGGAAACTGGAATTTTAACAGTTCCCGTTTCTTTAAGATGAATTCTGTATCTGCTCCTCTTCACAGGGCTTTCACGCTTACTTCAATTTGGGCTGCCTTCCATGATGAAATCACGTTCTAGACCAATTATTTCAAAAACAACTGCTTTTCACTCGTTATATTCTATAGATCTCTTAACAGGCTGTTTAATCTTAAGATGAATTATCTACCTGTAATTCATTTCATACCGGTCCCAAAGTACGTCTGTACGCAAAATTCTCCTCCTTGCATGGAAATAAATTTAGGAGAAAATGTATTAGTTTATTTAAAATGGAATTACCAGCTTTAAGCCTCAAGCTAATTCCGAAGAACCCACGAACCGTCGGATCCTTATTGCAGCCTAAGGGTAGAGTGAGTCCTCTGCTTCCATCCAGCGTAATTTATAAATATCCCTGTCCCTGTCCCAGGGATGCACTAGGAGACCACTGAGGGTTCGAATCTACTCTCATCAGGGGGTGAGCTACAGAACCGGGAGAAAACTGTCCAGTCCTGACCAATCTAATATAAGAAATCATGTAAAGATATGCGAGACCCATATAGCCTAGACGTCAACTATTTTTAAGTTTTGGGAAAAGTACAGAGTGAGGAGAAATTAACCTTCCTTGAGTCC
>NC_089756.1:7149676-7162176 GCF_040412425.1 Macrobrachium rosenbergii | reverse complement strand
ATATATATATATATATATATATATATATATATATATATATATATATATATATATATATATATATATATATATGTGTGTGTGTGTGTGTGTGTGTGTGTGTGTGTGTGTGTATATGACACACTTGTTTCCCTTTGAAGGGAAATAGAAACAAAAATGTATGAGACAATGCCTGCAGGCGTCTGGCAGAATTCCAACATGGATTGAAAACATGCTCAACCAATAAGCCTTTTCAAGATATTTATTCGTTTTTAAAAATTAAATCACGCTGGAGTTCTTTATAGCATCCAAGTGCTTAGGATTGTTAAATTTCAAGGCTTTAAAAGGAAATTACTAAGCCATTCCTACCACGAGTTGCCTGAAATTGTTTTACAAAAAAACTTCCATTTTTTTTTTTTTTTTGGAGTTTTACATGTTATGGTTCTAAGCATGAGCGATTGCATATGTAGCCTCACTTCATTTTATGCTCTCTGTGAATGAGTGGATAACATTTTATGCTCACTGTGAAAGAGTGGATAACATTTCATGCTCTCTGTGAATGAGTGGATAACATTTTATGCCCTCTGTGAATGTGTGGATAACAGTTTATGCTCACTGTGAATGAGTGGATAACAATTTATGCTCTCTGTGGATGAGTGGATAACATTTCATGCTCTCTGTGAATGAGTGGATAAAATTCTATGCTCTCTGTGAATGCTTGGATAACATTTTATGCTCACTGTGAATGAGTGGATAACAATTTATGCTCTCTGTGGATGAGTTGATAACATTTTATGCTCACTGTGAATGAGCGGATAACATTTCATGCTCTCTGTGAATGAGCGGATAACATTTAATGTTCTTGTGAATGAGCGGAAAACATTCTATGCTCTCTGTGAATGAGCGGATAACATTTTATGCTCTCTATGAATGAAAAGATAACATTTTATGCTCTCTGTGAATGAGTGGATAACATTTTATGCTCTCAGTGAGTGAGCGGATAACATTTTATGCTCTCTGTGAATGAGCGGATAACATTTTATGCTCTCTGTGAATGAGCAGATAACATTTTATGCTCCTTGTGAATGAGTAGATAACAATTTATGCTCTCTGTGAATAAGCAGATAACATTTTATGCTCTCAGTGAATGAGTGGATAACATTTTATGCTCTCTGTGATTGAATGGATAGCATTTTATTCTCTCTGTGAATGACTGGATAGCATTTTATGCTCTCAGTGATTGAATGGGTAGCATTTTATGCTCTCTGTAAGTGAGTGGATAAAATTTTATGCTCTCTGTGAATGAATGGATAACATTTTATTCTCTCTGTGATTGAATGTATATCATTTTATGCTCTCTGTGAATGAGTGGGTAACATTTTATTCTCTCTGATTGAATTGATAGTATTTTGTGATCTTTGTGAATGAGTGGGTAACATTTAATGTCTTTGAATGAGTGGATAACATTGTATGCCCTCTGTGGTTGAATGGATAGCATTTTATGTGAATGAGTAGATAAAATTTTTTGCTCTATGAATGAGTGGATAACGTTTTATGCTCTCTGTGAATGAGTGGATAACATTTTATGCTCTCTGTGAATGAATGAATAACGTTTTTTGCTCTCTGTGAATGGATGGATAACATTTTATGCTCTCTGTGAATGAGTGGATAACATTTTATGTTGTCTGTGAATGGGTACATGACATTTTGTGCTCTTTGTGATTGAATGCATAGTACTTTATGCTCTCTGTAAACGAGTGGATAACATTTTATGCTCTCTGTGAATGAGTAGGTAACATTTTATGCTCTCTGTGAATGAATGGATAATGCTGTATGCTCTGTGTGAATGAGTGGATAAAATTTTATGCCCTCTGTGAATGAATGGATAACGTTTTATGCTCTCTGTGAATGAGTGGATAACATTTTATGATCTCTGTGAATGAATGGATAACATTTTATGCTCTCAGTGAATGAGTGGTTAACATTTTATGGTCTCTGTGAATGAGTGGATAACATTTTATGTTCTCAGTGAATGAATATATAACATTTTATGCTCTCTGTGATTGAATGGATAACATTTTATGCTCTGTGAATGAGTGGATAACATTTTATGCTGTCTGTGAATGGGTAGATGATATTTTGTGCTCTTTGTGATTGAATGGATAGCATTTTATGTTCTCTGTGAACGACTGGATAACATTTTATGCTTTCTGTGAATAAGTAGATAACATTTTATGCTCTCTGTGAATGAGTGGATAACGTTTTATGCTCTCTGTGAGTGAGTGGGTAACATATTATGCTCTTTGTGAATGAGTGGATAACATTTTATGCTCTCTGTGAATGAATGGGTAAAATTTTATGCCCGCTGTGAATGAGTGGCTAATGTTTTATGTTCTTTGTGAATAAGTGGATAACATGTACTCATTAAATGACTGGGTAACATTTTATGATCTTTATGATAACGTTTAATGCTCTCTGTGAATGAATGGATAACATTTTATGCTCTCTGTGAATGAGTGGATAACAGTTTATGCTCTCTGTGAATGAGTGGGTAACATTTTATGCTCTCTGTGCATGAGTAGATAACATTTTATGCTCTCTGTGAATGAGTGGATAACATTTTATGCTCTCTGTGAATGAGTAGGTAACATTTTATGCTCTCTGTGAATGAATGGATAATGCTGTATGCACTGTGTGAATGAGTGGATAAAATTTTATGCTCTCTGTGAATGAATGGATAACGTTTTATGCTCTCTGTGAATGAGTGGATAACATTTTATGCTCTCGGTGAATGAGTGGTTAACATTTTATGGTCTCTGTGAATGAGTGGATAACATTTTATGCTCTCTGTGAATGAGTGGATAACATTTTATGCTCTCTGTGAATGAGTGGATAACATTTTATGCTCTCAGTGAATGCGTGGTTAACATTTTATGGTCTCTGTGAATGAGTGGGTAACATATTATGCTCTTTGTGAATGAGTGGATAACATTTTATGCTCTCTGTGAATGAATGGGTAAAATTTTATGCCCGCTGTGAATGATTGGCTAATGTTTTATGTTCTTTGTGAATAAGTGGTTAACATTTTATGTACTCAGTAAATGACTGGGTAACATTTTATGATCTTTATGATAACGTTTAATGCTCTCAGTGAATGAGTGGATAACATTTTATGCTCTCTGTGAATGAGTGGATAACAGTTTATGCTCTCTGTGAATGAGTGGGTAACATTTTATACTCTCTATGAATGAGTAGATAACATTTTATGCTCTCTGTGAATGAGTGGATAAAATTTTATGCTCTCTGTGAATGAGCGGATAACATTTTATGCTCTCTGTGAATGAGTGGATATAATTTTCTGCACTCTGTAAATGAGTGGATAACATTTTATGCTCTCTGTGAATGAGTGGGTAACATTTTATTCTCTTTGTGAATGAGTTGGAAACATTTTATGCTCTTTCTGAATGAATGGGTAAAATTTTATGCTCTCTGTCAATGAGTAGGTAATTTTTTATGGTCTCTGTGAATGAGTGGATAACATTTTATGTTCACCGTAAATGAGAAGATAACATTTTATGCTCTCTGTGAATGAGTGGATAACATTTTATGCTCCCTGTGAATGATTGGATAATATTTTATGCTCTCTGTGACTGAGTTGGCAAGATTTTATGCTCTCTGTGACTGAGTTGGCAAGATTTTATGCTCATTATGAATGAGTGGATAACATTTTATGCTCTCTCTGAGTGAGTGAATAACATTTTGTGATCTCTTTGACTGAGTTGGTAATATTTTATGCTCTGTGAATAAATGGGTAAAATTTTATGCTGTCTGAATGAATGGCTAATGTTTTATGTTTTTTATGAGTGAGTTGATAAGATTTTATGCTTTCTGTGAATGTGCGGATAACATTTTATGCTCTCTGTGAATGAGTGGGGAACATTTTATACTCCTGATAACGTTTCATGCTCTGTGAATGAGTGGATAACATTTTATGCGATCTGTGAATGAGTGGCTAACTTTTTATGCTCTCTGTGAATGTGTGGATAACATTTTATGCTCACTGCTATTGAATGGATGACATATTATTCTCTCTGTGAATGATTGAATAGCATTTTATGCTCTCAGTGATTGAATGGGTAGCATTTTATGCTCTCTGTGAATGAGTGGATAACATTTTATACTCTCTGTGAATGCGTGGATAACATTTTATGCTTTTTGTGATTGAATGGATAGCATTTTATGCTCTTCATGAACATGTGGATAACATTTTATGCTGTGTGATTGAATGGATAGCAGATTATGTACTCTGTGAATGAGTGGATAACATTTTATGCTCTCTGTGATTGAACTGATAGCATTTTATGCTCTTTGTGAATGAGTGGGTAATATTTATTTTTTTTGAATGAGTGGATAACATTGTATGCTCTCTGTGGTTGAATGGATAGCATTTTATGTGAATGATTGGATAACATTTTATGCTCAGTTAATGAGTGGATAACGTTTTATGCTCACTGTGAATGAGTGGATAACATTTTATGTTGTCTGTGAATGAATGGATAACATTTTATGCTGTCTGTAAATGGGTAGATGACATTTTCTACTCTTTGTGATTAAATGGATAGTATTTTATGCTCTCTGTGAATGAGTGGATAACGTTTTATGCTTTCTGTGAGTGAGTGGGTAACATATGCTCTATGTGAATGAGAGGATAACATTTTATGCTCTCTGTGAATGAGTGGATAACATTTTATGTCTGTGAATAATTGGATAACATTTTATGCTCTCTGTGAATGAGTGGATAACGTTTTATGCTCTCTGTGAGTGAGTGGGTAACATATTATGTTCTTTGTGAATGAGTGGATAACATTTTATGCTCTCTGTGAATGAGTGGCTAATGTTTTATGTTCTCTGTGAATGAGTGGGTAACATTTTATGCTGTTTGTGAATGAGTGGGTAACATTTTATGTTCTCTGTGAATGAGTGGGTAACATTTTATACTCTCTGTGAATGAGTGGATAACATTTTATGTCCTCTGTGAATGAGTGGATAACATTTTATGCTCTCTGTGAATGAATGGATAACATTTTATGCTCTCTGTGAGTGAGTGGATAACATTTTCTGCTCTCTGTAAATGAGTTGGTAACACTTTATGCTCTTTGTGAATGAATGGGTAAAATTTTATGCTCTCTGTGAATGAGGTGGTAACTTTTTATGTTCTCTCTGAATGAGTGGATAACATTTTATGCTGTCTGTGGCTGAGTGGCTGAATGGATAACATTTTATACTCTGTGAATGAGCGGATAACATTTTATGCTCTCTGTGAATGAGTGGATAACATTTTATGATCTCTATGAATGAGTGGATAACATTTTATGCTCTCTGTGAATGAGTGGATATCATTTTATGCTCTCTGTGAATGATCAGATAACATATTTTGCTCTCTGTGGCTGAGTGGGTAACATTTTATGCTCTTTGTGAACGAGTGGTAACATTTTATGCTTTCTGTGAATGAGTGGATAACATTTTATGCTCTCTGTGAACGAGTGAATAACATTTTATGCTTTCTGTGAATGATTAGATAACATTTTATGTTCTCTGTGGCTGAGTGGGTAACATTCTATGCTCGTTGTGAAGGAGTGGATAACATTTTATGCTCTCTGTGAGTGAGTGGATATATTTTATGTTCTCTCTGACTGAGTGTATAACGTTTTATGTTTTCTGTGAATAAGAGGATAATATTTTATGCTCTCTGTAAATTGTTGGCCTACTGCTTCCGTAGTCAGTGGTACAAATCATCATCTCTGTTTTTATAACTGATTTTTTTGCAGTTCTTTTCCCAATTAATAGTCTTTACTGTCGTATTTTAATTTATATTTTATTGTCCCCTGTGATGTGTACAGTAGAGCTGAGTGAAATGCTTCATTAAACTCTGTGGTATATAGTATATAAATATATCAAGTTGTGTACATCCTGAATATCATGTTTCTATAAGCTGCCGTATCTGTATCCTTTGACGATAAGCGAAATATATACGAATAATGTTATTAGTAATCGGAGCAATATGCCCCATGGTGATCTGTTCTATGTAAAAACAAGCTTTTTTTTCCTCGATTAGATTAATCTATTCTTCGTGTAAACAATCTCTTGTTGTCTTTTGCATGATAAGAGAGAATTCTGCTTTGTGATCTTAAGCGTGTTATTATATTTGTGATTACCTTCACTCGAAGGCAAATGGTAATTTAATGCATATGTACTAATAGCAATGCTTAAAATATATATTTTTAATAGTAATAATGTTCTCTTTGCTAATAGTACTACAGTCAACATTGCAGTAGATTGTTACAATAATGAGTAGCTAATGGTTTGTACGAAGTTAATATATTCACTACGTAAATTGGTGTCGTATAAATGTGATTGTAATTTGTCTACAATACAAATATTGATGCCCCTCTCAGGCAAATATATTGTGATAGTTTCAACCACACAACGAAAAAGTAATATAAAAATAGGTATTAGAAAAGCTGAGAGAGTCATAATTAAAAACGAAAAAGATTGCGTTCATGAAAAACCCAGGAATACAACGTAAATCTCTTCTAAGTCTTTTTCTTTTTATACAGGAAGGACAGTGTGCAACGAGTGCATGTTTTTCTTCTCAGTCGGTTTTTTTTTTTTTTCGTAAAATTTCTTCTGTCAGTCCATGAATGCGTTGCTTAGGAGCATATTCGCGCTAACTTATTTAATTTTTCTGTCCGCCCTTTCGTGTTAATATTTCATATACTATTGTTTCTACAGCGCTATTCTCGTTTCTACCACATACCCTCATTTAAACTCACAATGGAGAAAAGAGTTAATGAAAGATTCATATCCTTTTTTTAATATTTATGTTACTTTTCATTGTATATGAGTGGGGTTATTCGTGCCCAGATAATAATGTATTTTTTAGGATAAAGATAAAATTGTTAATTTTAATAATGTTATCAATTTTTGTCTTTAATTGCTTAAGGAGAAATCTTCAACTTGAGATTTTTTTTATTATTTTTATTCTAACTTTTCGTGATGATTTTTAATGTAGACGGATTTCAAGTCCTTTTTACGATTTTTCATATTTATAAGATAAATATAGGGACCAATATTGTCCCAAATGAGATATATAAATACTGTATATATACAAATATATATATATATATATATATATATATATATATATATATATATATATATATATATATATATATATATATATATACATATATATATATATATATATATATATATATATATATATATATATATATATATATATATATATCTCTCAGGTTGAAGAGGTATATATATAAGAACAAGTATATTTCATATCATGATGCATAAATACAGACAATAAATACTTAAAATGTCACTTCCACAATGGGAAAAGCTTTTTAAAAATTTTTAAAATTTACAACTACAAAAAATTAAAACAAGAACTTGAAAGGAACAATGGTAATTTAAGGCAAGAGCAAAAAGTGACTAGAAAGACAGGGAGGAAATAAACAAACAGAAATATAACGAACGTGGAGAACAAAACAGGCAGTTATGCTATAAACAGTTGTCTGGACGACGATTGGGTGTTTATGTTGGTATATTTTTATATAACACCATCAACTCGTCGTCTTATATATCAATAATTTTAAAATCATTAATATCCATATATCTTGGATGATTCCGAACATTGATATATTGGACAATGTATATATATAAGCCTCTATATTCCCAGACTACATCTGGGACAGGTATATTTATAGATAATGTTGATGTCAAGATTACTCAGTCATGATTCACTCTGAAAATAGAACGATATTTAGAGGGTTTCGTGGAATCAACTTCAGATTTACAGCTGGCATTCATGATGAATTAAATTCATACATTTCTTTTAAAACTTTTGTACGAAACCCTCTAAATATCCGTTCTATTTTCAGAGTGAAGGACAGACTGAGTCCTTCCTTGACATCCAACATTATCTATAAATATACCTGTCCCAGATGTAGTCTGGGAACCTACGTTGGATGTACTAGGAGGCTTCTCAAGGTCCGTTTCTGCTCCCACCAAGGTGTCAGCTTCAGGACGGGTTGCACATTGTCCAATCCCGAATTATCCAATGTTCGGAATCATTCCAAGATTTGTGGTACCCGCTTGGATATTAATGATTTTAAAATTATTGATCTGCCCGTAAGGACGACGAGTTGATGGTGTTGGAGTCGCTTTTCATAAAAACTAATGTACCAACACTAAACACCCAATCGTCGTCCAGACAACTGTTTATAGCATAACTGCCTGTTTGTTTACTCTCCACGTTCGTTATAGGTTTCTTTCGTTTGTTTATTTCTCCCTGTCTTTCTAGTCACTTTTAGCTCTTGCCTTGGTACTTGTTTTAATTTTTTGTAGTTGTAAATTTTTAAAAATTTTTAAAGAAGCTTTTCCCATTGTGGAAGTGACATTTTAAGTATTTATTGTCTGTAATTTCAGCCTTGAGGATGCATCATGTGATGTGAAACGTTGGCAATAAACTTGTTCTTGTAAGAGACATGTTTACCTCTTCAACCTGAGATGTTTGTCGGGTCTGTTTCCCACGATTCTTCTATATATATATATATATATATATATATATATATATATATATATATATATATATATATATATATATATATATATATATATATATATATATATGTCATGATATGACATGATGTAAAATGGAATCGTAGTTCCATTCATATGCATTTTAAATGGACTTAGAAAAAGTATATATATCTGTGTGAGCACGACAGAGATGTTGTGTATGAATCGCAGATCTAGTCCATCAAGTCGCACATGTCAGCAGAACATGTCAGCAATGTGTTGTTTGGAAAACAGTATGTCAGCATAAGTCAACGTCTTCTTTTGTTCTGAGCTGAGAGCTGTCACGTACGCAGTGAGGAATCCTTGGGAACGAGGTCATTGTGTGTTCGTGTGTGTGTAAATGATAGGTCTTGTTATGATGTAGCGTGGAAGTTTTGAGATAGATCAAAATGGGAAATCATCCTGTGTAGACGCATTGTTACCCTGTTGTACAAAGATCTCAAAAATTATAGTCACACAGAATCCCATTATGGAGTTTGTCTAAATCCTACCAGAAGAACTTTACTATTTCTAAAGACGTAAACTCATTGCACAACCATGGAGAAGTCTTGAAGATGCAATTCCATTTCTCTGACTGTAACCACTACAGTCCACATAATAAGAATTAAGTTGGGCACTTGCAAGTGTAGCCCAACATAAATGGTGGCAGCGGTGGGATTAACGTAATCGGTACAATCACCTGGTCGTTAGTCAACTGTGTTGAACTCCTGGTTTTCCTAGCCACAGATCGGCATAGAATGTTATCCTTAACCAAGAAATATTGGTTAGTATATTTCACATATTCCTTATCATCCGGTTTCCTATTTAATGCGTCTATTATTACTCTTAATTTCTGATCTTTCATTTGTTCTTGTCGTACTGAATCTAAATTCCACTCTATATCTGTAATATTCTCTGTTGTTTGGGCTAAGCATTGACCATTTTCGATAGCAATTTTCATGGCCTGCGAAGAAATTGGAATTTCTTCTAGCTCATCGAATGGGAATGATTGAGTTGGTACGGGATTACGTGATAACGCGTCAGCTATTACGTTTGCTTTACCGGGTAAGTATCCAATTTTAGCTCCAAAGTCCTGGATAATCATATGCCACCGAGTTCTTTTAGGACTATGATTGAAACCTTTAAAAAAGTCAGTAAGGTGCTTATGATCAGTCAGAACCTTAACACTGTACCCATAGATTATATATTTAAAATGTACCAACGAATTAGCTATCGCTAAACATTCTTTATCTATTACTGCATATTTCTTCTCTGACGTTTTTAGTTTACGAGAATAAAAGGCAATGGGAAAAAACTTGTTGTCATGCCACTGGAGTAACACACCTCCTACCCCTTGGTCTGAAGCGTCGGTTGCAATAATAAATTTTTAGTAAAATCGGGAAACTTTAGAATAGGAGCAGAACTAATTTTCTCTTTCAAGGTATCAAAAGCGATTTGATGTTGGGATTCCCATTTAAAAATTACATCCTTCCTTATAAGATCAGTTAAAGGAGCTGCTATCACTGAATAATCCCGGATAAACCGACGATAATAACCCGAAATCCCGAGAAACTGCTGTATACCTTTTACGTTGGTAGGAACGGGAAATTTACTAATAGCAGAGATTTTATCGTGGACTACTTTAAGACCTTGCCGAGATACCATGAAACCCAAATAGACTAATTCATCTTTAAAAAACTCACATTTAGAAATTTTTACCTTTAAATGATGTTCTCTTAACCTTTGAAGGACTATTTCTAGTTTACTTAGATGTTCTTCTAAAGTATTAGAAAAGATTACTAGATCGTCCATATAAGCACGGAGAATGTTCCCAAGTAAGTCTCCGAACACTATATTGATCATTCTAGTGAACGTAATAGGGGCACAAATAACATGCTTAAATGGCAAAAACGTAGGAATTCGTAGTGACCCCGAGCTGTACTAAAAGCAGTGTACGGTGTACTGTCCTTAGCTAAGGGTATCTGGTGAAAGCCTTTAACCCTTTGATTTCGGTTGTAACGTATACGACGCATTTAATAAACTGGCAGAACACTGTTGTGTGTATACGAGCATGATAATTTCCTTTTATGTGAAGGACCCCAGTGAGTTGAAATACTGGCCTCTTTTTCCAGATATGGTATTGATCTGTCAGTTGCCCTTTGGTGAATTCATATAAATTCCGTGTTTCCCTAAAATTCATTAGTCTTCATCAAGATATCACAGGAGGAGGACAGGTCAAAGGGTACGACATCCTCGAGGTTGACCGCCGGCAGATCGAGAAGAGCTCTCGACAGGGATAACTATTTTATAGACCTTCTCGACTCGTTTTCTGGATATGAAAATGAATCGGATTCTAGAAAGGAAATGAAATGGATAATTATGGTCTGGTACAGAACGGTGATGAAATATCAACCGACAGTGAAATAGGCGAATCTACCACCTACAAATGAAAGCCAGGTGTCAAAGAGGCTTGGAACGGCAGTATTAGGTGATGAGTGGGAGTAGACAGCAATTTCCAGCCCAGAGATTTCATATTTGACAGCAGTGGCAGTGGCATTACGTCAAAATGTAATGTGAATGAAGATTTAAAAGTAGACTATTTTTGATTTTCCTTAACGAATTTATGGGGCTGATTTGCTGAAGGGTGACCGTTATCAGGAATTCGCCATTGGTAGCTAGGAGATGCAGTGCCAAAGTATTTGCGAAAAATTTGCTCAGGTTACTGTGGAGGAAATGATGCGGTTCCTTTGTGTGATTATAGTCATGTCGCATAAATGAAACATCGCATCGTAGATTACTGGACTGCGCCAAGACATTCGAGACAAAAAGAGAGTGAGAAGGCTGATGGCAAAGGACGGATTTCTTCAAATTCTACAGGTTCTACATTTTCATTGATAATTCACAGGAAACAAGCCCAGATAATAAACTAAAAATTTAAACCCGTGCTCGACAGTGTCGTAGAAAATTCCGGGAAAAATTTCAACCTTTCCAGGATTTATGCATAGATGAAAGTTTAATGTTATGGAAGGGAAAGGTAAGTTTCAAGCATTTGTTAGATAAAAGAAGTCGATTGGGTGAAAATATTTGAACTTTGTGATTCCGAAAACGGATTATATTGTCGATTTTATAATCTATGCTGGAAAAGATACAGAGATATTGGTAGATGAGGATCTGGGGTATCTGGTTCTGTGGTAAAAACATTTATGGCCTCGCATCTCAGAAGAAGCATATCACATCCTGTATTTCGATAATTGGTATTGCAGCCAAACTTCTCCAGTATTTGAGCGACAACAGGGCTGGAGCATGAACAGTCCGCAAAATAGGAAATTTATGCCTAAATTTCCTGAATGTGAACAAATCTGAGATTTCGTCTCAAAACACAATGGAATATTAGGTTTTAAAATGGCAGGATAACAGGACAGTGTATATGTTATCTTCAGTACATGAAAATATAATGGTGAACTGTGAAAAAGGTGTCGACCAGGGAATTTCTGTGCAAAAACCTGCATGCGTTGTGTGACTATAATAAGAAATGCGGATTGTGGACAAGAACGACATGCTTATTAGTTCTGTGAAGTGTATCCGTAAAACCACGAATGGTACATAAAACTATTTTCCGTCACTTGATATGATACTAGTAAACTATCATCTTGCCAGTTTGTTACTGGCAAAGGGTCATATTTACAGTTTTCTAAGTCAGTCGTTCTGCAGTTGATTGAAAGGTACCCTCAGCACCTAACAAGATAATTACCCGCACCGTAATAACGCAGCCAAGGCGGCTAACAGAAGACACTTTCACAATCCGGACCTCAACAGAAAAACAACTGCGACTGGGCTAAGATGTCGTGTGTGCTCGCATACATCCCGTAGGCCCAAGAAGGCCAGCAGGG
>NC_089756.1:7137176-7144676 GCF_040412425.1 Macrobrachium rosenbergii | reverse complement strand
CCCTCAAAAGACTGGCCATCCTTGGGGACTTTGGATCATCCTTGAAGTTCTTGGGCCCTCTCAGGCCAGCTTCCCCAACCTGGCAGGATACCTGCCTTCCTCCGAGGAAGCAGCCTCTGGGTCAGACCCTTCCCTTCAAGGCTGCCCGCTCAAGGAACATGGCCATCCTTGGAGGACTTTGGGCCTCATCCTTCTTGAGTTCTTGGGCCCTCTCCAGGCCTGCTTCCCCAGCCTGGCAGGATACCTGCCTTCTTCCGAGAAGCAGCCTCTGGGTCAGACCCTTCCCTTCAAGGCTTCTGCCACTCAGAGACCTAGCCATCCAGCAGGACTTTGGGCCTCATCCTTGAGTTCTTAGGCCTCTCCAGGCCTACTTCCCCAGCCTGTGGAACCTGCCTTCCTCCGAGGCCTGGCCTCTGGTCAGACCCTTCCTTCAAGGCTGCCCTCAGAGACTGGCCAGCCTGGGGACTTTGGGCCTCATCGCCAGAGTTCTTAGGCCTCTCCAGGCTGCCCCAGCCTGACAGGATGCCTGCCTTTATCCGAGAGCAGCCTCTGGATCGGACCCCTTCCCATGAGCTACCCTCAAAAAGACTGGCAGCCTTAGCCCAGGCTTTGAGACCAATCGCCAAAGACTTGGGCCTTTTCCATGGAAGGGTCAGACCGCAGGCTGCTTCCTTGGAGGAAGGAGCTGACCTCTGGGTGGGACCCTTCCCTATAATACTCTTTGCTTTCTCTTGCTACTTTTCAAGGCAGCACTTTCTGTCTCGAAGGCTTCAGACGATTTGAGCATCTCGGAGATTGTTCTTGGACACTTTGAAGCTCGGCGCATGCGCGAATGGCATTTCTCTCGTCTTCCAGGGCCAGGACTGAGTTCCAAAGAATGTCTTCAAGGAAAATCTCAGAGGTTTTAGATCATTTCAACATCGCGATAACCATTACTTGGAGTTCTTTTCTGGCACATAAACAGCTTCTTTGCTTGAGTCGTCTTCTATAAACTTATGAGATTCCCTCTTGCAGCGATATTGGTATCCCTTCGATTCTTCCTTGCTTCTCCGAAAAAGTAATTCTGTGAATCCAAAATCTTTGGAAGTAGTTTCTAACACCTCAGGTTATCTACTTTATTCTTCGTCAGCATTCTTCAGTATGCCTCCGCACCGATGTCGTCTCTTTTGTTCCTTCTCTTTTCTTATTTCGAGCGAAGAACTGCTCCAAGCGGTATTTTGGGCATCAAATCCTCTCCAATCAACAGAAAACACCTCAGTTCTCTACCTTTTATTTCGTATAAATTCTTCCAGTTCCTCCGTTCCACTGTCTTCCTCTCTTCTTGGTTATTTCCTTCCCCTTTTTCGAATGAGCTTGCGTCCGTGAGTGACAATACGACTGTAGAGGTGCCGGGTCACGCAGAGGCAGGAACCTCGACTTCATACTGCTCCGCAGAAGTAGTCCATGTTTTCAGCAGTAAACAATTGCAGACTGAAAGCTATCTGCATTCTCGTGATGTACTTTTCCCTCTTGAAGGATCTCTTTTAGTCGATCATATTCGTCATCAGTTCATTTTAACCATAAACTTCCCTTCTTTGCTCACATGCTGTGTCTGAAGGCTTCAAGACGTCTTCCTGGAGGATCCCTGGATGGCACTGCCAATCCTTGGTGTCAGTGCACCTATTGGTGATGGCACTATACGCATGAGCTGAATTCTAAAGCGACTGCAGGAAAAACACGAAGATATTACGGCGCCAGGCGACAATGATTCTTTCTTGCAGCAGAAGGTATAAAATTTTCTTAGAAGCTTTATTGCCACGAAAACATCAATATTTAAAAAGAAAAGAAATTAAAAATTTAGTGAAAAATCATCATCGTATCCTTTTTCTCGTCACTTGGGAGAAATATATATATATATATATATATATATATGCATATATATATATATATATATATATATATATATATATATATATATATATATATTATATATATATATATATATATATATATATGTATATATATATATATATATCTTAATAACATATATATATATGTATATATACTCATATATATATATATATATATATATACTCTTACTATATATATATATATATATATATATATATATATATATATATATATATATATATATATATATATATATATATATGTATATATATATATATATATATATATATATATATATATATATATATATATATATATATATATTTATATATATATATATATATATATATATATATATATATATATATATATTACTGTATATATTGTGTATATATACATACACATACATATATGTAAATATATACAGTATATATATATATATATATATATATATATATATATATATATATATATATTCATATATGTATATATTATATACAATAATACATATATATATATATATATATATATATATATATATATATATATATATATATATATATATATATATATATATATTCATATATGTATATATATTATATACATGTAAATGCATATATATATATATATATATATATGCTATATATATATATATCTTTACTATGTATATGTATATCTACATATATTTATATCTATATATGTATATATACATATATGAATAAATAGATAGATAGATAGATAGGTAAATATCTCACTCCGACGACGAGGGAAAGGATACGATGATGATGATTTTCACTACATTTACATTTATTTCTTTAAAAAAAAATGCTATTTCGTAGCAATAAACTTTCTAGAAATTTCACCCAGGGGAGAGGACAAGATCAACTTGGAAGTATTATTATAGATAATTACATATACATAAATATATGTATATATAAGTATATATACATATATTTTATATATATATATATATATATATATGTTGTGTGTGTGTGTGTATACACTGGTTTGTGCGTCTGTGTGCGTTAATTTTCCCAATAGTTAAAAAATAAAGTGGTCTCAAGAATTTCTGTTTCTTGAAATGGTCATCACTAAGCGCAGTAATCGAAATTCAGCTTCAAGAGAAAAGTGACCTTTTGTTTAACAAGGCCTCATTGCATTGATCACCTTATTAAGGGAGAGAGAGAGAGAGAGAGAGAGAGAGAGAGAGAAGTGGCTGCCTCAGCAGACCAGTTAAGTTTTTTCGCATAGCAGGTAGTTATAAATATATAGTTTTTTATGGTACCAGCATCAAATTATAATATTAGATTTTTGAAGGATACAGAGTAGTTTAAATCACAACTTGTCTTATTTAAATAAAAATTCTTCTTCGGAAAAGAAATAAGTTTTAGAGTCTTCAAGAACACTATTAAAGACACTTTGAGAAACTTTTCCCAATATTCTAAACTCATACCTAATATGCTTTGAGCATTTATCAGTCCTGTGCTTGTCCATTATGAATTGGATTCATATTCTAAAAAAAAAATAATATTAATAAAAAAATACTCATAGTAGCATGAGTCTTAAAATGAAATAGCAAATCCACAGTTGTATATTTATCTTTAAATATATGTACATATACATAACTGTGGAATTGCTTTACTCAACTAATAATAATGTGTAATAATAATAATAATAATAATAATAATAATGATAATAATAATAATAATAATAATACTGAGATAATATTAAGCAAACTTTTTACTGATGAAGATGCAATTTTTAATAATTTTAGTAGGACATTTTTAAACAACTTTAGAGCTGGCCGTGCTGGACACGACCTTTGCGCTAGTTTGTATAAACAAACTGAAGGGATAACCATGGGATCTCACTTGGTCAATTTTTGCTAACATCTTCATGTGCTCCTGGAGGAGCGCATAATAGAAAGAATACCCATTGGGTTCCGCCATATTTTATCGAAGATATGTTGACGACACGTTCTCTAAGCTCGTCGCTGGAATGTCATGCAGAGAGTCCTCTGGGTTCGTCATCCGACAGCATCAAACATAAGGTTCATATGGAGAGGAGGTAGTAACAAACTCCCCTTCAACCAGTCTTATTATTTCCAGAGGTGACTCAGGTTTTTACACAGTGTATAGAAAAATACATTTACTGGTTTGGAATGAATTTTTGCAGATTCGTGTTTCTTTCATTTGAAACTGAACTCTATTTTAACCCCCTCCTCATAGACACACCCACTCGTCAAACTGGAAGAGTTTCCACGATGAGATATCCTTTTAGTGAAATGTTCAATAATAATTGTTTCCATCACGACTTTCTCAGATCCTAAATAAACTGCTACTACAGAAAATGACTCGGCAACACCTGAATCGTACCAAGAAACTAAAGATGTCATACAGTTTCCTTTCAAGTGCATGATGATACTTTTGGGAGAAAATGCACAGCCATTATTCAAGGGTTTCCGCTTTAAACCTGAAAATCATCCCGAAAAATCCCTTTTATCAGGGTCTCTGTTTAAGTCAAAAGACCAGCTCCAGTCCTCTGTTTTCGTCCAGCGTTGTTTACAAGTACTTGCCGGGATGTGATCACCCGGGATATACATATGTGGGATGCACGAGGAGGCTGTTGAAGGTCCGCATAGATTCCCACAGGGCATAAGTCATAGAACAGGTAGCAGGTTTATCTAATCCTGAGCAATCAAATATAAAATCATTCAAGTATACTAAAACTTATATTGACAGCAGGATTTTTTCCATCTAAATGAGTGCAGAACAACAAAACGACTTAACCATCCTAGAATCCGCAATTATCAGGAGAGACTGTGCCGTCGTTAAATACTCAATCGTCCTCAGTGAAATTGTTTATAGCCTAGTTTGGGCAACTGGTTTTCTCACTCTGTTTGTACTTAACTTTATGTTAGTCTTGTTCTTTCTTTCATATAGGTAGAGTTGTTTAAGATTTTTAGTGAACTCCTTTTACTCATTATTGACTTGTCTTGGAATGAGGTGTTTGTTTTACTAAATATTTTTACTACATAAAGAGCTGTTGCCATTGCATTTGTTATTGATGTTCGCAGATTATATTATATTTATAGCCTTGAAAATGCGACTTGAATTCGTCATGAACGTCAGCATTGAAAATAAACTGTAGATGATGAAGTGCCTTTCCCTACTGCTTTACCATTGATGTATATATATATATATATATATATATATATATATATATATATATATATATATATATATATATTACTAAAGGACCTCATTCAAACTGCATGGTATCTATAGTGCCATCAGTTTGAATGAGATCACTAACAATTGGATTAATACACAGAACAATTGTGTATGTGATAAAGTTAATATATACGTATGTATACATATGTGTGTGTGTTAGTGTGTGTTAACAGATAGTTGAACTGAGATAGAATGCATAAATAGAAAGATATATATATATATATATATATATATATATTATATATATAGATATATTTCTACACATATATACACATATAAATACATATATATATATATATATATATATATATATATATATATATATATATATATATATATACATATATACATATATACATATATGCATATATATAGTAGGGAGTACGGATAGGAAGAACAGTCAGCTCATCTGATATATTTATTAATGGGGTGCCTTCAGGATCACCATATCCCATCTTTTCTGGCTAAAAGATACAAAAACACTAATTAAAACTGACAACAGAGCTTACAAAAAATTAAAATACTTTAAAGATTGAAAAATGACAGCGGCAAAAACAAGAAATAGATTGCCTTCAGTAGTAAAGTCAGAGGATGAAAACTGAATAGAGTAAACAAGGTTGCAAGTAAACAAGAAGGCCGGGGTTACTATGGTACGACCGTTTTAGGAAGAGACTTTGCCCCTCTTAAAGCGAGCGCAACCAGCTGACTTCAAGCTCTCATTGTTTGCGCCTGTTATCAACGTGTACTATAATAGAAAGTTCTGAATGAAGTTTGTTGTCCCACTTAAATTTTAGATAAAAAAAAATTCAATATATGAAAATGATAGATGCAAGAAATTTGGAAACCTAGATGTGCTTTCATTTTCAGGTTTGTTTCATTGGATGCTGTACTGAGCAATGTTCTTGAGTTACGTCATCTACTATAGTTTTTGTCTGTTCCTTTGCTTGCTGTTATCGAAGTCTCATATAATTGTGATATAAGTTTTGAGCTTTTGAATTGTTTTCTTTCGTGTATGCAAGTGATCCGTCTTTACCTCTTATTGTATCAAGGTTGAATTTTCACTGTGCAGCTATAAAATGGCTCATAATAAATATTCTTTAAATATTGTTACACTTGTATATATATATATATATATATATGTATATATATATATATATATATGAGTATGTATGTATATGTATATATATGGATGTAACAATATTTAGGAAATATTTAAAATATGAGCTATTTTATAACTGTACAATGTTAAACATGATACAACTGAAAATGGGCTGAATTTTTATGCACAGAAAAAGCAATTCAAAAGAAACAAAACTATATCTAATTATATCTGCTATATATATATATATATATATGTATATATATATATATATATATATATATATATATATATATTACACATTTATACAGTAGATTTGTGCTTTAAGCACTGTCATATAAATACTCATCACTGCTGTAGCATTTCTGTTATATATGTAGATTTTTAAGATATTTCTGCCACTTTCTGTCGAAAAAACAGATCTATATTTCAATTTATTTCAATTTCAGTGTTCAACTTAGGATATCACACACAACAAAAGGGAAAGCAATAAATTTATTTACAATCAAAGTATGAGGAGACATTACTTATGAGAATCCTCGTCAGGATGCTTTGCATCGATAACAAAAGAATCTATATATTTATCAATGCAAACATCTCTTGAAGCATCATCTCTTTTATATCTTCAGCATACATCTCCATATTAGCCCAGTTGTCAGAGATATGGATTCAATTGCTTCTTTGACCAAGGAAGCAGGTCTGATTTTAAAATGATTCTTCTTTGCCATGCAGTTTCACCTGCGCCCATATCAGTTCTGTTGCATTATACTGGCAGTGATATATAGGCAACCTAACCACTATGTCCATGATCTCTTGCCAGTCTGTCAATCACGCTAATCATTTTCTTTGCGAATGTCTGCAACTTTACTAATTTTTATTAGCCAGTCTTTAACTTCATCCTTTTGGCAGACATTGTCGGAGGTTTATTGAGTGAACTGAATGATAGGCTTTATCCAACACTATGATGGCGATTATTTCTATATTGGAAGAAGCTGGGTTTAAGCCATTTTTCAAACACTGCAGAATTCATCTGAATTTCTAGATTGCGTATCCCTTGTCAGCTGGGTGCTTGATCATTGATAAAAATATTACCCAGAAATGTGGTTAATATTGCAACCAATATTGTGATTGTGTCTACTTACTCTCCAATGTTATTGATGTACAATTAGAAGGAATAAATCATAGGTAAAAATTTTTGATACCAATAACGCCTCTCTCTCTCTCTCTCTCTCTCTCTCTCTCTCTCTCTCTCTCTCTCTCTCTCTCTCTCGTTTTTTT
>NC_089756.1:7122176-7132176 GCF_040412425.1 Macrobrachium rosenbergii | reverse complement strand
CTCTCTCTCTCTCTCGTACCAGTGCCGTTTCGTAGAATGAATAACTTGTGCTTAAAGGCTGCTCATCTCTCTCTCTCTCTCTCTCTCTCTCTCTCTCTCTCTCTCTAGTTCCGTTTCGTAGTACGAACAACTTTTGGTAAGTGCTACTCTCTCTCTCTCTCTCTCTCTCTCTCTCTCTCTCTCTCTCTCGTTAAGGCTAAATTGTCTGTAATTTTTATTATAAATAAGCCGTAATAGTATGGAGACAGGTGTTAATCATCAGCATTATTATTATTATTATTATTATTATTATTATTATTATTAAAGTAACCTGTAGCAGGGGCAGCAGTAGAATTCAGCAGACGACATGACACGTCAATCATCTTTGAAAAGAGAGAAACGCCGAGCCTCCTGAAATCTCCCTGGGCTAATAATGTTTGTTTAATGCCAGCGATCCGGCGTCAACCCATTTGGATTTCAATTTCGTGTTTGTGTGTTTAGGCCTATCCTTCATTAGCGACGGTCGCCGTAGAGTTCGGGAAATTTTCAGAGGACGGAATGAACGTCAAATAGAGACCTGTCACACAGACAGACAAACAAACACACACACACAAACACGCAGTTAGTGCATTGAGAGACCACAGCGTTTTCCTGAAGGCTACATCTCTCTCTCTCTCTCTCTCTCTCTCTCTCTCTCTGCGTTTCGCTGTTGGAAAACCTTTGGCTAAACAATGCGCATTATCTCTCTCTCTTCACACACACACACACACACACACACACACATACTCTGAGTGATTTATTGTTTTATGGGGGGGAAGCGGCTGAAGAGGGGGGCGAGGTGGGGTGGCAAAGGAAATAGAAGGTATATGCCAGAAGTATTTGGTCTTCAATGGAGGTCACCTATGTGAGTACCAGTGAGAACCAACATAACTCATTTTTGACAAAAGATGTATTATTATTATTATTATTATTATTATTATTATTATTATTATTATTATTATTATTGGTGAAGAAATCCACAATGTCTGTGAAATGAAAATAAAAAAAAACTCTCTTCCCCTGCCCACTCGCATCCCAACAACCGCCGAAATAATATCCTCACTCCAACTTAAAAGCTTAAAAGCACAAAATTATTTCGAAAACAGTAGTAAAATACCCGACACTCGATAATCACCACTTCACTGAAACACCCATTGAGAAATTCCTCATTGGACGGGTCGATATCGTTCTCGGCTAGCATTCTGCTGGGCCCGCGTTCGAGTCTCCGACCGGCCAATGAAGAATCTGTTTCTGGTGATAGAAATACATTTCTCATTATGATGTGGTTTGGATTTCACAATAAGCTGTAGGTCCCGTTGCTAGGTAACCAATTGGTTCTTAGCCACATAAAATAAGTCTAATCCTTCGGGCCAGCCCTAGGAGAGCTGTTAATCAGCTCAGTGGTCTGGTTAAACTAAGGTATACTTAATTTTCACCCATTGAGAAAAACTGACTTCTCAGTCACCATGCCCCGTTGCCTTCGCGATCTAAATGCAAACTCAAAGTATTCCCCTCTAAGCAACGAAGTACCAAACACACCGAGTCCCCCCGCCCCAAGCCTATTGTGTGTGCATGTACCTAACCCCCTAAATCTTATCAGCAGTCACACCTTTCTCTTCGGCGTGAATTCATAACACTGTCATTTAGTGTCTTTCCTCTGCCACCAACATCTACTGTACAGAAAACAACAGTTCAGTTAACATTTACCTGGAAAGTGTTGGTATGCATGACCCTCTCTCTCTCTCTCTCTCTCTCTCTCTCTCTCTCTCTCTCTCTCTCTCTCTCTCATTTACTGAAGTCCTAACCTAGTGTGTGTGGAAATCAAACTGGGTGTACAAAATTATTTTATTCTGTAAGACTAACAATAAAAAGTTAAATGGGAAAACGTGCATGATAATAAAATGCATGACAAGAGAAAAAGTGCTAACCACTCCCGAGAACAATCTACAGTTATAACAAAGGTGGGATTAATCCCCATCTCCATTCTAAAGGATTTTACCACCCGCCCTATAGGAAATGTCTTACGTCACCAGTTCAAATTAAGTAGCCATATCTGACAGGTGTCTATCTAGACACCTAAGGCTCCTCATGCTTATGCCCCATGAAACATCTGTTTGAGAGAAAAACGTCTCTCAGTATAAAAAATCAACTAGTCTGTGATATTTTCACAACACCACAAAATAAATGTTGAAGAACTGATAATACAATGGTAACAGATAATAAACCACCAAAATGCTGGAAGAAATGACAAGTTACTAAATGTTAATTACTGTTAACTCACCCCTAAAGCAGGTGATTAGAGCTTGGGATTTTCACTGTCTTACACTTCAGTTTCTCCAGCAGCAGTGAATAATATTTCACAAAAGCACTTGAGGATTCATCTCAAAACCGCACAAACTCACACACATTTTTCCTTTGGCACACCCAGATTCCAGCCTTATCCAGCTCAAAGTTTCTAGAAGCTTCGGCACAAAGCGCTGATAAAATACCTGCTCCCATGACTGTCTCCAGGCCCTCAAGGTGGCTTTCCCGCCCGGGCATAGATGCTGAATTTACGACCATGCTGCACATACCACCCACCTGCAAAATCGCTGATCACCGGAAAACATCCCAGGTCACAGTCACATATACACATTCACATGGAAACACACACACACACACACACACACACACACACACACACACACACACATACACACATATATATATATATATATATATATATATATATATATATATATATATATATATATATATTATATATATATATATATATATATATATATATATATATATATATATATATATATATATATATATATATTCTCACATATTTATAACATTAGTCCCTTCATTCCGTTAGCTAGGAAATCAGATTTAACGGCGGCTGGAGGAGACGCCACTAAGGTGGGGGCGGTGAACTTACCGACCTCCTTAGTCCCAGCATCGCACGATGTTTGGGGGGTGGGTCAAAAGCCGTTAGGGACAAAAAGACCAGTTAGGGCCGTAAGTGGGCTGCTATGCTAACCCTTAAGAAACTTAGCTATAACTCTTTTCAAACTGTAGGCTGGCTGTTGACTGCTTTTTTCAGATCAACTGATGTCCTGTGCCCAACCCAAAAAATCAAATGAGACGCCTCGTAGCTTGCCTGCTTACATACACTCCGTCACAGGCTGCCAAAGCATCCAGTTGATGCGGTCTCCCTTTCCCTTCAAAATTGGCAAAGTTCGAGACTCCTGCGGCTGAAATTCGTCTTTTGCAAATGAGCTCCAGGCACAGAAGGAATAAGGTACATCTGGAAGTTGTAGTCTAATGCCAGTATCTTTCTCTCCTCGTGAATTTCTCTCCATTTTCAGTATCTCCAACTTTTCATTCTCCTAAACAAAGCCCCTTTGTTCAATCAACCGTAGCAAACCCATTTGCCCCTCATTACTTGTCCCAAGCTCAAATTAAATTAGTTCAGTGATAATAATTAGAGCATTCCCACCATAGTGTTACCATGTACTAATCAAATCTAATTGATAAATTCCTCCATCGTACATAAGCAATATCATGTGAGAGAAAGCCATTGGATTTGAATGCTAACCTGGAATTCTCTTCCAGAATTCTGTTATCTGGCTCTTCAAGCGGTCTGCCCCTGCCTTGTGAACCAAAATAACTTAGACGTTTAACTAACATGCCGCCACGTGCAAGAGTCTTCTGATTACTCAGTCCCGGGGAACTAGACAGTTCCCCCCTTAGGGATCCAGTTACGTTAACAACCAAAAATTGTTTAACCGTCCGCAGTAAAGTTATTAGTGTAGAACTATTTCAGGGCTGTAGCCTTTTCAGATTCAGTAATTGGCTATGCAGTGTCTAACTTTAATTGCACCTTGTATGTGCTTGCTTGCAGCTCAGTCAGCCCTTTCATATTAATTTCCTGATTGCTTCATTTGTAAATAAATTCAGTTTAAAGCAGTTACTGGTTATAATTTACCAAGGCGACCGCCACTTCTCTGTTTACTTAGATGTGATATCAAGGTAAGTCAGTTTATACATTACATTTATCGCTTACATTCTAAGTGCAGTGTGTAGGCTTTTAAGGCAGTTAATTGAAAAATCCATTTTCATTCTTCCAACCGGCCTCAGAAAGTGACTATATATATATATATATATATATATATATATATATATATATATATATATATATATATATATATATGTATATATGTAAAACAGAGATTTCGAGAAACTGCTCGATTCTCGATATTGATTTATATAAATTATTATTATTATTATTATTATTATTATTATTATTATTATTATTATTATTATTATTATTATTATTATTATTATTATTAGTATCTGGTTCTCGTTTATTCCTTTTTATTCAGATCAATAATTTTTATGCAATTTTACTCTTTGTTGTATGGTAAAACAAAGACTGTGAACTGACTGTACTATATTGTTATTATTATTATTATTATATTATTATTATTATTATTATCATTATTGTTGTTGTTGTTGTTGTTGTTAGAAAGAGTAGCAGTAACTGTTTCTTGTTGTATGGTAAAACAAAAGACTGTGAACTGACTGTGCTATTACTCTTCCATAGACCCATAACAGTTTAGACTCGTCGTCAGGAAGAATGCGAAGCAATTTCCCCTTTTTGGGAACTTCCTTTGATTGCTTTTGGAAAACCTCGTTTGCTTCTTTCCCACTGCACCCCTCCCCCTTTAGCCCTCCCCATTTCTCCCCTCTCCCGTTCCCCTTTCTCTCCTCTCCCTTTCCCATTTTCCTCTCCCCCTTTAACCCTTCCTCTCTCACCCTCCCCTTTCCCCTCTCCTTTTCTCCCCCTCCTCCTTTCCCCCACCCCGTTCCCCTTTCTCTCCTACCCTTCCCCCTCTCACCCTCCCTTTCTCCCCCTCCTTCCTTTCCCCCCTCCTCATTCTCCTCCTCTCTCTCTCTCTCTCGTCCGTTCCCCCCCCCCCTTTCCTCTTCTCTTTTCCCCTCCCTCCCTCCCCTCTACTCTCCTCATCGTTCTTTCCCCGCCCCTTCCTCTCTCTCATCTTTTCCCACTTCCCCTCTCCCCTCCCTTCTCCCCTCTTCCCCTCCACCTCCCTTCTCCCCCTCTCCCCCTCCTTCCCCTTTCCCTTCCACCGACCCTTCCTCTCCCCTTTCTCTCTTCTCCCTCTCCCCTCCCTCCCCCCTCCCCCTCCCCCCTCACCCTCCTTGGTGAAAAGTGAGTTCTCTTTATTTTCTTTGATAGACCTGTCGCTCTTGTGGAAGGACAGCCTGTTTTACACATCACAAATTCTAAAAAAAATGAATTCTCCGTCTTTTGTATTCGCTCGATGGATGCCTGCTTTTGCATTGCCACCTTTTTTCTACTTAATTTAGGTCTTTTTTTCTAAGTCGTGTTAGTGTGTAGTTTTCGTTGGTGTTTAGTAGTAATGAGTTTCAGCTCCAATATATATATATATATATATATATATATATATATATATATATATATATATATATATATATATATATATATGTGTGTGTGTGTGTGTGTGTATATTTATATGCATATAAACATATATATATATATATATATATATATATATATATATATATATATATATATATATATATATACACACACATACACATACATACATACATACATATATACATGTGAATATTATATATTTACATATACGTATGTGAGGATGTGTTGATGTACTCTTTTGTTCACCCTTCTATCAGAGTATCTATATATATCTCTATATATATCAGAGTATCTATATATCTTTATCTATCATATATATATATATATATATATATATATATATATATATATATATATATATATATATATATATATATATATATATGTGTGTGTGTGTGTGTGTGTGTGTGTGTATATATATATACATATACATCTCATATTATACACGCGTGTTCTTTTTTGTTTCTAATTCACAAATCCCTATTGACATCCAGTCCACTATACCTCGGAAATACCTCGCCCGGAGGGGAATTATAACAGAAAAACAAACTTAGTACATACATTTCATAGATGCAGCCATACTCCCATTCCTTTGAAATCCAATACGATGAAGCACAGGAGTATCACCTATAATTTTCCCACGTCGCCCTGACCTCTGTAGAAACGAGGTAATGGACACAGAGGGGAGAACAAGTCTTATTGAATTCCGGACCCGACCGTACGGACACGGGCGGATTGTTGCATACAAATTTCGAACTATATAGTTTGGCCAGTGGAACTTTCCCTACAGAATAACTGATTTCTGTAGGTTGAGGAAGGGTGGGGGGCGGGGAAGGGGGAGGATAAAATCGGTTTTACATATGTGTTTGAGAATTACGAACCCGACCAAATCCGGCCTCAGCGCTGGCTGCTAGATTGACCTCCGCAATTAGTCGTTAGCGGGTTTGCAGAGGTGAGCGATATGTCGTAATGATTTTATTTGCAACTGGGGCGCTTTGCGATGTTTTTGTTTGTTTGTAAGAAAAGGATTTAATACTTAGGATATGACCTGTGCGTTTCTTGACTTGATTTTAAGTAGTTTAATGTAAAGAACACGGTATCTCTTATATTTCCTGGAGGTTCACATTTTAAGTAGTGTAATGCAGAGAGCACTATGTTTTTTTTTTTTTTATTTCTTGGATGTCTACAGTGGTATTTGATACTTATCGTGCGGCCTGTGTTTATGTCATAATTCACCTAAATAAAATAGCTCGCTAAAGATACAAAAAAACAGTGTTTTAATTCTCAAAAGCAACTGATACTAGTTAATGCTAAAAGGCAAAAAATGATGAAAATAGCCTCGTATTTATTATTTATCAAGTGATATATTTATTTTTCACCGACTGCTCTTCAGCGAAGAAAAGTGGTTTCCTTTTCACCACATTTTACGAAGAATTTCCGTCACCACCAGATGGCGATCTTCGAATCCTCAACAGAGTTCATTAATCTGCGACAGACAGACAGAAAGACTGAACAACAGACAGAAAGGCACAGAACTCTGTGAATACCGTTAATTATATTTCGGTGTCATTGCAAAGAATTCATTCGAACGTGGCTGATGATATTAAGTCGAGCTCTGTTTAAATTGCAGAAAGAATAAAAGAAAAGGATTAAATTTGGAGTTTTGATCTTTTTTTTTTTCAAGGAATATGACCGCGGAGAAAATAATGCACGTAATTAAATAAGCGATACATTTTATATCTGAGTTTTTGGCAGGAAATTTTTAACGCAATTTGGAGTCTTCTTAAAATTTATATTATTTCTGTCTACTTTTTCAACAATTATTTTTTTTCGGCACTTGTAAACAACCAAGAGAAATAGAAAGATTCCTTTGAGGTAAATGCCACGATATTATTGTCAGTTTTAATCCATTAAATATTTAATTTACTATAAATTTGCGTCGCCTTCGTGTTAAGAGCTGTGGCCATGTCTGATCGTTATGTTATTAACACACGCACACACACAATATATATATATATATATATATATATATATATATATATATATATATATATATATATATATATATATATATATATATATATATATATATATATATATATATATATATATATATATATATATATATATATGTGTGTGTGTGTGTGTGTGTGTGTGTGTGTGTGTGAGTGTGTGTGAGTGTGTGTGCACACATACATATATACAGTGTATTTATAAATATATTTGATATAACTTTTTTTTTTTTTTACAGTTTTGTGCTTTTTTTGGAAACTAGATGAGCTTGCATATTTAGCTGTTGCTAGTAAAGGATTAGTCGTATTTATGACTAAACATAGACTATTAGCATGTTTTGTGTCCTTAGTAGGCAAAAATTTATATGCTCGTCAGTGCCATATTCCCGTGTATACCGCATGAAATGCTAAAATCTTCTTGCCTATACGAGAGAGAGAGAGAGAGAGAGAGAGAGAGAGAGAGAGAGAGAGAGAGAGAGAGATCAGTGATTTCGTTAATATGCATGTTAACGGAGGGTTAACTTTATAATCTTGGAGAGAGAGAGAGAGAGAGAGAGAGAGAGAGAGAGAGAGAGAGAGAGAGAGATCGGTTTATTTGTTTATATGTGTACGTTAAAGGATTGTTAACTTCTAAGAGTTGGAGAGAGAGAGAGAGAGAGAGAGAGAGAGAGAGAGAGAGAGAGAGAGAGAGAGAGAGAGAGAGGTCAGTTCTTTCGTTAATATACTTATTAAAAAACGCTTAACTTTATAATCTTGGAGAGAGAGAGAGAGAGAGAGAGAGAGAGAGAGAGAGAGAGAGAGAGAGAGAGAGAGAGAGGTGCTTTAGTTAATATGCTTATTACAAGGTGGTTAACTTATAATCTTTGGAGAGAGGAGAGAAAGACATGTACATAACAGGACTGTTAACTTCTTAATATTGGGAGAGAGAGAGAGAGAGAGAGAGAGAGAGAGAGAGAGAGAGAAATTAACTTGAATCCTCTGTAATACATTTACATCCAGATCACTCAGCGTGGCCATACTTTCTCCTTTTGGTAAAGTCCAGCAAATCAACGATTAAAACTCGGGACGCAAGTCATAATTCCATGGCGTGCATTATAATGTGCCCCGCTGGCTAAAATTTCATTTCCGGAAGTCCTTTCTTTAGTACTCACGCCGTTGGATTGTGGAACAGCCTCCATGAGGATGTCGTCCAATTGGAACTTCACAAGTTCTGGCGAAGATGCAGTGCATTACTACCCTTATACATTTCGCCTTGCATTTTAATAATTTACTTACATTTGTTTCTGTTTATTTATTAATTTTTTTTTTATTGTTCAAGAAGTGATTTCTCTCTGTAGTTCCCATTACCTTCTGTTACTTCTTTCTAATGAGCACCATATTCTTTGGAAGCTTGAATTTCAAGTCAGTGGCCTCTTTTGTGGACTTGTTCCATATGAATAGGGTTAATCTTCTAAATAATAATAATAATAATAATAATAATAATAATAATAATAATAATAATAACTTCGTTGTCAAAACGTCGTCTCGTGTAGCGTTTACGAAGCCTGAGGAATACATGTAGGAAATACGATCGTGTATTCTACTTTCTGAGACCGTTCGCCGTCTGTGTCGAGTTCTCTGGTATTCGCCATTAAGGAAAACCTCCGTCTAAAGCCCAGTTATCTCTCCTTAATACACAGACCAAGTATGTAAATGTCAGCTCTTTATCTCCGTTTCTCGGCGTAACGACGGCCAAAACAACGCTGCCGAAATAACAGAAATATGTTTTTTTTTCTTTGAGCTATTTCCAGTAAGCTTGAATGCTCTCTCTCTCTCTTTCTCTCTCTATACATACATACATACATACATATATATTATATATATAAATATGCATATACATAATATATACATACATATATACATGAATATATATAATTATATACCATCGCATGCCATTCCTTCGATGTTTCATATTCAAGAAACTGGATAAACCAAAGAGTTTAATTTCAACAAAACGTTCCATGTTTCATTCCATCGCAGACTGAGACATGATGGCTCTGTGATTAATATTTAAGAAAATGGATGAACCGTAAATACAGATTGATTTGAACAGTACCCTCCATGGATCACTCCATCGCAGACTGAAATGCGATGGCACTGATGAACATGTGGCATTCACAATTAAGAAAACGGATAAACCAAAACCAGTTTGATTTCAACAATACCTTTCACGATTCACTCCATCACAGACTGGAATGCTACACCGCCTGGATTAATATTGAAGAACATGGATGAACCAAAAACACTTTGGTTTCAACAATACCCTCTATGGTTCACTCCATCGCAAACAAAACGAGATTACTCTGGCAGTCATCTTTAAGAAAACGGATAAACCATAACCAGCTTGATTTCAGCAATACTCTCCAAGGGTCACCCCATCGCCAACGAAACGTGATGGATAAACCGAAAAGTTTGATTTGAACAATACCCTCCATGGTTCACTCCATCGAACACAAAA
>NC_089756.1:7097176-7117176 GCF_040412425.1 Macrobrachium rosenbergii | reverse complement strand
GGTTAGCTGAAGTTGTGCGGATGCCCAAACCACACTTCGTCCCCAGACGTGCTGACATGTCTTTCATCAGTTGTGGCTGTTTTTTCGTTATTGCTGTGAAATTATTCTGTTAAATTCTAATCTGACTGAAATCACACATAGTTTGTTCATGGAAGGTATATATAATTTGTCAAAGGGTCCCTTATATAGTCTCTACAGAGACTCATCCATTATTCATTTCCATGAGTGAATTTCTTCACACTAACAGTCCTTTCAGTGTACGTGAATTTCTGTTTGTTGCGGAAGTCTGTATGACACGGTTACCGCATCCCCGAGCAGAGAGTCTTCTTTATTGAATTCAAGACAGAATTAGTAATCAGAGGAAAGCAAAGCATTTTCAATGATAGTGCACATTCATTATATGACAAAACAATTCAAAGGAGATGTTGGAAAATTTTTCTGGGTTCTTCAGAGATTTCCTGGAAGTGCCGAGTTGGTCAGCTAGTATGTGTGTATATATATATATATATATATATATATATATATATATATATATATATATATATATATATATATATATATATATATATATATATATATATATATATATATATATATATATAAAAATTTATTTTAACGAAACAATGTTCAAAATCAATAAATAAAGTAATCAATAAATAAAGTATTAATCAAAGTATATATATACTAATATATATATATATATATATATATATATATATATATATATATATATATTATATATTGTTTAATATTTTATTTATTATTTTCTTGTACCTTGTGTTGTTAAAATGAGGGGGAATTATTATTTCGTTATATGTAATAACCTTTTTTTTACGCATAAGTTAAGTATGTTCTTTGCTTTTTTATGTGTATATGTTTTCGGTAAGAACGACCAGAATATTTGTTCTTTTTAACTTTGCAGGACCGATTAAAATTCGAGTCGTGGCATAAAGTCATTTCGTGGATCCTTTTAAATGAAAAATTCCTACTTCAAGCTACGTTAGTGCAGTACGAGATGTTTTCATACAACGAAATGAGTACTGTGGCCTGTTTAAAGATTCGTACTTGACAACCACATCAACGCTGTAACTCAGGGATTACGAATTACGAATTCGTAAATCCTTTTCGAGATTTACTGCGAAGTCGTAACGTCCCGAGTGCCGAAGATGTCACATAAAATAAAATCTCTCTCTCTCTCTCTCTCTCTCTCTCTCTCTCTCTCTCTCTCTCTCTCTCTCTCTCTCTCTCTCTCTCTCTCTCTAAATTGGAAAGTTAACCGTCTTTTGATATACATCTTAGCAATAGCACTAATCTCTCTCTCTCTCTCTCTCTCTCTCTCTCTCTCTCTCTCTCTCTCTCTCTCTCTCTCTCTCTCTTTGTAAGATTATAAAGTTAAAAGGCAATCCGCACTTTAATATACAAATTAACATAAGCACTAGTCTCTCTCTCTCTCTCTCCTTGCACTTGGTGTAAAGCGGATGTGGCTTACGCTGCGGATATGCATTTGAGAAAAGCACATTTCTTCATATAAGAGAAATGGAGGAGATGTAACATAGTTTTAGATGCTTACTGCATAACGCTAGTAAGTGAACACGAAAGCAGGAAGGGAATCCCGAAGCCTGGTAGTGGAGGCAAGAAGTATTTCACTTAAGGTAGACTTTTATTCCTCAAAAATAACTGGAGTTTTGTTTTATATATTTAAGTCTAGATTGTGTTTAAAGAACCTTTTATGCGGCATGAATACGACATTTTATTCTTTTTAATATTCTTAGGTGTTATTGTAATTAGATTTGTCATTTTTTGTCTTCCTAAGGTTAGCTCTGTGTTTGAACAGCTGTAAAATTTACCAGATGCTATTGATGCTATTGCATGAAAGCCATTGCTTTTTTGATGTTGTGGGAATTGTCACAGTTGTGGGAATCTATATATATATATATATATATATATATATATATATATATATATATATATATATATAATCACTTTTGTACGTGATTCATTTATCACACATTACCACAGGTGAAAAATATGAGATGGGGTGTAGGTCCTGACCGGTTTCAACTTTATTTCCAAGCCATTGACGAAGGACTGATACAGAGTATTAGAAGTCACAAATATACTACAGAAACAGAGCTGACGAACATACACAAGCGTTTGAGACTACAGATCCATCCACAGGCCAGTGTCAAGGTAGGAGTGGCCTTCAAAACTCATTTGGCTAAAAATCACAATATACTTTCAGGTACAATACTGATAAACGTACCGGCCACAGGACACTACAGATCCACACCTGACAGGTGTCAGGGAGGCGGGGTTAGAAAACTCATTAGCAGTGTTGCCCCCGTACTTTGTTTAGAAATATGATAATCTTATTTCCATACAGCTGTACTGCCTATCTTAAAATTTAAACAGCTTACAAATTCCTTTTGATATTAAAAGATCAAGTTTATATATCCTTTGACTGATATTCATATCATGATTGTAACTTTCTTTTATAAGGCTAGATTCACTGACATTCCTTTCCAGTGCGTTAGTAGAATATACAATCTTTTTTGCCCTTCCCAGTTGATAGTATGATTGCTCTCACTAACATGTACAAAAATACCCCTGTTCCCCTGGGCATATCTCACACATTTTTTATGCTGTTCTGTTCTCTTTTCCAGTGCTTTACCCGTTTGGCCAATACAAAAGCTGTCACAAGACTTACATGGAATTTCATATACACACCCTTTACTATTGTCGGGAGAGTTCTTGATAAGTACACGTTTCATTGTTTTATTGTTCTTAAGTGCGACATTAACAACAAAAAAGTCTTGTGACAGCTTTTGTATTGGCCAAACGGGTAAAGCACTGGAAAAGAGAACAGAACAGCATTAAAAAATGTGTGAAATATGCACAGGGGAACAGTGGCATTTTTGTACATGTTAGTGAGAACAATCATGCTATCAACTGGAAAGGGCAAAAAAGGATTGTATATTCTAATAATGCACTGAAAAGGAATGTCCGTGAATCTAACCTTATAAAAGAAAGTTACAGCCATAATATGAATATCAGTCAAGGGATGTATAAACTTCATCCTTTAATATCAAAAGGAATTTTAAGGTAGGCAGTACAAATGTACGGAAATAAGATTATCATATTTGTAAAGAAAGTACAGGGGCAGCAGTGCTAATGAGTTTTCTAACCCCGCCTCCCTGACACCTGTCAGGTGTGGATCTGTAGTGTCCTGTGGCCAGTACGTTTATCAGTATTGTCCCCTGAAAGTATATTGTGATTTTTAGCCAAATGAGATTTGAAGGCCACTCCTACCTTGACACTGGCCTGTGGATGGATCTGTAGTCTCAAACGGTTACGCATGTTCGTCAGTAATGTTTCTTCAGTGAAGTACATGTATTTGTGACTTCTAATGCTATGTATCAGACTTTCGCCAATGGTTTGAAAATAAAGTCGACACCGGTCAGGACCTACACCCTTCTCTCTCTCTCTCTCTCTCTATATCTATATATACAGTATATATATATATATATATATATATATATATATATATATATATATATATATATATATATGTATGTGTGTGTGTGTGTGTATTTATACATATATACACACACATATATATATAATATATATATATATATATATATATATATATATATATATATATATATATATATATATATATATATATGTGCACGCACACACACACACCCTAACTTTGCAGTGGTGAGGTTGGCTCTATCATTTTTTTCTTTTTAGCTGTACATAATTTTAGAAGGTTTCAGATGCAGGAAACGTGCTCTCCACGTGAAGTTTGAAGTACAAGTTAAAGTTGACTGCCAAAAATAGCAGCGCTCCAACTTTCCCTTGATGAAATATGAAAATTGTACCACTATTAATTTTAAGACAGATAACTCTCTCTCTCTCTCTCTCTCTCTCTCTCTCTCTCTCTCTCTCTCTCTCTCTCTCTCTCTCTCAGGGTCTAGACTTCTGTTCATTCTCTCTTTCTTTCATACTTTTCATCATTTTGACGTTGCCTAGACTTCTCTCTCTCTCTCTCTCTCTCTCTCTCTCTCTCTCTCTCTCTCTCTCTCTCTCTCTCTCTCTCTCCGAGCTGGAGTGGGCAAGAGAGAGAGAGTGTTCTCATATTCTCGTTTTGACATGACTCGTAAGTGGGTACTTCAGCTATGACGCCCTGTAGCGTAGTCGTACTCTCAAACGTTCTTGAAGATAATACAGTGTCCTCTCCTACTATCCCTTCTAAATAGCGTCTTCCCGAATATCCTATCGGTTATCCTTCTTCCTGTTATCTTTCCCACTTCTTTCCCACCCACGCCTCTTTCCCCACGCCCTACATTCCACCCACCTCCTCCAATTATGTGTATGTTTTTACTCGGAGTGTCTCGATTCCCCAGACCTTAGTGTTAACCTCATAGTGTTATTCTTCTATCATTTTCTTTTCCTTCTTCCTTCTGTATCGATTTTCCTTCCTCCCTCTCTCCATATTTCCTCTGTGTTCCCTCTAACCTCGCTCTTTTTTTTTTCTGTAATGCGAAATTCCATGCGAGTCGATTGCAAAGATCATTTGAATTCAATATCACGTTGCGTGGCCTCACCTAAAACCTGCTGAAACCTCGAAGCCCTCTTGTTGTTTTTTCTAGCAGCTTTGGATCGGCAAAAATCGCTCCCCCTTCTTGACCCCCCTTTCCCCTTCCCCTTCACCCCCCCCCCATCCCTTTGTTTTATTGACCTTTAAAGCGTCGTGCATCATTGCACCTTTATTCTTGTAACTTACGTTGTGATTATGTTGGTTTTATATTCTTCCGTGTTGTTGCTTTGTCTAATGATTTGTTTTATTGTTTTTTTTTGCATGAATTGTTATGATTTCTGCTTGGTCATTTTTTACTTGTGGATATTATATATTGTGGAAGCGTGTTTTGCCCATTTACAGAAAGTTTAAACAAGTTTTATGTGAATTTCCACATTTCATTAACAATATCAGTAATAGTGCATGAGAAGGAAAGAGCCTTCTAGTATACATTTTTTAATTATATGATTATGTAAATATAATAATGCAGGAGACAAAAATTATATGATTATAAAATTACAAAATAATTTAGCTTCTGATAGAGGGACCAAAAGCCCTCGTTAGCTGAATCATTCTATACTTTTGTAATAACATATTTAATGATGTACACAAGATGGGTCAGTTTGTCTCCTGCAGTAGTCTGAACGTGTTTGCTCTTTGTGCAATAATAATAATAATAGTATAGTTATTTATTTTGACTTTTCTATTAAGTGATCTCTTTCTGTATTTCCCATTACCTTCCGTTACTTCTTCCAGATGAACACCGTGTTCTTTGGAAGCTTGAATTTCAAGTCAGTGCCCCCTTTGGGCGTGTTTCATGTGAACAGGGTTCATCCTCTGAATAATAATAATAATAATAATAATAATAATAATAATAATAATAATAATAATAATAATAATAATAATAATAATAATTGTCGGTAAAGGCAAACCTCTGTAATCAAGAATGGTATTTAATTAATGTATTTGAAGTCGCTCCTTATTAATTCTTATTTACTTTAGACAGTGAAGTTCTTGTAGTTTCTTGAGAATGTGTTTACATTATTTTTAAGTTGAAGTGCGTTTGAAAATAACTTGATATATTATATTACGTATTTGCTTAGTAGACAATTCTGATTGACACGGTTACGTCATGTGAGTATCAGTAGCCGTTTCACATAAAACTACCTGTAAGAGTCTTCTTAATTAAACGACAGAAAGTTCAAGAAACTAACATACACGCTCTCTCTCTCTCTCTCTCTCTCTCTCTCTCTCTCTCTCTCTCTCTCTCTCTCTGACACACACACACACACACACGTACAACACACACATACATATATACATACATATATATATATATACAGTATATATATATATATATATATATATATATATATATATATATATATATATATATATATATATATATATATATATATATATATATATATATATATATATTGTCATAAACTGGACAGTCTTGGCTGGTGAGAAATTGAAACAAAGTTATTATTGATGCTGCCTTGAAACCAAGAAAGCCCGCTTATGATCAAAAGGGAAAGTTATATGAAAAGTTATCTTAGATTTACCTGGATTTACAATTGAATGAGGAAGGTCACCATTGGGGAATTAGAATTCCTTTTACAAATTTACAGGGGTTTATTTACAGAGACTTAGCAAGTAAACAATGAGACAACAGAACAACATAATCACTATGGGGCAGATTCAGTTATAGGACACATGGAACAATAATGCAATGATTTGGCAACAAGCAAGTTGATTAATAATGGGGCCAATGTGCAATACAATCAGTCCAATGATAATAATAACATTCAGTCTTGCCCTGATTACATGAAATAGTCTCAGATAATGGAAATGATGGAACTCCAGGATGGAAGAATAATTCATATGAACATTTTTGGGCCACAACGGAATTTGGTAATGACTGCGACCAGGAATTTTCAGGATTTTGGGGTGGCAGACGAGATACTGAAGCATGGATTGCGATCGGTCCGTGTGTCTCTCCTGAAATAGACGGTCGAGGTTAGGAATGACGGTACACACTGAAGGAAATGGAATCCCCCTTATAAATGGTGATACTCCACACTTAAATGTTAGCCCAACGTAGCCCAGCAGATAATTATAATGAAATCACGTAGGCACAATCTGAGAATTGGAGCAGCGTAGGCTTTAACAATGAACACGTGATCGCACTCACACAAAGAGAAAATTAACAATGATATTGCTTAACTTAAATAGCCCTTAAATTGCACGGGGGGGGGGGGAGATAATTGATGGTTATCACGGGTTCTTTACTTGAATTCAAGGCATGTAAATGGCGAGACATGGGATGCAGGCAGGACTCGAACAAAGGAGGATTGCTTTGTGGAGGAAGGAGTTAAAGTTTAAAGAAATGGAATTTTAAGGAGTTTAAGTAAAAGGGGAAAGGGCTGGTTACTGACTACTTGCAACGTACGAACCTTTTATGACTATTGTTGGCGCCTAAGAACCGCCCCAGTTGTCCGTCGAAGTCAGTTCAACCAGCGGAGCGGGAAAAATGCAGCACGTGCACTACAGATGAGTTCACAGGAGTCTCTGCTTGCTTCCAAAACATGGCGTCTTGAGCGTCAAGCTTTTGGGCCACCCGTACCTGCAAGTATGTCAAAAGAACCAGCAAAGAGGGCAGAGGAAAAGCACACTTATCATTAGGTGCCTACAGATTAGAATCCTACCTGGTCCCTAGCGCTAAATGGCCCTTTTGACCTCCCCCATTACTACATGCCTCCCCATCGCATGATGGGGGTGGAAAAGGGTTTTTTTATTGTTCTCTGGATCGTATGATTTTAGCAGGGGGCGGTTAAGGAGGCCTATCTCCTCGCAGGTGCTAACGGCTACTGTCTGGTTCAAATAGGCTCGGTTCTGTCCGACGCCCGCCAATTTCCCCGACCTAATAGTCAAATGAATAGCAGATTAATTCAAAATTAGATAATATACTGAAATTCACAGGAGGGAGGGATGTATATTCTTGACAATATATATATATATATATATATATATATATATATATATATATATATATATATATATATATATATATATATATATATATATATATATATATATATATATATATAGATATATATAGAGTAATATGTATATAATAGCCCAAATTGTGATTTATATATCTGTATATAATATATATAAATTGTGATATATATATATATATATATATATATATATATATATATATATATATATATATATATATATATATATATATATATATATATATATATATATATATATATAAAATACACACATGCGCTATATACACACACACATATATATATACACACACATATATATATATATATATATATATATATATATATATATATATATATATATATATATATATATATATATATATATATACAATATAAATAGCACCATATGGACTGTTAATCACATTATTCACTGTTAATCACAGTATTCAATTGTTTAAAAATACGAAATTTGTGCCTGATCTGTAGCGTGTATTACAAACCGAATACAAGACCCTGTTATTATTATTTTCGTAACACTCTAGTAACTCATTTGCTGTCAGTTACGCAATTCTTTGGAAAACAAAGTTCAAGCAAAATTATAACATTTAATCATCCCGCAAATCACTAAGGGATAGGAATTACTCGTTAATTACTTTTTAGAAATTATGCGCGTGGGTAAAAAAATTGCTTTATTTTGCTAATGCTATTTCACTTAATTCTGCGAGTAATATGTAACATAATGCAATCATTTAATTGTGCTTTTCATCCTCTTCAAGTGAAGTGGCAAAATTTTTGTTTTCCCCTTTGTATAATGTGACCTTTAGTGATGTGGTAGGATTGTATAATCAATTTATGGGTATTTATATACAGTATATATATATATATATTTATATATATATATATATATATATATATATATATATATATATATATATATATATATATATATATATATATATATATATATATATATATATATGTGTATGTATATATATATATATATGTGTGTGTGTGTGTGTGTGTGTGTGTGTATGTGTATACATATATATAATTATATATATACGTATATATATGTATATTTACACATACGTATATATATATATATATATATATATATATATATATATATATATATATATATAAAAATATATATATACTGTACATATATGTGTGTGTGTGCGAGTTGGTATCCAACGATTTTTAAAAATTTCTTTTTACTTGCTTTGCCAAGTATTACTGTTATATATCTCTAGTGCGTTCTTTTGATTCCCTTTTCGTTATTGTCTATTTCATTGTAGGTATTATTTTGTTTTTTTTCTGAAATTGTATTTTAATTACTTACATTTCTGTATATATATTTGTTAATTTTTGTATTAATTTTTTTTCTTTTCTAAATACTGATATCTTCTTTTTGTATTTCTTATTACCATCTGTGACTTCTTTCAAATGAACACCATATTTTTTGTAAGCTTGAATTTCAGGCCAATAGCCCCTGTGACTTGTTCCATATGAATAGGGTTCATTTTCTGACATAATAATAATAATAATAAATAATAATAATAATAATAATAATAATAATAATAATAATAATAATAATAATAATAATAATAATAATATTTTTTTAGCTGTGGTTTTTCTTTCGGAATTACCCTTCTTTTTTTACATTGATTTCAATTCACTGTTATTCTCTAGTCTTTTATAATTTGCTTCCAGCTGATAATCAGGTTTCCTTCTTCCGATGTAGCCAGCTGTTCCATATCATTTCAGGGTGATTTAATGTAACAAAATGTTGATTGATTGATTTATGTGAATTAGGTTAGAAAGCCAAGCAGCACCGAAGGGGCACTTATAGCCATTCAGCGCTTCTAGACTGTGAAAAGAGGGAGTTGGAGTGGCTGGACAGTAAAATTTAAGATGGGAGTTGGGAATGGAGGTACAGTAAAAGGCTACAGTGGTGCAGCTAGGGGCCGAAGGGATACTTCAAACAATCTTTAGTAATGCCTGCAGTGCACCACGTGAAGTGCACTGAAGACGCTATCCCCTGCAGGGAATGTAACGTAAAAGACTTGTTATAGGAAAGACAGACGGCTTTGTAAACCAGTATTTACTCATTTATAGCATAACAGCTCTCTCCCACCAGTTCCCTTGTCGCTGTGGAAACAGTATCCCACAATCCTTATGGGATTATATTTATCTTTTATCACCTACTCCATGGGTTTATCTCGCGGCTATTCCCCCTCCCCACCAAAAAAAAAAAAAAAAAAAAAAAAAAAACGTTACTGAGGTCGCTCTCTACAGCGTCAGAAATCACCCATCCTTATGAAAGAGTCATTTAACGGGGAACTATGATGGTGTGTATTGTCAGCAGTGATAGTGAGCAGTTGGGTATTAACTTAGGCGGAAAAGGCAGGTGGGATAAAGCCATTTCGTTCATGTATATCCGATTTTCAGTTGGCTGTTCCGCTTTTCATTTATTGTTTACAATATCTTACTTCACCTTTTTATCGTTTTTTTGTACCTCTTTCATCTGTGGCTTTTAATTCTCTGGAATACAGCTTAGTCAGTTCATTTTTTGTTTGTGCCAAAGGGACTTGTGGTCAGGCTGATAAACAATATTGATAATAACGCTTAAAAATTTGTGTCGTGATTAAAGTGCAGAGGGTTTATTTTGTTTTTGTTTTCTGGGGCAGTAGGGGATAGTTTTCATTTTCTATTTTTGTTTTTTAATTGATCGACTGGAAGGTTGGTGCATCTTCATACCTCGAGAGTTTCAGTTTCTTCTTTGTCAGTTGCAATCAATCTCTTTAATGTTAAAATATTCGTGGGAATTTCGACTGTATTTTACGAATAAGCTGACATATCGATCATGTACAGTTTACAAAAACTCACAGTTTTAAAGCCTCAAAAATTAACCTTATGGATCGTTATACCACAGCAAATTGGTGTGATTATTATTATTATTATTATTATTATTATTATTATTATTATTATTATTATTATTATTATTATTATTATATTTGAAGAAAATAGACCTTCTCTTAACAGGTCTTATTGAAAACGATGACTGTATTATACGAATTTATCTTATACAGGATCTTTTCTATTTTCCTTATAATTCGCTTTTCAGTCCCTCTTCAGTAGGACCCCTTGAAGAACACCAACGTGATATACCGGTACTCATGCCCTGTCCGACGATGCCTCGGTTCTTACATCGGTATGACAACCATGCGTTTCTCCAAGAGGATTTCCTTCCACGCCGAAGAGGGAGTCACCTTTAACCATGCCAGGACCGCCCATAACCAGAGAATTGCAAGAAAAGACATAATCACGAATATGGAAATAATTGACCGAACTACGGACCATCGCCGCTTGCACATTGGGAAGGAGAAACCAACCCTCAACATTACACAGGAAACATTCCTCCTCCCCACGGCCGCCAGGAGACCCGCACCGAGCGACTCCCACAGCGAACAAGCGAATCAAAATTCCGCATCTGGGGATCGAAAGTCTCCCATTCATCCGAACATCAACATGGGATAAAAGGCCCCGCCCGAGATGACCTGCCCCGGGCACCCAATCATAATTCAGCAACGATCAGGAGCCCCCTATAAATACCGACCCAAGCGCCTTGTTACTCCAGATCTTTCTTAATCACGTTCAGAAGATGACCAACGAGATGGTCGAAACATGTGGACGGTACCACAACCTGAAGTAGAGGAACCTGAATCCAGACGATGAAGGATTCCACGGATTTCTGATTGAATATTTCAATAAAAGACTTCCCGCATTCCACACAATATCCTTTTTCCAATATGAATATCGGCCAGTTGCTGATCCTGTATAAGATTTATTCGCATAACACAGCCATCCTTTTCAGTAAGACTTATTATTATTATTATTATTATTATTATTATTATTATTATTATTATTATTATTATTATTATTATTATTATTATAACAATAATCATTTAATTTGTTAGTGTCAGTTTTCCCCAATGTCCGCATTAGGGAACATGAAATTTAGTTCAATGGAATAAGTCGCTAACTTTGTATTTTGCTTTGATCTGGTAACCAGTGTTTAAACCCTCTCTCTCTCTCTCTCTCTCTCTCTCTCTCTCTCTCTCTCTCTCTCTCTCTCTCTCTCTCTCTCGTGTCTGAAGAAGATCTTTTTCGCAGCCTTATCGTTTTGCCCAAACGGCTTTTGTGGCGTTCTCCGTTTGTTTTCTTATCCTTTTTTTTATTTTCATTTTCCAATTCTCATTTTACAACTTATTGTCTTTTTAACACAGTTATAATGTAATTGTGATATGCTTTCCCCTCTGGGTGTGTTTGGTAATTGTATTCACGGCCTTCGGGATTCATTCCCGCGGTATTTTGCAGAGAATTTAGGTGTAGTGTTATTATTAACATAAACTTTAATACCTGTTAATTACGAGGGCAGTGAATTGCGTTTTATTAGCACTTAGCATCTGATATGCTCAAGGCATCGCACCGTGCGAAATGTATATTGTGCCGTTTTAGTTATATATTTAATTCATTACTATTAATTATTAGGTTTATTGTCAAAAACTTTATTGTAGGATTTTGTTACCATTTTGTAATAAGAATTGAGACTCGTTTGAACATAGAAATTGGCACGCCAATTTTTGCAAATAGCCGAAAGTTTCACAGTTAGTGAATTAAAAGTATTAAGACAGAGACTGACATATAACTTCATGCTAAAGACGGAGAGGAATTGCAACTCAGAGAGGAAGGGTGTCCTTTTTCTTCTGAAGAGTTTAGCAAGACGGTCAGAAATGAGGGAATATTAAGTATTACGCTCACTCTCTTTTGACATTTCTCTCGCTTCAAGTTTAATTATATATTAGTTATATTCTTGGTGTGCTGTATTTCCAAATTCGCACTAAATTAAATGCAAAACTACAGCCGGAGTATTATATTCCAAGTCTGGACTGAATACTCTGTTGTTGCCATCCACATCCATCTACAGGACATTGTCTCCAGATTGACAAAAGATGTAAATAAAAATAGAATTGAAACAAAATCACATCGCCATCAGTATCTTGTACTACGACCTTTCCCAGGGTCACAATGCCTTTCCTAAACACCTAACACGTCATTTCCCTCCGTTGCAAGTCAGCTGACTTCCAGAAAAGATGGTTCATTGAATCCCAACCATTTGTCGTCTCCCGAAATCATGGAACAATTTGTCGCCTGGGATGTGGAAGAAGCATGTTCTCGTGTTCTTGATCATTTGTTTCTTTGTTCATTTGTTTCTTTGTTTTCTTGTTTTGTGAAATTTGGATTTAATCTCTTGAACGTTTTCTTCACAGATCATTTGTTTTGCGTTACCAGACTCGATGTAGCTTTAGTAGGGAAATACAGGGACGAAGTTAATACGAAAATGACTGTAGTACTATTGGTTATGCTGGAGCTGTTATGGAACTGAAGCTCTTATGGAACTGAAGCTGTTGTGAAACTGAAGCCGTTGTGGAAATGAAGCTATTGTGGAACTGGAACTGTTGTGGAACCGAAGCTGTTATGAAGCTTGACGCACGTATGGAACTGAGGGTATCATGAAACTGAGGCTATTATGGAAATGAAGTTATTGTGGAACTTAACCTACTGTGGAACTGAGGCTATTATGGAACTGAAACTGTTGTGGAACTAAACCTGTTAGGGAACTGAAGCTATTATGGAATGAAGCTATTATGGAACTGCAGCTCTTATGGAACTGAAGCTATCGTGGAACTGAAGCTGTTGTGGAACTTAAGCTATTGTGAAACCGAATTTGTTATGGAACTGAAGTTATTATGGAACTGAAGCTGTTATGGAACTGAATCTGTCGTGGAACTGAAGCTGTTATGGAACTGAATATGTCGTAGAACTAATGCTATTATGGAACTGATGCTGTTGTGGAACTGAAGCTGGTGTAAAACTAATGCTATTATGGAACTGAAGCTGTTATAGAACTGAAGCTATTGTGGAATTGAAGCTGTTGCGGAACTGAACCTATTATGGAACTGAAGCTATTATGAGAGGAAGCTATTATGGAATAAAGCTATTATGGAACTGAAGCTGTTATAGAACTGAAGTTATTATGGAACTGAAGCTGTTGTGGAACTTAGGCTATTATGGAACTGAAGCTGTTGTGGAATTGAAACTGTTATGGAACTGAAGCCACTACTGTAAAACTAAAGTTGTTATGGAACTAAAGTTAATATGGAACTGAATCTGTCGTAAAACTGAAGCTGGTATGATACTAATGCTATTATGGAACTGAAGCTGTTATGGAACTGAAGCTGTTGCAGCTATTATGGAAATGAAACTGTTATGGAAATGAGGGTGTTATGGAACTGAAGCTGTTGTGGAACTGAAGCTGTTATGGAACTTAAGCTATTATGGAAATGAAGCTGTTATGGAAGTGAAGGTGTTATGAAACTGAAGTTGTGGAACTGAAGCGATTATGGAACTGAAGCTGTTGTGGAACTGAAACTTTTATGGAACTGAAGCTGTTTTCGAACAGGACCTGTTATGGAACTGAAGTCATTATGGAACTGAAGCTGTTGTCGAACAGAGTCTGTTATGGAACTGAAGCTATTATGGAACTGAATCTAAAAGATGGCGGGTTTTATGAAAAACAGATTAATCATGTTGGCTCTACTTTCTCAACGTTATTTATCCTTTCACTTCGTTTTCTGAGTGCTGTGTTTCCGCTATACTTATTCACATGTTCTCTGTATTTGATAACATAAAGTATCTTTTAACATTGTGCTTCCCTCTCTTATGCGACGCCAGTTATTCACATTGATAAATCAGCCCAATAATCCCCTTATCATCCTCATGTTTCTTTAATTGATGATAAGCTCTCTGATTTCGCACAGGTTCAATGACTTACTGTATTGAGGTTCTTCAGTTTATCTTAGGAAGTAGAGCAATCAATTATTTCTCTCTCTCTGTCTCTGTCTCTCAGTTAAGCCTTCTTCTTCTCTCTCTCTCTCTCTCTCTCTCTCTCTCTCTCTCTCTCTCTCTCTCTCTCTCTCTCTCTCTCTCTAACGTCGTATCTTTCAAATAATTGATGTTCCTTACGTGTCTTGCTTATTGTTACTTTTTATCATCAACTTTTATTTCCGAGAAACCTTTTTTTTCTAACATTTTCTTTATTTTCCACGTAATTAGATAAGTAACTCGTCGTTACTCTTCGTTTAGAGGTTGTCTTAACTGTTGTTCAACTGGTACTTTGCTAAAGTCTGTGGAAAGAGAGAGAGAGAGAGAGAGAGAGAGAGAGAGAGAGAGAGAGAGAGAGAGAGAGAGAGAGAGAGAGTCTCTTATTTTTGTTTTTTCTACATTTCTAATATCAATAATACCATGAACAACCGTCAACCACACTAACCGAGATCTGCCGTCTCTCTCTCTCTCTCTCTCTCTCTCTCTCTCTCTCTCTCTCTCTCTCTCTCTCTCTCTCTCTTTTCCAAAAAGCCACAGCCTGAAAAGAACTGCGAAAAATCTCTAGACAGCGAAAGAATGTTCTCATTGGAGTTTATGTTGACACGCGGTATTGGCGAAAGCCAATTTGAAAATTATCAAGGAAAATGGACGATGTTGGCGTGAAGGTGGGGGGAGTGGGTGGAGGTTGGGGTCGGGGAGTGTAGGGGAGTGAAGGGTGGGAGTGGGGTGGGTGGGGTTTACATTTGGCAATAGGAGACGAGATTAATGTGGGCTCATTGGAAATTGCAGCAGCCGTCCATTACTAGACCGTGGGGGTGGGCGGGGGCAGGTGTGTGTGTTGAGAGGGGGTAGGGGTGTAGGAGAGTGGGATGTAGGAGCGGGGGGATAAGACTTACTGCACTACAGGTGAAATAAAGAAAGCCGGTGCAATTTACCGTCGGTGAGTTGCGAGCGATGCGGACGGAACGGCGCTGCTGATAAAGTGCAATTAGTGAGACTTCAGGGCTATTTTAAGTGCCTGACAGATTTGTTTAGTCTTTATTCTTTATTTAAAAAAAAAAAAGAGGAAGAAGAGGTCAGTGAAGTTTGGTGGGATTGGAAATGCAATTTCCAACAGGAATTTTTTTTTTTTTTACTCAGGGTGTTGACGGAATAGGTTCCATCTGTAAATGACGGAATACATTCCATCATCAAATACTCTTACGTTCCTCGCTCACAGTCAATGACTTGTTGACAACCTGTTTTTGATATGTAAGCAATAAGTTTCAGACATAGGTCTGGAACACACAGATCACAAACAGGTTCACTACAAATTAACGACTTATTGGTAGTCCCAATTACTATCCAGTATTTGTCAGATATGTTTCCCGCTCGCGGTCGTGTATTTGCTTTCAACCTGTTTGCGATATGTATGCAATAGGTTTCAGACATGTGGTTGACATGTTTTATGGTCGTGTGGATGCAAATTTCACACAACAATCTAGGAACAGCATTGTCTTTTAATGACTTGAAAATATTTTTTCAGTGTCAAAAATTAGCTACTAAGGGATTCAGAGCCGATGAAACACGGTTTTTCGGCAACTTTTATCAAGCATCGGATAAAGGTGAAAGTTGGCAAGTGTATATTTTATAACCCTACCTAATTTTTACAAGTATTATTTAGTACCTGCAGTTCGATAGTTTTCACATTTATAGAGTAAAATGAAGTCGCCGATGCCGGAACCGAGAAAATCACAGACAATGATCTTAAAACAATTCGTGACGTAAACATAATATGACGTCATGAGGCTCCGTCCATCCACCAGGTAGGCAGTAAGTCACAAACGCTTACACAGTCTAGTCTTCAACAAATTCGATAGTGGCCAGCAAGATATGGAATTGTCCCCGTTGTTGCAAGACTGCATTTGTGCTACGGCTTGCCACTTTGTATACAAGCGAGAAGACCTGTGGCAAGATTTACTCTAGCGTGAATAGGTAATTATTTCTATAGTGGGTAATGGTTACTTGGCCACCCCAGAAGTGTGGGCAGGAGCTGTTAGACAATCACGGACAGTATCCATGAGAGCGTGGAACCAGTCATCACTGACATCGCTAGTGACGATGAGGACGGGGATGATGACCTACTTCCTCGGGAGTGACGATGAAGACATTTTAAAATAAAGTATGTATAGTGTTAGACGCTTCATTATGGAGCCTCGATGGCACAGTCGGTTACAGCAGCAGCTTCGGACTTCGTAGAGGTCTGTGGCGCGGGTTCAAATCCGCAGCCGACTGATCAGAGAGGCGGACACTTTGCTATCCGTGTAGACACACCGGGATTATGTATGTAATCAACGGATAGGTTTGCTTAAAAAGCAAATGGGTGTTACAGACTAAATACACACACAAAACAAAGCCACTCCAACATCTTCTAAAAACACAACAAACATCTCACACGTCTCGAACTCTCGACCTACCCGACGCTGCTGGGAGAAAGGGCGTTGGGTCTGGTATGATACATGTACCATACGCTCCGGGGTCTAAGCGATGTCAGGCAGGGCAGCCGATCGAGACTACGGTCTACCCCAAAGACAAATCAAAAGTCCTTCAAAAGAAGGCATAAATACAGAAATGGGAAAAAGCGTGTTAAAAGAAGAAGGAGAAGTGTTTTTCATTTGTACAGCTAAAACATATTTATTAAAACACAATGATTATAACAATTTGTTCCTCATTCAAACTGATTTCAATATATTTTCCTTTCCATACATATCAATATAAATCGTGTTACATTTGATTGATATTAAGCAGGTAAATAATAGCTTGCCCTCAAAATCTTGACTCCTACCATTTCCTTTAATTTGCAGCGAGTATACGAGGGCTGTTTAGGGTACTGTATGATATAAATAAAAAAAAAAAAAAAAAAAAAAAATAGCAGTGGGTTACATTAACTGAAATACAACAATGGCGTTGACCTTTACACCTCTAACAGTTGAGGGAAATGAGGTATCATTGCTTTTCATTTGAATTCTATTTCTGGTGAATGCTCCCGACTTGCTGCAAATAGAAGGCTATAGTGTCGAAACCTGACGTAGAACAAAACGGATTGTCTTTTTGTATTCCTGCCCTGAATAGATGTAGATCTAACAAATGAGCTATAGACTGGTTCATTATGTGGATGAATTACATACATTAAATTACTTGTAAAGCAGAAACAATACGAATGTCAAGAAAATGGGAGAAATCCAAGCTAACAACTTAGTCCCAAAAACTGATGTGGAAGTCGCGATGAAACCTCCACAAACTAATAATAATAATAATAATAATAATAATAATAATAATAATAATAATAATAATAATAATAATAATAATAATAATAAAATTATTGAGAATGATAATGCTATCAAGGGGACGATGACAAATCCTGCTCGCCATCATTGATACCGCTGAAGCCTAGGACGGGTACTAACAAGGCCAAGGTCTACCCAATCGGATGGAGTCGCCTCCCACCTGGGGTAACTACGTAGGCGATGACGTATCTTAGAGGTACCTGCTCATTACAGCAATTCACCTGCTGACGCTATATGGAGATAGACAAAGCTCCTCCTACATGGGGTATTTTGGGGGGAAGTGAGCAGACCTCTTTCCTTGGCCGTATGTACTAATATCAGTTAGTGAATATGTCATCGGTAAGTGGGCAGAGCCACAGTGAAGAGACGTTTTCCCCATATATAAACTTCTCTTCACTGTGGGTGGGGCCTCATGACATCATAGGTTAACGTCACTATTGTGTTCAAAACCCTTTCCTGCGATTTTAATGGCTCTGGCATAGGAACCCCACTTTTACTCTAAGTACCAGAACTATTGAATTTAGGCACTAAATAATACTTGTAAAAATTAGGGTTATAAAATATAAACTTGCCAACTTTCACCTTTATCCAATACTTTGATAAAAAGGTGTTCACAAAAAACCGTTTCATCAGCTCTGAATCCCTTAGTAGACCTAAAGTAAAACATGTCATAGACATGTCTGAAACTTATTGCATACATACCACAAGCAAGTTGAAAACAAGTCAGTGACTGTAAGTGAGAAACGTATCTTTGACAAATGCTGGATAGTCGCTTGAAACGCTGGTTGGAACTACAAATAAATTGTTGACTTGTATTCAGCCTGTTTGTGATCTGTGTGCCATAAGTTGCCAACAAGTTTACGACATGTTGGACACATCCTAATACATCGCACTGTCTCTTACCGAGTGGGAAAAGGTATTGGATAACCATCTATTCTATTTGTCTATGATAAATGCTGAGACTACCAATAAGTCTTGTATTCAACCGATTTGTGATCTGTGTGCCATAAGTTGTGGGCACTCCTATTGTACATCGCACTGTCTTTACAGAGTGGGAGAAGGTACTGGGCAGCCACCTTCTCCATTGTTTCTAAAGGTGCAGATATTTGCCTGTAAAACGAGCAGTGTGAGTGGCTTCAGTTTTGCACAAGGAAATCAAAATACCCAAGAGATGCCAGAGAAATTTGCCCATTTGATTGCCCACTTACATTCAGGAAAGCAGTGAAATTAATAATAATTAAGATGGTAATATTCATTAGCTTCGTTGTTGGTATTTCATAACTATAGTTTCACCTGTTTAGCAGTACTGGATACCATTTTGCAGTGGTAAAGGGCAGGTTTGGTTTATATAGTTTCGCTTGAGATATGGTTTCACAGTGGTAATGGTAGCAGGTTTAGGCTTGGCGCTTTGATAGGGAAAAACATCCCACTAACCGGCCTTCACCTCTGCGAAAGTTATTTTGTGGAAGCCGACTTTTCCCGGAGAATTTCGCAAGAACTCGGAGTCTTGACACTAATGCGACCGCATCTCCTAAGATTTCTTCTAATTATTCCGATGCGAAATATTAACTAATCCCCCCAAGCTCCCCCTCCCTTACACTCTGCGAACTTCATGTATGCTCTCTCTCTCTCTCTCTCTCTCTCTCTCTCTCTCTCTCTCTCTCTCTCTCTCTCTCTCTCTCTCTTTCAGGATGCTGTATTAAGCGGCAAACGGATTTATGGCAAAGCAATTCTTAAAATTTATGTCATCCATTTGCATGAGGAAGGGATGAATCTTTATCACGCTCGTATACTCGCATGCTTAAACAGTGTTTGTATGGTGTTATTTAAACTCTCCCTCGCCTTGAAGGTATTGTATTATGCAGCTGATGGATTTATCGCAAGAGGAGACTTTAAATTTGTAATTCGGTAAAGTCTTCAGGATGCAATTCGTTAGCTTGAATGTAGGGAAATTTTGTAGACAAACGTTCGTTAAGTTCTAATATATTTGCATCTTTTCATAAGTGCGTACGTTAAGTAACGAGTTCGTGAATTTATTTTATTTATGTTTATTTATTTTAATTGATAATTTGTTAAATTTTGTCTTTATTCAAAGCAATCACACTATGCAAAATC
>NC_089756.1:7064676-7089676 GCF_040412425.1 Macrobrachium rosenbergii | reverse complement strand
AAGTCTAATCCTTCGGGCCAGCCCTAGGAGAGCTGTTAATCAGCTCAGTGGTCTGGTAAAACTAAGTTATACTTACTGAGGTCCTCTATATGTAAGTCAAGTCCTCTATATTAGGTCAAATCCTATATATGTAGGTCAAGTCCTCTATATGTAGGTCAAGTTCCCTATATTAGGTCAAGTCCTCTATATGTAGGTCGAGTCCCCTATATTATGTCAAATTCTGTATATGTACGTCAAGTCTTCTATATGTAGGTCAAGTCTTCTATGTGCAGATCAGATCCTCTATAGTAGGTCAGATCCTCTGCATGTAGGTCAAGTCCCCTATATTAGGTCAAATCCTATATATGTAGGTCAAATTCTCTATATGTATTTCAAATCTTCTATGTGTAGATCAAGACGTCTATATGTAGGTCAAGTCCTCTACATGTAGGTAAAGTCCTCTGTATTATGTCAAATCCTTTATATGTGGGTCAAGTCCTGTACTTGTAGGTCAAGTCCTCTATATCTGGTCAAATCCTTTATATGTAGGTCACGTCTTCTATATGTAGGTCAAGTCTTCTATGTATAGATCAAGTCCTCTGTAAGTAAGTCCAGTCTCCTGTTTGTAGATCAAGTCCTCTATATGTAGGCCAAGTCTTCTATGTGCAGATCAAGTCCTCTGTATGTAGGTAAAGTCCTCTACATGTAAGTCAAGTCCTCTATGTCAGGTCAAATCCTTTATATGTAGGTCAAGTCTTCTGTGTGTAGATCAAGTCCTCAATATGTTGGTCAAGTCTTCTATGTATAGATCAAGTCCTCTATACGTAGGTCAAGTCTTCTGTGTAGATTAAGTCCTCTATATGTAGGCCAAGTCCTTACACAGGTGAGAGCACAAAGCGACCGGAAATGTCTCTTCCGTCATATTCTCTAGGAAGAAATTGAAACAGGTCTAGTTTTTTCCTGTTCTGTATCTCTTTTCTCTGTCTCGCTGTCCAACCACTCCAACGCCCTCTTTCAGGGTCTCAAGCACTGAATGGCCTAAGTGCCCCCCAACGCTTGGCTTGACGGCCTAGATTTCATAAATCAATCAATCTTGGATTGATTGATTGCTTTCATACTTCAAGAAAGGTTGATTAGGAATCATTTACTCTGTTGCCTATTCCAGTATCCTATATAATAAGGGGAATGAAAAACAAACATTCTAATTTTGAAACAATTGCTAATTCAGCTTTATATGCTCCTCAAAAATGCACGCTTATATATTTAGAAATTCTGTAACCGTCTTTGTATATTATGTATGCCTCAGAAATGAACATCGCATTATTTCCTGAGAGGAACCATTTTTCGGCTATACTGGGATAAACTTGGCACCATCTTCATGGAAACAACGCTAATTTAGCTTCACGTACTCCTCAAAACTACGTGCATATTGATGCACACATTTTCAAGCAAAGATGCAATGCGTTACTGCCCTAATACAATTGTTGTATTTTAATAATCTACCTTCATTTTTTCTATTTTTTTTTATTGAATTTTTAGTTTATTATTTTAATAAGTGATCTCTTCTTTCCATATTTCCCATTACCTTCTGTTACCTCTTTCTAATGAACACCATACTCTTTGGAAGCTTGAATTTCAAATCAGTGGTCCCTGTGGTAGGTTTGTTCCATATGAATATGGTATATCTTCTGAATAATAATAATAATGGAAAGAGAAACCCACAAGATAATAATTCCGTATGAATATTTGTATATTATGTATGCCTCAGAAAAAATGGAAGAAACCATTTTTTCGGATATATTTAGATAAACTCGCATTATTATCCCTACGAAAGATTACCAGCGCATATTTTGGGGATAATACAGTTTTAAAGTAGATAATGTGCCCCCTCCCCTCTTACCTTTAACGTAGATAATATACCCCCTCCCCCCTTATCTTTTATTTTCGTACAGAAAATAGGAATGGCGTCAGGGGGAGGGGTTGCAGTGTAAACTGCACCAAGTACCTAGAACTAAAACAATAATTACCTGCTGTAAGTGATACGATCATAATGAAAAATAAGATGGGGAGGGGGAGGGGGAGGGGGAATGTTGCTTGGGGGACCGCAACAAAGCCGTAGTCATTACCTCGGGTGCGTAATTACTTTTTGATTATGGTAAACAGACTCTTGTGCCGAGATGCACAAGAATGATTGTTGCAGGATCATTTGCATTTAACAAGCATTTAACAAGTGATATATATATATATATATATATATATATATATATATATATATATATATATATATATTTATATGTATATAAATTTATATAACGAGAGAGAGATAGGGCATGTTGACTGATTGATTGATTGATTGATTGAGTGATTGACACGCAGACAGACAGATAGACGGACAGAACTTTTCATCAAAGAAAAATCCTTCACGTCAGCCTACAGAGCAATCAGAGAATAAAACCTTTCAGGTCTCGAGTCATGGAATGTAATATTACCATCTCGGTTCCTCCAGCCTCTCTCGTTTAGCTTCCACTTCCGGGAATGGTTGATTCCAGTCGGGCCTTATTCCAGCTGCGTGGATGTGCCCCTGCTGAAGCTGAAGCTGAAGCTGCCCCCTGCTGCTGAAGCTTAAGCTTTAGCTGAAGCTGGATTGCTCTTTGGCATATCATCATCGGCTGCTGCCCAGGCAAGAAGAAGCTTCGTTTGTGAAGTATTTTATTTCCGAGTTAATGCTGAGGTTTGTGATTTGCACGTATTCTGTTATTCCTTCTTCCTCTTATGGCGTTGGCTGTACCTGCAATAGTCTAATATCTTTGGTATTGTGAAGTTATTGTTATTGAGGTTTGTGACTTGCATGCACTATTTTATTCCTTCTACCTTTTATGGCGATGGCTGCACCTGCATTAGTCTAATATCTTTGGTATTTTGACGCTTATTGCTGATGATTACTTTCGCCTAGAATGGTAACAGATCCGTATCGACCTTTCAGACATGGAAAAAAAACTCACAAATTGGAGATTAAATGTATTCAAAACCACATTCAGTGGAGAACAAATATATTCAAAAGCACATACAGTGGAGAACAATTATGTTCATAAGCACAGTGGAGAGCAAATATTTTCACAAGCGCGTAAAGTGGAGAACAAATATATTTGAAAGCACATGCAGTGGAGAAAAACTATATTCACAAGCATATACAGTGGAAAACAAATATATTCACAAGCACATAGAGTGGAGAAAAAATACATCCACAAGCAGATAAAGTGGAGAACAAATATATTCACAAGCACATACAGTGGACAACAAATATATTCAAAAGCACATACAGTGGAGAACAAACATATTTGAAAGCACATACAGTGGAGAGCAAACATATTCGAAAGCCCATAAAGTGGAGAACAAATATATTCAAAAGCACATACAGTGGAAAGCAAATATATTTGAAAGCCCATATATACAGGTTCGGAACGTCATGTTCCCTGGATCTTCATTGTGGAAACATTAAAGCCCAACTCGTAATGTCTCCACACTGGGGAGGGAGCATGGCGCTCGAAAACTATATGTATCCTTTATTATATTTACTGTATTCTCCAATTTTTTTTCACCAAGAATGTCCTACGTTTTTGGTACGACTTATTTCTTTGTTTGTTCTTTAGCAGGATTACGTGGATCCTTACGAATGTTTCTCCAAATGGTCGGTGAACCTCATGACTGGCATCAACCAAGTGATTAAGGTTTTTGGAGATGAAGGAATGTGCTAGTAACATTTTTGGGGTAGGGAGGAACCGAAATCGTATGCGCCATTACCGTCCATTTTAGCAACGACGTTCAATATTTACTTCGTGACTGGCATCAGTTGCTTAGACTTAGGAAGAGATAGGAATGTAACTTTAGGGAAAAACTTACTTTTTTTTTGTGGGTAGATTGTTCCTTCCTCTCCCCCACCCCTCCCCCTTAGCAAAGGGTTCGATGTCTCCGATCTTAGTTGTTTCAACTGTTTTAGATATGTCTTGTATATTGTATCATCTTTGATTTTTATTTTCCTTTTGATAATTAGTTTATACAAGTGATATAGTTGTTGGCCTGGAAACAAGATTGTTCAGTATGACAATGATGCAAAACTTGTGGGTTTAGTAAAGTCTCCACTTATGAGAAATGAAGCTGCCCTTTGCCTCAGTCGGGACGTGGACCGAATGGTGCAGTCGGTGGGGTATGAGGCTGAACTCTAGTAAAACGAAAACATTATTGATTAACAGATTTCGTACAGATTTCCCACCCCATCCTCCCCTTCAGGTTGATGAAACTTTGCTGAATGAGTCTGAACTTTTAATTATTTTAAGTGTAACTTTTGATTCAAACTTTTGAGAAACATCTAATGAAAGCTTCAGCAAGTGCCGTACGAAAGTTGGGTATTGTTCGTAAGGCCTCATATATTTATAGCAGTGATAAAATCAGTGCAACCTGTTTTAGGTCATTTGTACTTCCTTTACTGGAATACTGTTCTCCGGTGTGGATGTCTGCTTCTGCCAGAGATTTATCTCTTTTAGATAGAGTGGTTCGTGGTGGTAGATTTCTGTTTCCTAATGACTTGGACCATCGACGGATGGTCTCTTGTTTGTCAGTTTTTCAAAAGTTGTATTTCAACGGAGACCTTTCAAGTTCACAATTGATCCCTGATTCCCTTTACCTGTCGAGAGCAATCAGATTCGCTGAACAGCAGCACCATTATGCAGTAAATGCGCCTCTCTGTCGAACTTCTCAGTTCCAGAGGTTCTTTATTCCTCGCACCGTTGGTCGTGCAATTGGAACTTCACAAGTTCAAGCAAAAATGCAATGGATTACTACCCTAATACTATTCTTCTTGTATTTTAATACATTTTTATCTATTTATCTGCTTATGAATTTATTTTTTTAATTTTTTCTTTTTTAATAAGTGGTATCTCTTCTTTCTGTATTCCCGTTTACTTCCTCTCACTTCTTCCTAATGAACACCATATTCTTTGGAAGCTTGAATCTCAACTCAGTGCCCTTTGGGCTTGTTCCATATAAATAGGTTTCATCTACTGAATAATAATAATAATAATAATAATAATAATAATAATAATAATAATAATAATAATAATAATAATAATAATTAAAACCTTGTTTAGCTGTTTAGCCCTTGCACTAACTTATTTAGTTTCATCTTCAGTTTAGTATAGGTTTTGCTTATTCTGTAAAGCTAAGGTGTTGTATTATTCTGTTTATAGTGAAACTGCCTTTTTCTTAATATATAATTAAGGCATGTTGTTATTTTTCAATTGGCATATTATTGAATTAAGCTATTGTCTCCTTTCCCTCTACATATAATGAAGTTGTATGAATCTTAATTTATAACGAGTCTCTGTATCATGATGCACATTGAAACCAGCTAGTTCAAAATCAATAACATATATCTTCTTCTTTCTTCTATCTTCAATATAATAAAAGTGAATGATGTATGTTTGTCCGCTATAGAAATCCGAACCGCTTGACAGACCCAGACAAAATTTTGCACGCGGCCCCTATGTAACCCAGAAAGTTATAACTCAAAATCAGTTCCCTACCCCATGACAGACATACAACAGAGATAAAACAAATGGATTTTTCGTTTTTACCGCTGCTGTCCACCTTTTCTTCAGTAACTTAATGGGAGTCACCAGTAACTTGGGAGGAAAACCACCACCTTCTCTGTTGGTGACATCATTAAACTGCTCCCACTGCAAACCCTATAATCAGTTTAGTACATCCCAAAAATTAAACAGATGTGTTTGAATGTATTAGAAATATTTTCATTCAGTCATAAAGCAATGTAATTCAAAATATAACTTCTACCACCACACCAGCCAGCCCTTACAATTCTTGCCACGGAAAAAAAGTAGTAACAGACCAAATGCTTCTGTGACAGACCTACACCATCATTAAAAAACTACTCCCGACAAAATTACCACATTATTTTCAGTGTTCATCTTAAGCCAAATGCAACTTAATTATACCCTACCAATAAAATACACATTCTTAAGTAACTTGAGGTATTACCATCATAATATCTAAGTACTTAATATACTAAAAGAAACTTCGTAGTAAGTCCCCATAACATCAGTATTTCATCAGAATTTGTGAAAATAAATTATGATAATTATTAATATGATTGTTTATTACCTATAAGACGAGACGAAACAAATCCTTCACCATCCATGCATGTGTTTTAGCTACTGGGTAAACTCGCCGTGCATGATGTACGTTGTTTCATTTTTTTTTATTCGTTCAAATGCGAATTTCCACATTAATCTGTTAGTTCCTTCTTTGTTTTGACCTTCGGAATTCGTTCTCGCAGAATATAGATCATTACATTTGGAAATCTTTTCCGAAAGGCATTGGCAGCATCTGTGTTTATGGAAGGCAAAAGTGTATGTTGCAAACAGTGAATAAATTAAGAAGCGGTAACTGCTGCACTCTGAGGAAAGTCGGCAGAGTCTTCTATGATGGGAGCCGGGTAAAGAATATCCTCTCTCTCTCTCTCTCTCTCTCTCTCTCTCTCTCTCTCTCTCTCTCTCTCTTTTAATCAGGCATTTTAATCAGGTAGTATATATGTAGTATATATATATATATATATATATATATATATATATATATATATATATATATATATATATATATATATATGTGTGTGTGTGTGTGTGTGTGTGTGTATACTGTGTATATATATTCATTTGTTTATTTATATATTTATATACTTGTGCTTATCATTATTTAGTTAAAGCACCACTAAACATTTAAAAGATGTAGAAAAATTTTTTGATACCTTCAGAGTTTTCCCGTGCAGCACCAGGTTGGTCAGCTAGTTGCTAATATGTCTCAATGACTATAATGATCATTTCTAATATCCTTCAAAAGATAATCGATAAAATAAACGCAATGTGTGTCAAGAGAAAATGAAAATATATATACATTAAATATTTTCAACCCAAAATAAGTATAAACAAACTCCCATTCCATTTCTTGTAGCTAGTAAGTCTCAAAGAATATAATGATAATTTTTAGGGTCCTTCAAAAAATAGTCGATAAAATTAACAGTGTCAGCTAAGAGAAAATGAAAATATATAAATTAAATGATTTCGATCTAAATTAAAGTATAAAAAATCTCTATTTCTAGTCGTTTCACGCTCTCATATTATACTCATTTTACTCGTACGAGTCAGAAGCCTCTAGGAAAACGAGTAAACCTCTAGAATTGCTAGATGCGTTCTCAGTGTGGATTCAAGTACTGTATTTAATTGGTTTTCCGCGAAAACGCCCGGCGTAAATTGCAGCGGAAGATGGTTGGTAAACACATCCTCAGGCTCTTTTGTAATCAAATCGTCTTGGATGGTTTGCTGATTTCGTCTTCTTTCTTCTGAATGTTTGGACGGAGAGAGAGAGAGAGAGAGAGAGAGAGAGAGAGAGAGAAGCAGTAGGTGTGGACCAAGGCTCTCTCTCTCTCTCTCTCTCTCTCTCTCTCTCTCTCTCTCTCTCTCTCTCTCTCTCTCTCTCTCAGAATTACAAGGAGCTACAAGGATTAGGATGTCTCAAAGACTTATTAGTCCATCCGAGGAGACCTCATGTTCTCACTTATCTCTAGGAGCAGGTTGTACTGTTCATTCAGTTTTCTAATGATTTTGTCTATCTCTCTTTTGAATTCTTCCACACTTTTGTTGCTTACAACTTCTGGTGGCATTTTATTCCATGTGTCACATATCTTGTATGTAAAGAAGTTCCCACAATGAGATGTGTTGTATGTCTTCAGTTCTACTTTCCATCCATTATTTTTGTTCTGGTTTTCGTTTAATGTGAAGAGGTTACTGTCTACTTTTGTGATGCCTTTCAGTATTTTGGATGTTTTTATTAGTTGTTCTCACAATCGTCGTGTTTCTAAGCCATACATGTTCAGGCTCTCTAGTCATCTTTGGTAACCTATTTGCATGATGGATGGAATTAACTTTGTGGCACTTGCTTGTACCCCTTCTAATCTATTTATGTTCTTTCTTAGTGTTGATGACCAAAACTGGACTGCATATTCAAGATAAGGTCTAACTATTGATGTGTAGAGCTGCAGCACTGTTTCCTTGTTTCTGTATTTGAACTGCCTCTTTATGTATCCCACTAGTTTTTGTGCCTGCTTTTCAGCTTTTATGCACTGTTTTGTGGATGTAAAGTCCTTGGGAATAATGACTTCAAGGTCCTCTTCTTATTGTACACTATTTATGTCATTCCCAAACAGCATGCAGTTGGCATGAGGGTTGTTTGTTCCTGTTCGTAACACTTTACATTTATCCAAGTTAAATGGCATTTACAATGTTTTTTTTACCACTCTCCTATTTTCCTTAGATCATTTCTTAAACTTTCCACTGTATCTGGGTCTGCTGCATTTACACCTAGTTTGGTGTCATCTGCAAATTTGGCTATCCTGCTAGTTAAGCCTACATCAGTGTCATTAATGTAAATCAAAAACAAGAGTGGGCCAAGGACAGAACCCTGAGGAAATCCGCTTGTCACGTCTGCCCATTCTGATTCTTCGCCGTTTATTACAACTCTCTGTTTTCTATTAGTTAGCCAGTCTTCGATCCGGTCTGCTATTTCTCCTACAATTTCTAAAGCTCTAACTTTTATCATTAGTTTCTTGTGTGGAACTTTGTCAAAGGCTTTTTGGAAATCTAAGTAGAGTATATCTGTTACTCTACTACTGTTGTAAATACCAAGCATGTTATGAAAAAACCCTAAGAGGTTTGATAGGCAGGATCTGTTTTGTCTGAAGCCATGTTGACTGTTTAACAACAGGTTGTTTCTATCCATGTGATCCACAATTTGATCTGCAATTATGGACTCAGAAATCTTACAAGGAACTGACATTAGACAGATTGGTGTATAATTTCCCGGCTCTTCTCCTGGACCTTTTTTGTAAACTTGGGGCACATTACCTAGTTTCCATCCTTTTGGTGCCTTTCGTTGTTCTGCAGTTTTTCTGTTGAGTTTATATAGGTGAGGAACTATCTCCTCTTTTAACTCCTTAATTTCTCTTGGATGAGTCCCATCTGGACCAGGAGATTTGAACTGTTGGCTTTTCTATTTTGTTTTTAATATCTTCTTCTGTAAATATTATTTTGTCAAGCAGTTCAGCCCCTTCATATTTAATACCTGGTTCAGGGATTCAGGTAGTGTCTTCAACTGTGAAAACACTAGTAAAAAGCTTATTCAGTAACTCCGCTTTTTCCAAGTCTGAGTTCACTAGGTTTCCTCTACTGTCTCTTAAGGGACCTATGCTATTTTTTATTGGCTTCCTGCTATTAACATGCGTTTCTTACTAATTTGTCCAACATTCTACAGAGTTCTTTATGCCTGCTGGCTTCTTCTGGTGTTGGGTATGGAGTAATTGATTTGTGCAATCTGTCTCTTTCTCTTATTTTTTTAATTTCTCTGCTGAACCACTTAGGCTGAGGGTTGCCGTTTGTTTGTATTTGCTTTAATGTGGAGCGTTTTTCTGTGTACTCTTCTAGAAAGGCTTCCTAGTACTTATCTATGTCTGTGTTCTTGTCGTACTCTAGATTTTTTACATACTCCTTTAGTGTTTTAGGTCTTCTCGACGGTAGTCTAACCACTTTAGTATCTTCTGTTCTTTTTATGGCAAATATTAATATGAAATGTAATAATTTTATGGTTGCTTTTGCCTAGATTTGCACCTACTGGAAGGTCAGACAGTAGGTTACCTACTGTTGATAGGACGGTGTCTAGTATGGTGTTTCTTTTAGTAGGTTTGGCTACCCATTGGTGGAGGAATGGAGGAATTAATTTTTGACAAATTCTAAAAGTCTCTTTCCTTCTAAGATTGATGTAGAGGTCATAGTGTCCCAGTGTACTGCTGCATTGAAATCTCCCATTGTTATGCAGAGTTTGTTGTTTATTTCTTGTCCTTGTAGTGCATACAGCTCCTCATCGGACATTTGTGGTTGGTGGGGAGGTCTGTACACTTGTATTAGAGTTAGCTTCTTCCCTAGACTGCTTATATTGATGCCAATTACTTCTTGTAACTTTACACTTGTAACTTTACTTCTTGTAACTTGACCCCTGATCTTTTACCAACGAGTCTTCAATTCAGGAGGTTTCCTCCTCTGATTCTGGGAGCATAGCAGTTCTATTTAATGTGTTTATTGCTTTTGGAGTACAATTATGTTTTCTGGCTGCTATCACTCTTCCACCAACAGCTCTCTTGAATTCATCATTTTTTTGCTTGAAAGTTTCTTTCTTTCTACCTAGTCTAGTGTTTGTTTCTGTTTCATTTCTGGTTCTGGTCTTAACTAAATGTTTTCTAATCTCCACTATAATCTTTCCATATTCTACCATGTCATTGTTCAATTCATGTTTCTCTCTCCTAAGGTCTATCACTTCTCTTTTCAGGTCTCCAATTTCCTTTTCCATCCTGTCTTCTCTTCTCTTGCCTTCGAGTTTATCCTTTGTCAGCTCCTTTAGTACCTTTAATATTTCTTCTACTTCCCTCCTCAGCTTAGTTATCTCTTGTTCTTGTTGACAAGAGAGACAGACACTGGACTACCTTACTTTGATGAGCATGCCTCTTTGCAGTCTACGCACCACTTGAAAACATTGCAGTTTGCACATGAGTGCTTCATTTTCAACTTTTCTTGAGTCATCTCTGTTTGTCTTGGTTTCAATATTTCTATCTGAGCTTTAAATTCTTTCTAATGTAACCAGTTGAAAAGGAAAAAAAGGGTTGGTTGGTTGAGTACTTCCACAGTCATTGCATCCGCTTATCCATGGACAGTTTTCCATCGTTCATCGCCAGATACCTTTTTCTGCTGCCACACTAACATACAGTCTCCCTGTTGTTAGACGATCCCAAAATGTGTCATAGCTCCCAAATGAGGAATTAAATTTGCCAAAGCAAATTATTTTTCGCCAGGAGTGAACAGCAGTGTCCCTTAAATTACTAATATCCAACAGCCTTGAACAACTAGAATCTTGTTACTTGACTGCTTCTCCTCCAACCTAGTGCAGCAAATAAAATATTTTTTTCACTAAAATACTTCAGTTAATGGTACAAGCATGAAATTTGGTACATGACTTCTCCATAGGCCACTTTTTGAAAATTACTCTATGTTCACTCAAAATTCCAAAATGGCTGCCACTAGTCAAGGTTTTAACATGGGACTCATGTGCCTCTGGTCATGTTTTTTATGCATTTGTTGTGGTTATACAAATTTTAGGCAGAGTCACCAAGCAAAAGTAAGATGTATTTATGTTAAATATTTCATATAGCATATATAAAGAAAGATGGCATCCAATATGGCAGCCAAAAACCTTAAATAATCACGTCTCAGGATTCAGCAGGCATGGAAAAATGTCTTCCTGTTCAAATAATAGTTTGCTAGTCTATATATAACTTAGGTGGTGGTTTTATCTTTAGTTTTATTTTAAAAGAGTGAATGTCAGCGCACAACCAGGCCACATTGGTGACTTCACTGCTGTGTAACTCAGCATGGGGTTCAGTTTCAGCTAATCTTGCTGTACTTACGCTGTACCTATGTTTTCTTTAGTGTAGTTTAGTAGTTTAGTGTCCCAAATGCTGTCTAATAGCTCCACATCAGTTAGCTGGTAAAAAGTATATATATAGTTGGTAGACCTAGTTACGACAGCTGCGCCTGAATTGACAGGAGGTGCCAGTGCATGAGAGGTGAGCCAAGGGTAAGTGGGGCTCTACATGGCTTGTTCATGTTCTTACCTAGATGGAGTATAGATCACACGGAACTTAAAATGGAACTGGATGAATGATCGGGCTAGGTGTAGGGTGACTTAACCTAGTTGTATCTCATACATCAATGTGCATATCAGATTAAGGTGGTAAAAGGATAGCCCCATCGGCCTTAGTCAAGAGTTCATAATGGCAAGTGTAAATTCAATCACAGGAAAAAGGAAGACCGCTGGAGCAAATGTTGTCATTGCCAGGAAGACAAAAAAATGAAGATCTAACTTCATCCTTGGCCTCTGTACATCATAATCCTGAATATGATGGGTACGTAATGATTTCAACCAATATTCCCATGTTCCAGGAGATTGGTGAAATGCCGCTTAATTTTGACCCAGCAAGGATGGATGAAGGTGGTGTCATAGAGGCAACACTGCGACAAAACACGGCAAAATACCACAAGAGCTGTAGGGTCATGTTTAATAATGCAAAACTTGATCGTGCAAGAAGGTGAAGATCTACAGGTGAAGGTAGTGAACCATAGGAAAAGCATGCTAAACAGTGCTGAATGAGTCATGACAATGATCCATGTATTTTTTTAGAAAATGTAGCACCTGTATCAGACCTTTGACAAGTAATGACCATGAATCTTAACAGGAAACTACATGAGTGTGCTCACACACTTAATTATGGTAAATTATTGGCAAAACTAGGTGCAGGTGATGCAATCACACAAGAGCTGAAATAAATACCATCTTGTATGGCTCACTGGCCTTTACAGTAGGGAGAGGTCCCATCTTAGAAATCTTGAGAAAGAACAGTGTCACAGTGAAGAACTACAGTAGATGTATATCCACTGGTTTTATCAGAACTGGTTAATTATATCATTAAACCCAGCTTGAGTTCGGATGGTCCTGTCATATTTCCTCATGCAGATATATCCTAATTATACCGGCAGCTCCTGGAACAGTTGGGCATTGACTCACCCACTGTAAATGCAGCAAGATTAAAGGACAAATTGTTAGAAGAAATCCCTGAATTAGAAGCACACAAGAAAGGAAGAAGCTTGCCTTGCAGAAAGGTGTAGCTTTAGCCCTATCTCAGACATCTGACTACTCAGATGCACTTATGATTGCTAAAACAGCAAAGATACTGAGGAAGCATATTCTGGATCATCAGTCCAGGTTTGATGGCACCTTTGGTGAAGGATGCATCAATGATGCCATACCTCAAAGTCTGCTCCAGCTCACTAGTATGGTTGAACATAGAGCAGACATAAAGTTACAGCAGGTTGTGTATGGTGTCAGGCAATTTTGCGCCAGACAGAAGCTGACTGGGTTTGGGAAAAGATTGGCAAAGAATGGAAAGTCTTCTGGACAGCCAACTACCCCATTGCAAAGAGTTGTGAACAGCTTACAAAATGTGGCTGCAAGTCTGGTTGCCGTGGCATGTGCAAATGTACAGGCTTGGGCTTACATACACAGCTTTGGGTAGCTGCAAATGTGAGGTGTATGCATAATGTGAGATCTAACTGTAATGTTGCAAATGATGCTTCAGATACATCTGAATGAGAATTTTGCCACACTAAAGGGTGACACCATTCATCTTTAAAAACTTGCATCCATTTCAGGCTTAAAAAAAGACATTGAGACAGTGCTAGAACATACATAAGATACTTTGTTATCATACTCCATTATAGTCTTTTGCTTGTATACTTTTCAGTAGCATTATGGGGTCCTTTTCCAAGATGTAATATTGATACTAGCCCAATTGAATTGCTAGAAACATTCTCTGGCCTCATAAATGTAGGCATAGATAAAAATTTCATGTCTCTATCTTTCCTAGGTTCAGAGTCATCAAGCAAAATGTTTAATGGCGGCCATTTTGTACGCCATCTTTATCACCATTGTAAATATAGTAGTAGGAGCTCTGGTGATATCTTCAATTAACACTTCTACCCAGGAAGACATTTTATCTGAATAATGATTGATGTATTTATTTCAACAATGATTTACTCAAAGTGTCAGAAATCGAAACAACTAGCAGGCATCTTGAAAAGTGGCAGGCATATTGAAATTTTGTGTGGACATCCAGATTTTTTTTAAATGAGCACTTGTGCCAAATTTTATGCTTGTATCACAAACTGAAGTATTTTGCAACTTATCTGCTGCACTAACCATGAAAATCCCCAAGGAATGGCCACAATGGCCGCACTAGCAGAACCCACGGGTAGGAAGTTCCACAATCAATGGCACAGAAGCTCGTCTGGGGTTTTTAGTTGGCTAGGACTCCAACAAAGCACAAAAGCTCCACAACCTCAGAGCAGTTTAGCCTTCACTCACAGGGTAGTGGTTGCAGGGGTGGTCATTCATTACATGAAGGAGTGAGCTCAACGGGGCACAATAGGAACACTCCATTTCTCGTCCCCAGTTGCCCCCAGGATCCCTCCAGTCCTGGTCTTTGGAAACCTGCAAGCATCTTCCCTGCTGCGTTTTTTAAAGAGGTTCCAAAGCCTCTGTTCTGACGCATGAGGTAACTGCCAGCTCCTCACACTAATCTTATGTAAATATATATATATATATATATATATATATATATATATATATATATATATATATCTATATCTATATCTATATACATATATATATATATATATATATATATATATATATATATATATATATATATATATATTTTATATTACACATTTTTTTTTTTTTATTTAGATGAAACAGGACGAAATCCTCGCAGTTACAAGATGAAATAAATCAATGAGAGAGAGTGGGATGGCAAGGTGATAGAAAGGCGGTTAGAACAGGTGTAAAGTACAAGGTTTAAAAGAGGTCGCAGCTCGGGGCTGAAGGGACGCTGCAAAAACCCTAAGTACTAGAAGAAAGGAAGTGCGTGAGAGAGAGAGAGAGAGAGAGAGAGAGAGAGAGAGAGAGAGAAAAAGCAGTGGGTGTGGAGGCTCTCTCTCTCTCTCTCTCTCTCTCTCTCTCTCTCTCTCTCTCTCTCTCTCTCTCTCTCGTCAATCAGAAGATGCATTTTATGATTTCCCCGACTCCAAGATGAAATTCCCCCTTTACTGCAATTCGAAAGGCCAGAATCGTCACTCTGGCTCGTAGGCACCATTCCCATTCCGGGAGGCCGTTAATTAAGTGTTGATAAATGTGTCCGGGAATTATTTACCGTGTCCGGAATTCGATATCGACCCCGTGACACTCGAAACATGACGAAATTAACGTGGAATTCGGCATGGCAAAATGGACCTCTAATTAACCGGGGATATATTTGGAATTAGATGCGTCGGGGTTAATTGTAACAAAAGCTTATTATTTTTTTTTCCGTTTGTTGCTCTGCCCGACGTGCGTTCTCATAAAAGTATACGCGCGTATTGCACGGGTGGAATTGGTTAACAGATACTGGCGTTAATGTGTTTTTATAGAATTTTTTACTTGTGCGTATAACAGATGGAAACGGTCAACAGATATGGACTTAAATGTGCATTTATACAATTTTTGTTCTATTGCGTATATTACTATGCAGTATATTTTCCATACATACGAACGGGTGGCTTTGATTAACAAATACGGGCGTATATACGCATGCAGTCTATTTTGCATGCACACGAGCAGATAGAATTGATTAACATACGAATGTAAATGTATATTTATAAAATTTTTGTACTGCCGTATATAGGCTACGCATACAGTATATTTTATATACATAGGAAAATAAGCGTACATGTGTGTCCTGTAGGTTTTATATATCATTTACTCATTTGCTCAAGAGCAATATATTTTATAGGCAGATTAATATATACATATTGACATGTACGGTATATTCTTTTATATGCAAGACTTTCTACAAATGTTCATGTTCCGTCAAAAATGTGTACTTGATTATAATGCACAAATATAAGCATATATTTACCTGTGCATATATATATATATATATATATATATATATATATATATATATATATATATATATATATATATATATATATATATATATATATATATATATATATATATATATATATAAATATATATATATATATATATATATATATATATATATATATATATATATATATATATATATATATATATATATATATATATATATATATATATATATATATATATATATATATATATATATATATATATATATATATATATATATATATATATATATATATATATATATATATATATATATATATATATATATATATATATATATATATATATATATATATATATATATATATATATATATATATATATATATATATATATATATACATACATATGTAAATATATGCTTATATTTGTGCATTATAATCAATTACATATTTTAGACGGAACATGAACATTTGTAGGAATTCTTGCATATAAAATAAGATACTGTACATGTCCATATGTATATATTAATCTACCTATAAAATATACTGCTCTTAAGCAAATGAATAAACGATATATAAAACCTACAGGACACAAATATACGCTTATTTTCCCATTTATGTAAAATATATTGTATGCGTATATACGCATTAGAAAAAATTTTATAAATGTACATTTACCCCCGTATCTGTTAACCAATTCTATTGGTTCGTAAGAATTTAAAATATACTGTATGTCTATATATGAAGAGGTAGAAAACATCATGTAAAAAAACACATTAACATATGTAAATATATATATATATATATATATATATATATATATATATATATATATATATATATATATATATATATATATATATATATATATATATATATATGTATATATATATGTATGTATATGTATGTATGTATATATATATATATATATATATATATATATATATATATATATATATATATATATATATATATATATATATATATATATATATATATATATATATATATATATATATATATACTGTAAAGATTAGCGCCAAAATACTCTGAAAGCGCCGATAGATAGGCCTCTGTCTATTTTGAACCTGTGAGAGGTAGTGAATTCTGGTTCAGGTTACTTTTAACCAGTGGAAGTCAGGGTTATAAGAGATGCTCAAAGATTTATTTCTCGCCTGGGGCAATAAGCTGGCTTGCACCATTCTCTTTGGTACAGGAGAGTGACCCGGGCAGGACATCAGCCGTTTTCTTTGATACAGAAGCGTGACCCGGTCAGGACATCGCCCCCTCCCCCCCTACCCCTGTCCAGAAGCAATAAAAGGTCAGGGCGAGAAAAGCTCGCTCTCACACACAGTCGGTAGTTTAAGCCGAGAGGTCACGAGTGCAGACCTCGCCCCCCGCCCTGCTTTCCCTCGTCGCCACGTGGAATTTAACTGCCCTTTGCTCAATACCTCCACCCACGTGGCCATCAAAGATTTGCAAGTCCTAAAGTGAGCGGAAACTCAACTGCGACCTTTCATCATCACAAGGGCGCCCTTTTCACCCCCAACCTACGACTTGAAAGCAGTTCCTTGGTGAGGGAGGCCCTTTGTCGACGCACACACGTGGACCCTGGCAGAAGACGCCGCTGGACGCCGATGTCAGCCTTACGCCTCTACAATGTGGTAAAGTACCTAAAACGAGTTGCTTAGTCACGTTACGTTCGCCCTTATGCATTTATTAAACTTCTGGGTCTATAACTTGGTATTCCCTGATGCTTCTTGGTTCAATCCCGGCCCACGTGTTCACTGCCTCCTTGCTCTGAGTCACAAGTAACACCTCGGGGAAGTCCTTGGCGCCCTCAGAGCATACCCGAGTAATTCATTCCCCAAATTCCAGCATTAGATCTGTAACCTGGGTCCTCATATCGTTTCAGAAGGACGATCGTAGCAGAATTCTCCTTGGTCCGTGTTCCTGGCATTCCCAAGCTCCCCCCCGCCATTTGGGAGGACTTCTGCAGCAGCAATTTAACGTGTTTCAGTTCATTTTCCCTTTGATCTTGTGTGTTATGAGAATATACCTATTTTTGTATCCACGTGTTTCACGCACTTCCCTTTGAGAAAGAGCCCTCCACTCCTTGTACCACTCCTTTTAGTTTGTGTTTTTATATGTCCTGCTTATCTTGCAAGGCCATTTTTAGAGTAAAGTGGAGTCATAAGAATCACCTGCATATATAGGAAACATATAAATATATATATATATATATATATATATATATATATATATATATATATATATATATATATATATATATATATATATTTAATAGGTGCAGATGTATTTGAGTACGTGCCTGCAAGCTGCAACATATGATCACTTGGAATATTCAGCACCCTCACAAGTGGAAGGCATGTGACCCAGGGCCTTCTGCTGATTCATCATCTTTCGTACAGTCACCTTTGGATACAGCAGCTGTCAGCGACACTTGTTCAGGTGGAGCTTTCCGTTTCTGTTCTGGATCGAAGCTTCTAGAACCTTTTGCCCGGTTTTAATCGGATTTCTAGGTGTGTCAAAGGAAGAGTGTGTTCGTTTATGTATTGTGAAAATCGCTAGCTGTGAAGCCCTCTAGTGAAAGGTTAAACATTTGTTTGTGAAGAGCCAAACCAGAAAGACATGTGGAACACTCACGAATCGTGATTCCCTTTATGCTAAAAGGGTGAGTGTTGAACTTAGAAAATGACCAACTTTTCCATTGTTTAACTCCCAGTGTCTATGTCTTTGTTGTTTTTCCATATGTTTTCTGTGTGTTATGAACTGAATGAGTTCTGATTTTAATGGGAGTTGGTTCTGTTCATTACAGATGTTTCGAAGGGGGTGGAATCCATAATCAGTCATGGCATATAGCTACCCAAAATGAACTGGTGACAAAAGACATAAATACAATGGAGACTAATCAGTGTTTGGGGGCTGAAATGGGTAAGAATACCATTTATAATTTTGGTGTCCATTAAGATGTTTTTTTGAGGAAGATATTCATTTACCATTTTCATTCCCTTTTAGCATTTTTCTTATTTACCAAGTTTTTAACTTGCTATATTTTAGATTCACAGAATAAACTATTTTTTGTAGAACGTGGTTTGCTTTACGCACACATTAGTTGTAGGGAGTTTAGTTTCCCAGGAGAGAGAGAGAGAGAGAGAGAGAGAGGAGAGAGAGAGAGAGAGAGAGAGAGAGAGAGAGATCCCAAGGCCACAAGCTACCAATGCCAGAGGCAGAGTATCTCCCGTCCATGTATGGGGAGGATAACATATATAATATATATATATATATATATATATATATATATATATATATATATATATATATATATATATATATATATATATATATATATATATATATACAAATATATATTATATATACATATATACATGTATATATTAAATGGAGTGCAGGGATATTTGAGACAATACGGGCTCTTGCGATGTTTATCGGTTTCGCAGGCGACAAGAATGTGAGCTGGACGTCTGTTATTCAACATTTTTCGTGTACACTCGGCAAGGAAAGTGAGGATACAGTTTTTTTAATCTTTGGACATATATTGCTAATTAATGCGACATCTGGCAACATTAGAAGGGGGAGGAGCTTCAGTCTTAATGTGTTTGCTTTTTGCTTGACCTCCTATAACTTTCAATCATATTCTACGGTTCTGAAATCATTGATACTTAAATGCAGTAGTAAGCTTTACAATATTCGTTCAAGTTGTAATTTGCAGCGACAGTTCTGAACAAAATAAACATTTTTCGACATAACCTACCAACTAACCTTACACAAATGAATTTATGACACCACAATGAACGGAATGCTTGCGTAATCGGAAACGCGATCTTCCATAATGAAATCAAGAGTTCAATTTGAGCAATGTCAACGAAAAACATGGGGAACAATAAAGGAACGAATGCAATGTTATGATGAGAGAGAGAGAGAGAGAGAGAGAGAGAGAGAGAGAGAGAGAGAGAGAGAGAGAGAGAGAGAGTTGCTGTTGTGTAAGCCTAGGCCTATATGTAGAGCTACTCATTTCATTCTTTTTTTTTATTTAGAGATTGAGCGATACTGTACTTGTATAGTATGTTTTAGCAATGGAGAGAGAGAGAGAGAGAGAGAGAGAGAGAGAGAGAAGAGAGAGAGAGAGAGAGTTGCTGTTGTGTGCCCTAGGCCTATATGTAGAGCTACTCATTTTATTATTTTTTCTTTTTAGAAAGTGAGCGATACTATATTTGTATAGTATGTTTTAGCAATGGAGAGAGAGAGAGAGAGAGAGAGAGAGAGAGAGAGAGAGAGAGAGAAACTAACTATGGCAACGTCAAGAAACATCCAGTTACTTGTGTTTTCCCGCTACTCCGCACATCACAGAGAACGCTCTTGCGGATTTAAATAGATTTGGTCAACCTACCCTAGCTGTCACATCATTTACTGCCATTAATTCCAGCTGACCTTTAACACAGGGAAATATAAATATGAATGTGTAAAAATTAAATAAATTATCATTACCTCGTATGGTGATGCAATAATAACCCTGTTCATAACGGAAAACGAGTAAATATTGCCGTTCTGATAAACAGTACTACACCGAGATATCCATACACTATCTTTTAGATCTCTATGAACGAAGTCATCTGAGAAATTCTGATTACTTCGGACATCCATGGTGTTTTTAAGTATCTGAACGTTTTTGTTTTGCAGATTTAATATATATGATATCATTTGCATTGTATTTTCATATTCTAGAGTAAATTTACCGAGATCATGTGTTTTCTGTAAGAAAAAAATTAAAATTCGATGAACGAAATCTAATGAAAACTGGTACAATGGTACAATGAGCTCTTGTGAAAGGCAGTTCATTGGGTGGTGTGAAACCGTAGCTAAAGGACGTGTTGGACACACTGGGAATTGGAATTCCCATAATCCCATTCGCTGAAAGTGAGCAGAGACTTAGGAAATTTTAACTTTTATAAGCCTTCCTTAACAGACTTGATTGTTTTAATGATTATGCTTTTATTATGATTTAACATTTATCTCATGTGGTTTAACAGCATGTTCCAATGGAGCTATGACTCAAGTGAGGTGAAGCCTTAATCTGGCATATAACCCCTTGTGGGAATGAAACTGGGGCCGAAGTGGCTATGTTTTTTTACAGACCACAGACTTCCATGTATAATGGACTTTAGCTGCTTTTGTAGGAAGCGGGACTTAGGTCCTACCTACTATGATGTCTTGCAACAATTTTATTCTTTGGATATAGTGTAATTGGGATTAGAGGTTTACATGCACTATTTTTCACTTTTTTTTTTTTTTTTAGTTGTTAGATTTGTAGAATAAATGTCTATTTTTTTTTATTCTGGGGTTTGATTTATACACATCAGTTTAGATGAAGATTTTCTTAGAATTCATGGCAGCGAGCGCGCAAGCACGCGCGCAAGAGAGAGAGAGAGAGAGAGAGAGAGAGAGAGAGAGTGTGTGTAAGAGAAGAAAAGATGCGACGCTCAGCAAAGAGGGATGCAGGCCTGACCTACTAAGATTTTTGCATCCTCTTCAAGGTAGGTAAAGTATAAAACGCTTTCAAATAGAGGCATATAACATATATATATATATATATATATATATATATATATATATATATATATACATATATATATACATATATATATATATATATATATATATATATATATATATATATATATATATATATATATATATATATATATATATATATATATATATATGCTGTGTTTATATTAAGAAAAAAATACTGGTGTATTACAGTTTCATTCTTTATGGAATTCCTAAGAAAAACATTACAAATGAATAAATTACGTAAAGTGGTTAAATATATACTGTATATATATATAAATATAAATATATATATATATATATATATATATATATATATATATATATATATATATATATATATATATATGTATATATATATATATATATATATATATATATATATATATATATATATATATATATATATATATATATATTTATATATATATATATATATATATATATATATATATATATATATATATATATACACACATATGTAATTCTAATAGCCACAATGCCCTCTTAACTTCTCGAATTCTTCGCGCTTTTTTGGATATGCGGCAACGTGACCTCCTTGTGAATATGGTAACGCGGGTTCGATTCTCGCGACCGCCATTCACAGGCTCTTCAATTTCTTCCGTCTGGATATTTTCGGCTTCGTAGTTACAAGCATATCCAAAAAAGCGCGAAGAATTCGAGAAGTTAAGAGGGCATTGTGGCTATTAGAATTACATATGTGTCTGGTAAAAGTGACCAGTAGATTCTACATATATACATATATAAATATATATACATACACACACATATATACATACATACTTATCCACATATACATATATACATAAAATCATAGTTGCAATTTAATCATTCATACATCAGAACGTATGTATTTTGACATAAGCATTATATCCTGTTAATATTATTTAACGGTAATCAAACAATGATGAATTATTAAAACTGCGTTAGGCACAATATATCCACCTGAACTTCTCAGTCATTTTTATCACTGAATAGATTGGGGTGGGGGGAACGGGTGGCGGTTTGAAACCTGGATTAATTTAATCTTTGTTTTGAACGGCAAATGAATATCAAAACAGACATATTTCATTCTAAATGTCAGTCCAGTATTTTTGATGTAAGGTTTTTTGAACAGAAAAACACACACAGAAATAAAAGGCGAATTAATTACGCTAATGTAATTTTAAAAAATAACTAGTATTCCTTCCGGTGCTCTGGTGGCGGCGTCTCATTGTAACCCATTTCGGGTCACTCCAGGTTCTTGATTTTGCCATAAGCTTCATTGATTGCAGTGTGTCTAGTATTTAAATTGTTGGGTGTTGTATATTATTACAGAAGGTCTATATATATATATATATATATATATATATATATATATATATATATATATATATATATATATATATAATGTGTGTGTGTATGTGTATGTGTTTGCACAATAACAAACAAACATGCAATTCAAGATGTCTTTTCTGTACATTTTCTTTTTTCAGTGTAGTTTTTTTTAAATCTTATCCCAGAACCAGACCTGAAACTGAGAGAGAGAGAGAGAGAGAGAGAGAGAGAGAGAGAGAGAGAGAGAGAGAGAGAGAGAGAGAGAGACTCCCTCACTTACACAATATGAATTGAAAACTTTTGCTGCCCTTGTTGGCATTTAAGAATCCATTTGTCCGACGGTAGAATGAACAGCGCATTAAACCACATCCCATCTTCCTTGTCTATGGGTGCTGGAAAATCTTATCCCTCTTCATCACCGCCCATTTTATGCGTAGTGGTCGAGAAACACTGAGCAGCCCTCCTGCTATAGGAGGGAACACAGAAGTGTCGGTCCGAAGAATTTTAGGCTGAGTTAGGAAATGGCCTAATGGACTGACGGGAAGTATAATGGTAATTTTAATGGCTCTCAGGCAGTAGGGGCCAGTCGCTACACGACGGCCGATTTTCACCAGTTTTGGGTCTCTGGCTTTTCGTTTAGTCATAGAGAGAGAGAGAGAGAGAGAGAGAGAGAGAGAGAGAGAGAGAGAGAGAGAGATTTGTGTGCAGAGGTATATGGAGAAATTAATTCAAAACCGAAAAATTTGGAAAAGAAAGGAGGCTATTTTTCATAAGAAACCTAGGGAAAAGGATGGAGAAAATTCCCGTGAGAGAGAGAGAGAGAGAGAGAGAGAGAGAGAGAGAGAGAGAGAGAGAGAGAGAGAGAGAGAAGTGGGCTGATTTTCGAAGTAAATAAGAGAATGTTACCATTGCTAAAAACATTTCAGTAAGGAAAACTACTAAATATATTTGTCATAATACTGTAAGTTCAATAAACACCGAGAGAGAGAGAGAGAGAGAGAGAGAGAGAGAGAGAGAGAGAGAGAGAGAGAGAGAGAGAGAGAGAGAGAGAGAGAGAAGAGGGATTATTCTGAAACTTAATGAATTTAAACGCGTTAGTCTTATTCCAACTAAAATCTCATCGCCTAAATGTGCTCGATGTGCTGCTAACTTGTTTCAGGAGAATTTCCTCTGGGAGAGCATTAGGTGGCTTTAGCTGCTGTGAATAGTGTGAGGCGTATATTATATTATATATTATTCAAACACAAGCGCGCGCAGACACACACACATACACACATACCAACGTATGTTTGCGTATATATTTTTTAAGATAAGCCCTGTATGCGCATTTTAATATACATATATTTACGTGTTTATATTAAGTATGTATGCGTATATTAACCATTCCTTAGTCCTTGCAGTTCCTCTTAAAAATATTTATAATAATTTTTCTCAGTTTAAAAGAATGGGTCTTTTGAAATCTAAATCTAAGTATATTTCAGGCCTTTTTTTTAATCAAATGCGTTTGAGTCACAGGAGAGACTATTTGAAATATAAATTTGATCGTTTTTGAGGAAAAGCGTTAATTTGACAGAATGGGTTTTTGATGTGAAAATATGATTACATTTCCGTCATAATTTCAGTCTTACGAGTCCGTTTGAGAGAATATAGGCTTTTGAAATATAAATCTGTTTGTAATTCTTGCAGATGTAGGTGACGTGACAATATGGGTTTTTGAAATTTAAATTTGATTCTGTTTTTGTGAAGGGGATTTGACGTGATGGGAAATATCACGTCAGATTTAAATTTTTCTAATATAAATCTGACTTTGTTCGTGACAGTGTCATTGATATGATAGCAGAGGTTTTCGAAATATACTATAAATCTGCCTGTATTTTTGTAAAGGTCTTTGATATAACATCAGAGGGATTTTGAAATTCAACTTTAGCTTGTATTTTGCGAATGGCGTCCATGTGACATGAAGGTTTTTGTAACATGAATTTTCTGTTTTTATCAAGGGCGTTGGTACAGCAGAGAATTTTGGTAATAAAGATCTTAATTGATTTTTATGAAGGGCTTATCTGTTGTTATTCTGATAAAGGGCACCGCAAGGAATCTTGTATTTTAATAATTTACTTACAGTTTTCTTCTTGTATTTTAATAGTTTAATCATTTACCTACATTTTTACTATTTATTTATTAGTTTTTTAATCTATTTTGTTTCTTTTTTAACGAGTGATCTTTTCTTTCTGTATTTCCTATTACCTTCTGTTACTTCTTTCTCATTAAAATCGTATTCTTTGGAAGCTTGAATTTCAAGTCAATGACCCCTGTGGGCTTGTTCCATCTGAGTAGGGTTTATCTTCTGAATAATAATAATAATAATAATAATAATAATAATAATAATAATAATAATAATAATAATAATAATA
>NC_089756.1:7057176-7059676 GCF_040412425.1 Macrobrachium rosenbergii | reverse complement strand
ACACACAGTGCCCTTAATTTCAAGGTCTTCCCTTCAAGTGACCTTATGATCTTTCAGTCCTGAATATATATATATATATATATATATATATATATATATATATATATATATATATATATATATATATAAATATATATATTGCCTTAATTTCAAGGTCTTCCCTTCAAGTGACCTTGCGATCTTTCCAGTCCTGAAAAGGAAAAATGAATTATATAATTATATTCACTTTAGGGAAAGTGAGTACTCTACATACATATGAATTCATTATGACTTTAGAACTTACATATAACGCAGAACTTACATATAACGCACTTTTGAACTTGATGTCAAGGTCAATTACATGTAGAACTTAGAACTGGAGACAGTCAAGTTCTTGAATTTACTGTAAAGACTTTTGACGAAAACATAATATGAAGTTCCAGCAATATGGAAATATAAAAAATCCTTGAAAAAAACTAGAACTGCTTCTTTATTTAGTATGAAAGGCGTGTTTTTTTTTTTTATGATGGCTGCTGACATTAGGCGGCATCAATTCTGCACTGAAAGTAAGCCATCATACTTTACTATGCACAGTCTCAGACATTTGTGTGTTTTGTCGGTAACAATCAGTCTCCTGAACACGATCATTTCAAACCGCAATCAATGGCTGTCTGGAGCGAGGTATGAGCTAGTCATTCATCACTTCTGTCCTTAACTTTTATCCATAACTTATATCCATTATTTGATTTCGCTTCTTGTCCTATTGACGTGCGTCAGCGGGCAATCCATATTTGGCAATGCAGACTTTATGACAAGGCTGCTTGCAAGCAAAAATTGCCTTTGCTTTATCTGTATTACGTTAATGTTGATTCTTTCTTAGGCTCGGCGTCATTTACCTAGATGTTGTGACGCCAGTTTTAGTAGCCAAAAATCAATCAGTTATTCTTAGGTTATTGTTGCAATACCGAGGACCCTTTTCATTATTATATTATTTAAATAACGGGGTTTTAATGCTTGGTATGCAACCTTCCGTGAGAGCCGTAATTAGGAAATTACTCTCATGACACTTTTTAGAAGGCGAGATTTTGTTGCATTTAGTTAAGCGGTTTTAAGTGCGTTACTTTAATAACGGCTGTAATTGAATTATTTTGTCTCCTTTTTTTGACACCATTACTTTAAAAACTGTTTAAATGCATTATTTTGTGGCTTCAGTGAATAAGATTATTATTACATTACCTATAATAACTTTCAAGATTAAATAAGGAAGTTGATTCATTACTTCTTGATTACAGAAAATTTTATTTATTTATTTGGTTTTCTGATTCATCGATTAAATCATATTGTTGTATTTATGAATATTTTCCTCTCTCTCTCTCTCTCTCTCTCTCTCTCTCTCTCTCTCTCTCTCTCTCTCTCTCTCTCTCTCTCTCTCTCTCTCTGTCTAAATCCAGTGTGCCCCCGTACCCCGGTTGACCTTAGCAGTGAATTATGCACGTAATTGATTGACGGCTGCTGTGGGTTATAATAGGAATGCTCCGACAAGGTAATCCTCCTCCTCTGGGATTGAAACCATTCAAAAGATTCTCTCTCTCTCTCTCTCTCTCTCTCTCTCTCTCTCTCTCTCTCTCTCTCTCTCTCTAAAAAAAAAAAAAGAACTGAAACATTTTAGTTATGAACAGAGGAGCGTTCTAGGTGATAAATCCTTATGCAATTATTAATGACTCTAGCAGAGAACTGGGATTAAATTGTAATCAAACAAAAAAAAAAAAAGAAAATTTTTTTTAAATTTTCAGAATTTGTTTTTTTATTGTGAATTTCTCTCTCTTGGCGAAGGTTAAAATGTCGTTCTAACAATTGTGCATTATGTTTCATTTTCAGTTTTTTTATACTTTTATTTTTCTACTTGAATTTTCAAAGCATCACTCTTTGACCTTTGCTTGCCTCTTTGCTTTTAGAAACGGATTGCTGCTTGCATCCATTAGCGATGCGTATGTTTAAATTTACCCTTAAACCGCGAAAATGGAATTTCAGGCTTGCGTTCACGAAACGATGTTATTATAAAACTCACATTTCACTTGTCTATGAAAGAATTGTCATGTCTCTCTCAAGGGAATGAGGTAATTGTTGTCTCGTTTATGAAAGAATTGTCATGTCTCTCTCAAGGGAATGAGGTAATTGTTATATCTCGTTTATGAAAGAATTGTCATGTCTCTCTCAAGGGAATGAGGTAATTGTTATGTCTCTGTCAAGGGAATGAGGGAATTGTAATATCTATCTCAAGGGAATGAGGGAATTATAATGGAATGAGGGAATTATAATGTCTATCTCAAGGGAATGAGGGAAACGTGAAATATATTTCAAATGAATGAGGGAATTGTAATATGTATTTCAAATGGACAAGCGAATTGTAAAATATATTTTAAACGAATGAGAGAATTGTAATTATATTTCAAGTGAACGAGGGAATTGTAATATATATTTCAAATGAATGAGAAACTGAATATATATATATATATATATA
>NC_089756.1:7044676-7052176 GCF_040412425.1 Macrobrachium rosenbergii | reverse complement strand
CCCCACCTGACAAAACCCCACCGACAAAACCTCCACCGACAAAACCCCCATACGACAAAACCCCATATGACAAAAAAACCTCCCTACGAAAAAACCTCCCACTAACAAAACCCCACCGACAAAAACACCCATATATTTTTCTAGAAGCAGCTTACTGAAATGACTAGTGTATATATAGTTTTTTTAAATCGTTTATTAAAGAAGATAAGATTATAAAGTAAAAATTTACAGTTTCGTAATATTTATTACACAAAACATATAGGAAGTCAGAATTTATATATTCTTATATTTTTTGCTACACCATTAAGAAATTCTGCGATGTCCTTCTTACCATTACTAAAAATCAAGACAAAGATTTTGCAATCGCGATTGCAATTTTACAGTTTCTCTCTTAATTTTCTTACGAAGAGGTTCTCCGATGGCATTCTTTTCCAAGCAAGTTTAAACCATCAGTGTATCTTTGTTCAGAGCTTCAGTTGCAACCCAAACTGTGGGATGACTATAACCAACCAGGTATTTAAAAGTATTGTTATAAGTTTCACACTGGTTATTTGTACGGTCTTCGCCACTAACTGTTCCTTCATACACGCTCCATTTTTCAGGAGGAAATAATGGTGGAATTTGTCTTGCACGACGCTTAGTACCTGTCACATACGTCGAATCAAAATATGCCAACAGAGGTTCAAGATGACTAGGGCAGTTCAATTTAAGGAAATTCATGCCATCTATGATTCTATCAGATGGAAGAAAAACAAGTCCGTCAATCATACCACAAAAATGTCTTGTAGATTCATCTTCCTTGTAGATACTGCTCAGTCCTATGCTTTGTAGTTTCCGCCATGTATTCTGTGTTAAATAGTAAAAACATGTTTTTCGTATGGATTTGAGGTCCCAGTACATTTTGTATAGCATTCAAAAGTGATTTTCAAAATCGGTCATAGTAGTATCAGGATTCATATGTAACCCTAGTTCCTCTCCTTTATCTAGAACTGTTGTAGAAATTCTTGATAGATTTCCTGTGATCTGCCGGAAAGGAAACCATACACACAGCTTATTGCTGAATCACCGAGAGGAGCTCTAATAACAAATAGCTGTTCAAATAACACAGGAGCCGATGCAAAGGTTCCATCCATATACCAGGTATGTGCCTTAGCTAAATGGTCCATCGCATCTCTTGTTGCAAATATAATGATTCGATTATTGGCTTCAGCACCATTATCATGAAGAAGAAAAAGGCACAGAATGTTCTCCTCGTGTCATAGTCCATTCACCTAAAATCTTCAAGTCCTTCAACGATTCCGGGATCCTTAGGGCGTCCTTCTTGGCGTTTTCTTTGAACATATCTTTTAACTGTATTTATATTTCCTATGGCAATTCTTCCGTCCTGAGTCATACTTTCAACGAACAATGCGTATTTCCTCTAGTTGAATGCGGATCCTTCATCTCCACTGATCATCTCCCGATTTATGTTCAATAATTGAAATGACGTCCGATATTGCTAAATTTGTTGTTATTTTCCATGACATCCAAACGCTGATCTTCTGGAACATTCCCACCTCATCGTAGCAGCGTAGCACTGGTGGATTTTTTAGTATACATATAACCTTTATAGCACAGTTTCTCTCCACCTTTATTATTACGGATGACTTCCATGATGAGCAAAGGAGTACAGAAAAAATTATTTCCACTCAAACTAAAGCTCCGTCTTTAGAAAAAAAAAAAGTCATTTTGTAATAATTGTAAATAACTAGCAAAGGAGTATTGTCAATACAAATTTGTTGATAGTTTGCTAGTTAACAGACGAAAACAGTGAAAGCTTTCCTTGTAACCACTGTACATAACAACATAACCTACTCTACTAATTTGTCTCTCTCTCTCTCTCTCTCTCTCTCTCTCTCTCTCTCTCTCTCTCTCTCTCTATATATATATATATATATATATATATATATATATATATATATATATATATATATATATATATATATATATATATATATATATATATATATATATATATTTATTAACTATATATATTTCATTATTCGTGTATATTTTTATCGTATATATATATACATTTTATTAACTATCCGTCATTATTCGGGGTTTTTGTCGTGTGGGGTTTTTGTCGTCGGGGTTTTTGTCGTGTGGGGTTTTGTCGTCGTGTCGGGGGGGTTTCGTCGTATGGGGTTTTGTCGCTGGGGTTATGTCAGTGGGGTTATGTCGTGTGGGGGTTTTGTCAGGCATTCGTTTGTACGTCTGCCACAGGTTAGTGGTTTGATTTTGAGTTATGACCTTTCTGGGGTGACATAGGGGCCGCGTGCAAGATTCTGGCTGGGTCTGTGAAGCAGTTCGGATCTATATAGCGGACTGACAAACAAACATTCACTTTTATTATAAAGAAGATATATATATATATATATATATATATATATATATATATATATATATATATATATATATATATATATATAATGTGTGCATGTGTGTTTGTTAATTTATAGTGAGGAGAATGAAATGGGCATTGCTCCCAGCAAAAAGCTCTTCCTCAGAATAAAACCGTATTAATTTAGTTCTCTTTTGATACTGCAACAATGTCCTTTTTTATTCAGGTTAGATCACTCAGAAAATACAAAATAATAGAGAGAGTTCCTTCCACATTCTGGAAATGGATGATAACACCGTGTAACAAAAAAAATTTTTTTCTCTGTTCCTGGCTTGTAATAATTTTTTTCGTGTTGCTTAGGTCCTACATAAAGAAAAAAGTGCTATTACACAATATAAAGTTTGGGTTTGTAAAAAATACTAGGCTATTCATTAAAATTTATTAAAAAATGCCTTTATTTTTTCCAAAACTTACTGTGTATATTATGTTTTAATCATATTATATTTATAATTTGTCACAATGTCAGTAATAAAGACATAACGACATCGTTCCAGAACATTCTTATACGAAAGATGCAAGTGCGCGCGAAACATCGCGAATAATCTAGAGCCTAGAGTGGGGTGAATAGCACCAACGATTGTCAGTCGACTACTTAATCAGGGATATGGGTCTGACAAAGCCCAATGCAGAGTTATTCCTCTCCAGGATGAAGCAGTGGAACTTGGTCGAGGAAGATGTGCATATTACAGGTCAGATAGTTCGACACGAACCTTTCTCAGGCTTTTACACTTTTAGGGATGGCCTCTGTTTCTGCCATGACGTACCTGGACTATTTGACACTATTGGAGTGCCGTTTGTGCCCAGCGAGTGGAGACTATGAATAGACAGCTCCACCACAAGTTTAAAAGCTGTCCTCACAAGTTACCGACGCTCCCTCTAGCTCATTCAATCTACATGAAAGAAGATTACTACAGTGTGAAAGTTCTCTTGGAAGCTCTGCAATACAGCAACTACAATTGGGAAATCATTGGTGATTTCAAGATGGTGGCTTTCCTGCTTGGACTCCAAGGAGGATGTTATCAAATTTCAATGCTTCCTCTGCCTTCGGGACAGCAGAGCTACCTCTGACCACTACAAAAGAAAGAACTGGGAGCAGCGAACAGAATTTGTATTTGGGACCCGGAACGTCATTTGGGAGCCACTGGTTGATCCTAGAGTTGTGCTCATGCCGCCACTGCACATTAAGCTGGGGTTGATGAAGCAGTCCGTGAAGGCCCTAAACCAGGAATCATCTGCTTTCAAGCACCTTCTCAATTTTTCCCCAAGTTATCTGAGGCCAAAATCAAAGGTGGAATATTTGTTGGACCTCAGATAAAGAAGGTTCTTGAGTCTACTGAGTTCTCCAATAAGCTCAGTAGTACTGGAGAGAACAACTTGGAACTGCTTCAAAGCAGTTGTTAAGGGCTTCCTGGGCAACTACAGAGCAGAAAACTACCAGCAACTTGTGCAGGATCTGATCAAGGCTTTTGGAGCCATGGGATGCAGGATGTCGCTGAAACTCCATATGCTGGACGCTCACCTGGACAGATTCAAGGATAACATGGGCTCCTACTCAGAAGAACAAGGCGAGCGATTCCACCAAGATGTGAAAGAGATAGAGAGGAGGTACCAGGGCCACAACAATGAAAAAATGATCAGTGACTATCTGGAACCTAGTGCGAGAATGCGACCTAAACTGCAACCGCAAATCGAGGAAATCCAGTTATTTCTGATGTGTATAAGTGTTTCAAAAGTGTAATATGCTTTTATTTGTTTGCTTTTGATAAGCTTGTGTCATGGAATAAATATACTTACTTTATTGATTGAATTTTATAACTGGTTCATTTTAAAAAGGGTATTTTCTTGAGAAATATGAAAATTTTGAAATTTCAAAGTCCTGACCACAAACCCAAACTTCTGATTAAATAATGGTGGTTTTTTATAATAATTTGATATAACAAACAAGGAAATTACCTTTAGAACCGGGGAACAAATATTGTGTTACACGGTGTAATCAAACTCTCTCTCTCTCTCTCTCTCTCTCTCTCTCTCTCTCTCTCTCTCTCTTCTTCGTAGGGGCGCTAGTGCCGTCAGTGCATCTCATGCGGTGTACTGTAGGCTTTACTTAAGGTTCTTACATGTTCTTCTTCCAACTTACTTTCCACCCTCTCCTGTTACATCATTAGAGCCTTCTTTACTATCAGTTTCCGTTTCAGCACTGAATGACCTCATAGGTCCCAGCGCTTGGCCTTTAATCTACAGTAAAATCTATATTCTTTTCTATTCTCTCTCTCTCTCTCTCTCTCTCTCTCTCTCTCTCTCTCTCTCTCTCTCTCTCTCTCTCTCTCTCTCTCTCTCTCAATACATGAACGAATAAGTTCCACGTAAGTTGGAGGAGCTGCTGTGAATCATATTTAACTAGGTCATGACCTGATGTTCCACGACCTGTTCCTATTGTATTTACTTAATAAAACACAAGCAGTCTATCATTACCATAAATTTGCATTAGGTTTCCGTAAGTAAATGCGGTTAGTACCTACCTTTTATCTGTTTTTCATAAATCTTATGAAATAATTTCATATACAGTCAGTGAACTAATATTATTTGGATATTGTTGGGTTTTCACTGAGCAAATGTTAGTACTAGCATAAGGTAATCACAAACTAGTAAGATCCGTTTTTAGTTCTAATGAAAATAGCTATCTGAAAAAGCACTTGTTTTCCTCTCTAGTAAAATTACGGTTAATAGAAAAAAGAACAGGGAAACCAATTTTTTCTTATAAAAATCGCGAAGAAAACCGTTATGTCACAACAATCCAAGTTTAAAACGGTGCCAATCTTATTTCGAATCTCATCCTGCATTTCAGAAACCCAGCATTGGAGAAACCTCAGGCTATCAGAAGGACATTGTTTGAGTTAATGAGGTGGAAGGCTTATGGGTAGTAAATTCTCACACACACTCCCCCATCCCTCGGGGCGAACTTTGGCAACTTACAATGCAAGCAAGTCGTTACAGAAGCCGAATTTATGCTAATACGAAATCAAATATCGATCTGTTTGAGTGCTGTGACACACGGAGGTCTTTATAGGTCGGTTCCCCTGTGACGGGGACCAGGGGTTTGGGGGGGGGGAGATATGTTTGCTTTGCTTGTCAGATACGTCATCGTTTTGTGTGTTTTTCATGTGGCAATAACATAGCGCGTTTTATTTGAAAACGTACTTGCAGGGTATGAAAGATTATATATATATATATATATATATATATATATATATATATATATATATATATATATATATATATATATATATATATATATATATATATATATATGAAAAATGGATTTAGCCAAGGATGAAGAATTGGGTTGGATAATTCATAATACTGGAGAAACATTTATTGAATAAACATCTGAGGATATTTATGATTTGGCGAAACCATTGTGTATTTGATTTGAAAACATGTGCTTACAAGGTATTCAAGATATAAGAAAAGTGGATTCGGCCAAGGATAAAGAATGAGGTTGGATTTTTGGATAATTCATGATGCTAGAGAAACGCTTATTGAATAATCATATATTTTTTATCAGGAGATAACGTTATGGATTTTATTTGAAAACCTGTGCTTGCAGGGTACTGAAGATTCATATAAGAAAAATGGGTTCGGCCAAGGTTAAAGGGTGGTTACTGGAGAAACGTTTTATTGAATAAATATAAGTATATATTTTTGTTATAGCGATAACATATTGCATTTTATTTAAAAACATATACTTGCAGGGTATTCATCATGTCCTTAGGAAACATGTGACGAGGATAAAGAATGTGATTGGATAACTGGATAATTCATGACACTGGAGAAACGCTTATTGAATAAACATAAGAATATTTTCTCGTTGTGGCATTAGCATTGTGCATTTTACTGGAAAGCATTCCTTGCAAGTTATTCGATATATATATATATATATATATATATATATATATATATATATATATATATATATATATATATATATATATATATATAGGCAAAAGAAGAATGGGATTGGACAAGGATAAAAAAGGTGTTGGATAATTCGATCATTCAAAATAATGCAGTAACATTTATTGAATAAGCATAAGAAGTACATGAAAACATGTTAGTAACTTACAGAATAGGAGAAACAAAGCGAATAAGGGTGAGGAAGTGGGCACTCAAGAAAGGTATTTTGATAAGTCATGAAATTATTATTATTATTATTTTTATTATTATTATTATTATTATTATTATTATTATTATTATTATTATTATTATTATTATTTAAAAAATGAACCTTATTCATATGGAACAAGCCCACAGGGGCCATTGACTTGGAATTCAAGCTTGCAAAGAATTTGGTGTTCATTAGAAAGTAACAGAAGGTAATTGAAAATACAGAAAGAAGAGATCATTTATTAAAAAAGAAAAAAATAAACTAATAGATAAATAAATTTAAAAAAATGTAGGTAAATTATTAAAATACAAGGAGAATTATATTAGGTAGTAACGCGTTGCATCTGCGCTTGAACTTGTGAAGTTCCAATTGCACGACTTCCCCAGGGAGGCTGTTCCACAGTCCAACGGTGAGAGGAATAAAGGACCTCTGGAACTGAGAAGTTCGACAGAGAGGCACATTTACTGCATAATGGTGCTGGTGTTCAGCGAATCTGGTTGCTCTCTCTCGGCAGATAAAGGGGATCAGGGATCAGTTGTGAATGTGTAAATTAAAAGCTAGAGAAAAACGTGATGTTTGACAAAGTATTTGGGTAATAAGGAGCGGTTGCTTGGTCACCGAGGACACAGAAGAAAGGAAATATTTGAATAAAGGATGAACTGATTCCCCAAGTCCTCAAGCGAAGGGTGCAGACAGGACTCTGAAGGAGAGAAGAGGAGAGTTCAGTAACCTGCATTTCGTCACTTCAGGGGGAGATCCGAAGTGGGGAGAGACAGAAAGAGAGAAAGAGAAAGAAAGGAAATAAGAGAGAGGGAGAAGGGGAAGGGGAGGAGAGGGGAAAGGAGGTGTGCTAAAGTCCCCTCTCCTCCTCCTCCAGGAGGGGCGGCATGAA
>NC_089756.1:7024676-7037176 GCF_040412425.1 Macrobrachium rosenbergii | reverse complement strand
TTCTACAAAAGGAAAGTTAAAATCTCCAGTTAGGAGTATAGTCCAGTCCTTGTGATTTCTACATATTTCATCCAATTTTTCAATTATTATGTCAAACTCTTTAGTATTAGGGGGTCTATATATTACAATGTTCACTAATTTTTCAGATTCAATTTCTACCGCTATTAATTCACATTCTGTGTTACTATATTTCTCACAGATTTTTCCTTGATTGGCATCTCTCCCATATATCGCGGTTCCCCCTTGATTTCTATTTTTTCTATCTGATCTATAAGTTTGGAAACCCTTTATCTGGTCATCATTACCAGTCTCTTGGGAATACCAGGTTTCACTTATATTCAATATTTCTATTTTTTTTTATTTTGGGTTAGTTCTTCTAAGAACTCTATCTTTCTTTTTGAGTTACTCGAAACTAAACCCTGCACGTTCATCACTATGATGGTTTGCATATTATCTCCATTATCTAATATGGGTAATAATAAGGATTTTCCCATGTCTCTTTCCTGTTCTGATATGTTGATCTTTTTTTCATTTCCAGAAATTCGTACATTAAAAATCCAACTTTTCCATTATATTTGTTCTTCCAGCTTCATATTTATTCACTTTGTGCATAAACCTGAGAGAGACAGACAGAGAGAGAGAGAGAGAGAGAGAGAGAGAGAGAAGAGAGATAGAGAGAGAGAGAGAGAGAGAGAGAGAGAGAGAGGAGACTTTAAAATTTGTTATTGTATGCTTTCTCCTTGCATAGTGTGTGTGTGTGTGTGTGAGAGAGAGAGAGAGAGAGAGAGAGAGAGAGAGAGGAATGCGGGACTTTAAAATTTGTTATTGTATGATTTTCCTTGTATAAATATGTATATATATATATATATTCTGAATATAAGAAGGCCCATAAAACACTATTTAAACGTTGAAACCATATATTTCGGGCACTAGCTTCTGTGCCCCTATTCTAACCTGAACAGGGGCACAGAATCGAAGCTAGTGCCGAAATATATGGTTTCAACATGTTTTATGGGCCTTCTTATATTCATATTACACTGTAGTATTACAGGAAAAGACATTCATATATATATATATATATATATATATATATATATATATATATATAGAGATATAGAGAGAGAGAGAGAGAGAGAGAGAGAGAGAGAGAGAGAGAGAGAGTCTTCAATTTGTCAAGCATGCTTTCCCCTTGAGAGAGAGAGAGAGAGAGAGAGAGAGAGAGAACTAAAATTGGTCATGTATGCTTTCTCCTTGTAGAGAGAGAGAGAGAGAGAGAGAGAGAGAGAGAGGTTTAGCTGTAGAGAGACTAATAGGTTATGGTTAGACTAAAATTTGTTATGTATGCTTTCTCCTTGTAGAGAGAGAGAGAGAGAGAGAGAGAGAGAGAGAGAGAGAGAGAGAGAGAGAGAGAGTGTGTGTGTGTGCTTACAATTAGTATGCTTTTCCTCCCTTAAAGAGAGGAGCGAAAGGCTTTAGGCATGTTTTTCCCATTTGTTCATGTGATATTGTATTAATCTTTTGCTCTCTCTCTCTCTCTCTCTCTCTCTCTCTCTCTCTCTCTCTCTCTCTCTCTCTCTCTCTTTATATATACAGTATATATGTGTGTGTGTGTATATATATATATATATATATATATATATATATATATATATATATATATATATATATATATATATATATATATATATATACACATTGTTATTTCCCAAAGAATAATGATCATTGCTGTATCATCTGAAATAAGGAAAATAAAGACAGAAGAAACCATACGAACAAGAAGAAAGAAAGAAATATTTCAAAAACACTGGTATCCTTCCCTCTCTTATACACCCCCATCCCCCCTCCCCCACCTCCCCCTCCTCATCTCTGCTCGTCGTAACGAGAAATACAAATGCGAGAGTCTTCTTATTTATGGCGTTATTGGGATCGTTATTTCCCAGCCGGGGGAATGGGATAAACAGGATGATTGACGTGATAACCATTAGGGAGGATAACAACGGCAGACGCCAAGGAGCGAGCGAGCGAGCGAGGAAAAAAAGCGAAGGAAGGAATAAAGCCCAAAAATCGGAATTCTCAACAATATCGGCTGGAGGTGTGGTGGTGCTCCTGCTTGCCTACCCGTCCTGGGACTAAGCACCCGACCTACCCAGGTACCGGAGTACCGCTACCTTCTCCCCTTCCCTCCATACCACCCACCCTCTACCCTCCCCCCCTAACATCCTAGGCTCCCGAGATTGTGGATGCAGGCTGCATACGGGTATGACCGATCGTAATATTTGTGACGAATTGTGAGAGCCCATTATTTTGTGTTTCGAAACGCACACACACACACAAACACACGCACGCACATGGACGCTCACACACACACAAAATACTTCACGGGATGTAGATCGTAATACCATGAGTTGTAGTTTCGCTTTTTTTTTTTTTTTTTAGGAATTTTGAAATTGTTTTAATATATCATTAATTGCGGTAGTCCATTATATTTTAGTCCGAAACACACACACACACACACGTACACACACATACACGGACTCATAAAACACGGATTGTAGATGGTAATACCTTGAGTAATAAAATGCCTTTCTTTGTTTGTACGAATTTTGAAATTGTTTTGAGATGCCATTAATTGTGAGAGCCCATTATTTTGTAGTCCGCAACGCACGCACACACACGCACAACCACACACCCAAAATACTTCCAGGGTTGTAGATCGTAAAACCTTGAGTTGTGAAATTGCCTTTCTTCCTTTGAAATTTTTTAATTTGTCATTAATTGTGAAAGTCCATCATCGCCTTTCTCTTTTGTGTAGTAATTTTGAAATTGTTTCAATACGTCGTTCTTTGTGAGCTCATTATTTTGTAGTCCGAAACATACGCACAAACACACACACACACACTTACACACACACAAAATACTTCACTGGTTGTAGTCGTAACACCTTGAGTTGTGAAATTGCCTTTCTTTTTGTAGGAACTTTGAAATTGTTTTGATATGTCATTGATTGTGAGAGCTGATATTCTGTAGTCTGAAACACACACACACACACACACACAAACTTCACGGGTTGTAGATAGCACGTACAAAATGTTCACTGAACTTATTAGTGTCGGTCATTATTCGCTCCAAGTTGTCACGATAATGATATTGTACAACCTTCCGCTGTTGTGAGTCAAAGAAAACTCAAACTCTTTTCGTAAACTTCCAAAAGACTTGAAACACGCCTTCCCGCCCCCACCCCCACCCACTCCCCCCAGCAGGAGGTGGGTCGCTGAGCGCTGCAGTTTAGGCCCTTTTCAGAACACCTGCATCATCTTGCAACCTGCACCATCCTGCATCTTACATCATCTTGCACTGGTGCATTGGCCCTGATGTATCAACTGCAGGATTGGGGATTGTTTAGACATCTGATGATAGGCAAAGCTCATGTGGGATTCGTGTCAGATTTAAAAGTCTGGGCTAGCACGCGCTCAGCTGTGGCATCGGAGTTGAAAAGTAAAAAAATTTCGAGGCAAACTTTGCAGAAACAGCGGCACTCTCAGGTGCTCGGGAAAAGCAGGGCGCTATTTGGGGTGTCTTTTGTGCATGGGAATGAAGTGGTCCAGCAGATACAATTGGAATTGTTAATTGTGGTTATCAGCTGTTTTGTAATTGCTGTTTTGCCTTGATGTTTTCATAAACAAATCATGATGATGATGATGATGATGATGATGATGATGATTATTATCCTTGGCTGCCTTTGTGTGCGTTGTGTCTGTGTGTCCCTCCCCTCCCCCCTTTCCCCTTCCCCTTTCCCCTTCCCCTCCTCCTTCACCTCCCCTCACCCTCACCCCTCCCTCCCCCTTCCCCGTCACCAGCTTATGACCAGCTGAAATTCGTGCCTACTGACCAACCCACCTATTGTTAACACCCTACCTGCTATAAATACCTCTACGTCATGTATCATAACTCACCTGCTTTTATACTCTCACAGATGACTACCAGTGCGCTGTCGACACGTTAGAGGAAAAAACCTAAGACAACAGAATTCTTTGTATGTCCTTAGGAAACCTGATATACCAGCTACATGCTGATGAAAAAGACAATTAGAAGAATAGAGAAGACTGTATAAATTCAATGCCATGGAAACAGCTGTAATTTTCATTGCAACTGCCCTCGGAAAGTCTCCTGTCTAATTATTATTATTATTATTATTATTATTATTATTATTATTATTATTATTATTATTATTATTATTATTATTATTATTATTCAGATGAAACCTTTTCATATGGAACAAGCCCCCAGGGACTTTTAACTTGAAATTCAAGCTTCCAGAGAATGTGGTGTTCATTTGAAAGAAATAATTGAATGTTGTAGGAAATATTAAAATACTTATATATTTGACACTGGAAAGAATACAGTCATGTCGGAAGAATTCAGGTTAGCTAAAATTCATCACTTTAAGATATTAAACAAGAAACTTATTGAGCAAAACTGAAAGCTACAAGTATGAACCACTAATGCGCCTTTAACTTATTGAATTTAAGGTCTGTATTGAGGGACAAAGTTACTTCACTTTGATCTAACCTAAGTGAACCAAGGTCGAAATTGAAGGAGTGAGTTCCTTCATTTCATTCAAGAACTTTATCAGAAATCCTCATGCTTATTATGAGTTCCAGTTCTGAAGAGTAAGAGCTTACTCTAACAAAATTCGTGGTGGCGTCAGTGCACCTCATGTGCGGTGCATTGTAGGCATTACTTAAGGTTCTTTGCAGCGTCCCTTCGGCCCCCAGCTGCAACCCCTTTCATTTCTTTTACTGTACCTCCTTTCATGTCCTCACTCTTCCAACTTACTTTCCACCCTCTTCTAACAGTTATTTCATAATGCAGCTGCGAGGTTGTCCTCCTGTTACATCTTTGTAACCTTTCTCTCAGTTTTCCTTTCAGCGCTGAATGACCTTCGACCTAAAGTTTATAAATTGTAAATTGTAAGTCTCGCCTTCTGTGTTTCCGCAATATTGACATTTTTCCGGAGCTGTGGCGGTGATTAAGCCAGAATTATTGTCTCATCAGAATGGCAATTGTTTAGATAGTTTAGATATCAAGTAGTCAGATTACGCTTCAACTTTCCATACCCTCATCTTGGAGGGTAAGCAAAAAGTCAAATAATATTGCTTTTAAACCGACCGTCCCCAAATTCTGTACTCTCTTAGCTATTTCTCTTTGAAGCCACTGGTTTGCCTCAAATGACATTATACAAATTACATTTCCCTAGGTGGTTTTGATATTACGAGGTAATGCTTACGACGCAAATATCGTCAGGATACGTTTTTAGTTTTCTGTAAAAGAAAACTATTGTGCCGGCTTTGTCTGTTCGTCCACTCTTTCTTTCCGCACTTTTTCTCCCCGCCCTCAGATCTTAAAATCTACTGAGGCTAGAGGGCTGCAAATTGATGTGTTGATCATCCACCCTCCAATCATCAAACATACCAAATTGCAGCCCTCTAGCCTCAGTAGTTTTTATTTTATTTTAGGTTAAAGTTAGCCATAATCGTGCTTCTGGTGTTAAAGGATCTTTCTCTCTGTTGTATGTTTTTAGTCTCTCACTTCTGACGTTGTTTTCTTCTAGATGTGTCCCTTAGCATCGCTTCACTGATGATGTGCTATCTTCTTTATATTAATTATTTTTAAGTATTGATATCTCTCAGAAAGGCGTATAGAGACAAGATCGGTAATTTCTTCACTTTAATTAGTACTTAGTATTATAAAGATCAGTACAAAACTATTAGTTACAATGATAGAAACGAAATCACTCTGGAGCTATTAACTTGGCTCAGTCTATATGGGGAAACGGAACCGCAGGGAGACGTACTCTCCCTTTTAGGACGGCATCTTGATCTGTCTCTCCTTGGCATTCTCCAGCCTGTTGAACCCCTGGAATAGTTGTTATCTGAAATCTCCACCTCCTTCTAGCCCTATTGGAAGGATTTATCAGCAAGGCCTCCCCTTCAAATAGTTGATTGGAAGGACTGTAGTGGGTGTGATTCAAATCTCTCCTTGATTGGAGGTGATCTTAGGAGTGTGTGTGAAAGACCCCTCCCTAGTATGTTTGATTGGAGGGTGCAGAAGTACATCACTTTGTCCAACCCCCAATTTCCTGGAATTTCCATGAAAATGCCTCCTGTGAAGGCGGGGTTATAGAACCAACTGCTGTAAGCTTTTTGGCTGTGCTGACTCATGATTTGGTTAACTTAATCGCAACGCCAATACTTCCCATTTTTATGACTGTTTTTATGGCTTCAACACGATATACTGCTTTTGAGTTCATGCAAAAATCCTGCCTCGATCAGCGTATTGGAATCACGATAATAACAGCTTTTAGGCGTTATCACTGCTCTCTGCCTCTCTTTTTATTCTTACATCTCTTTCCTTCTCTCCCCTAACTTTTTATCTTTTCTATCTAATTTCCCTATATATTCTACATCACAACACTGGCAACGATATAGGCCAGGCCACCACCGGGCCGTAGTTAAGGTTTCATGGGCCGCGGCTCATACAGCATTATACCGAGACCACCGAAAGATAGATAAATTTTCGGTGGCCATCATTATACGATGTACAGAAAACTCGATTGCGCCGAAGAAACTTCTGCGCATTTTTTACTTGTTTGGAATTAATCCTTATTTTCACTTTTTTTTTTCTTGTAGTGGGACCGATTTTCCTTTCCTAAAAGACGCAAAGTGTGTTGACTTTTAAATGACGCTTATTTTCGTCAATTTTTTTTTAATTAATCCGTATTCTTACATTTTTTTTCTGTAGTGTGTGGTGATTTGTCTTGGCTTTACGGAGTCTGTTGACTTTGCAGTAATACTCTAGACCAATGTTTCCCAACCTTTTTTGGTTGTGACTCTAAATACAGTCTTAACCTGGACCAGCGACACTAAATGTGAGAACATGTGGTAATGAATCTAACCCTTTTCAAGTTACAGTTATCTTTGCAAATGTTTACGAGTTAATGTTATTCTGTTTATACAAGTTTATATTTACAAACACAATGAATTTTAATAAATTTAAAACGGAAAACAAAACAGGGGTTAAAAAACATGAACTTTTACTAGCACAGGGGTCACAAAAATATAAGTTTTTCTTCGGTGGCTAGCAATCACAGCTTTTTATACTTTGCTGATAAATTTCAGTCATTCATAAAGTGAATACAATGAATTTTATATATAAAAAATGGTTAGTGTAATAACCACCTTGAAAGAAAGACTACAACAAATTATAAAAAGTCAAAAAGTTTTCTCAGTGGCTACCTTGAAACTGCACGAGTGCTTTATTAGCGCGCTTCTTTTGAAAGTATGTATCCAGGCGAATGCTCACGCTGTCCTACTAAGTAAATCAGCTACATTACTCAAAAAACAAAATGTGACCAGCTGTGAATTATTATTAGTTTTTTAAGACCCTCGGGCGACCCTCACAAAAAGCCTCGCGACCCTCATTTGGGTCGCGACCATTCGATTGGGAACCACTGCTCTAGACTAATTGTCTTTATTCTACTAGACTAAATACAGTTTCATATTTTGGTTAGATATCATTTCTTCATATATAAAACTTTTTTCAGGGGCTTATCTTTGGATATATAATATCTGTTTCTTGGCAGGCGATATCGTATAATGTACAATACCGAATATGAATTGACAGAACTAAAAATACCGTATTTTTAATATAATAGTCTTTATAACAACTTGGGGTAGACACACACGCTCACACAAATATTGATTCATGAGGACAAAATTGTTTATACTTCGTACTGATGTAGAAATTTTAGCTGTTAGCAAATACGCAATGGTGTCTCTCTCTCTCTCTCTCTCTCTCTCTCTCTCTCTCAAAAACTGATGCATGGAGATAAAATAGTTTATTCTTTGTACTGATGCAAAAATTCTAGCAGCTGGCAAATACAAATGGTCTCTCTCTCTCTCTCTCTCTCTCTCTCTCTCTCTCTCTCTCTCTCTCTCTCTCAAAAACTGATGCATGGAGATAAAATAGTTTATTCTTTGTACTGATGCAAAAATTCTAGCTGCTGGCAAATACGCAATGGTCTCTCTCTCTCTCTCTCTCTCTCTCTCTCTCTCTCTCTCTCTCTCTCTCTCTCTCTCTCTCTCTCTCTCTGCACGCAGATATTGTTTTATTGAGATAAAATTGTTTATAATTCGTACTGATGCAGAAACTATTTCCTAGCAAATACGCAATAACCTCTCTCTCTCTCTCTCTCTCTCTCTCTCTCTCTCTCTCTCTCTCTCTCTCTCTCTCTCTCTCTCTCTCTGCAAATATTGAGTCATGGAGATAAAATAGTTTATAATTCATATTGATGCAGAAATTCTAGCTTGTAGCAAATACTCAATAGCCTCTCTCTCTCTCTCTCTCTCTCTCTCTCTCTCTCTTGAACGCAAATGCAAATTGTGTATAATTCGTACTGATGCAGAAATTCAAGCTGCTAGGAAATACTCAATATCGTCTCTCTCTCTCTCTCTCTCTCTCTCTCTCTCTCTCTCTCTCTCTCTCTCTCTCTCATTGCGTTTGAAGAATATCTGGGAGAAAAGAGGAGTTGTTCTGTGCAGCTTTTTTTTTTTTTTTTTGTCGCCAAAAGAACGCTGGATTGTTAGTGCTGTGACGCCTGTGTGCTGCGTGTCTCACTTTGTGATTGCTTTTACGAAAAAGGCATGTAAAAATCGCCAGTCTCCCCAGTAACAATGACTGCAGACATTTGCAGGAAGGTTGTGGATCGAATTACTAGTCTGGTAAGACAGAGGGGGCAAAACGGGAAGAAAGAAGTATTTGAAGACGAAATTCTCTGAATGAACTCCCAAGAATAATAGGCTAGGATATTGAAGATGTAAACGCGGAGAGGTTTAGCATGTCCTTACAGAGAGAGAGAGAGAGAGAGAGAGAGAGAGAGAGAGAGAGAGAGAGAGAGAGAGAGAGAGAGAGACTCCAGCCACTTGGATAAGATCATGGTTTACTTTTACACCTTTTTCTATCGTTTTAAGATGTCAACAATTTCAGCAGAGGAATATAGTTTTTTTCCTGCCTTCATTTAATGATACTTCTTGTTCAGTTTCTTTTTTTATCCCCCTCCTATGTGCTAAGGTAAAAGTCTTCTTCATTTTCATGTTAAAAACATAAGCGTTGGTGTTATTGTAATAACTGAGACGGTACCTTGGTCTTTGAAGATTAGTAAAAAATTGTAATTCCTGAGAATAATATCGGATTCATTTCCTGTAGTCGGTGTCATATTTTTGTGTAGAAGCATCATCAAGTCCCTTGACTTCAGTTATATGATTTTTATGCCTTTTAAAGTAGACGAAATTTCTCTCTCTCTCTCTCTCTCTCTCTCTCTCTCTCTCTCTCTCTCTCTCTCTCTCTCTCTCTGTCTGTTCTGAGAATGATAGCTGGTTCACTTCGTATTATGAGTGAATTTTCAGTTTCTCTCTCTCTCCCTGATCTAAGAACAGTACCGGGCTTACTACGTATTATTATTGCCTATTTTCAGATTCTGTCTGTCTGTCTGTCTGTCTCTCTCTCTCTCTCTCTCTCTCTCTCTCTCTCTCTCTCTCTCTCTCCTGTGCCCTGAGAATGACATCGGGTTCACTTCGTATTATAATCTAACCTAACCTAACCTAACCTCTCTCTCTCTCTCTCTCTCTCTCTCTCTCTCTCTCTCTCTCTCTCTCTTCACTACTCTTATCAGTGCCTATTTCAGGTTCACTATGTATTATCAGTGCCTATTTCTCTTCTCTCTCTCTCTCTCTCTCTCTCTCTCTCTCTCTGTGTGTGTGTGTGTGTGTGCTCTGACACTTATTTCGGGTTCACTACATATTATCAGTGCCTATTTAACTCTGATAAATTTGAATCAATGAACTATGGTGATAAAGTAGGAATGCTATATGCATATAAAGGACCTAATAATGAGACAATCACAAACAAGGAAGCAGTTAAAGACCTTGGTGTGATGTTGAATAGGAATATGTTATGCAATGATCAAATAGCAATTCTATTGGCAAAATGCAAAGCAAAAATGGGAATGTTGTTCCGGCACTTCAAAACAAGAAAAGCTGAACACATGATTATGCTTTATAAAAAGTACGTACGTAGTCCACTTGAATATTGCAATATAATATGGTACCCACACTACCAAAAAGATATTGCACAAATAGAGAGTGTACAAAGGTCATTTACAGCTAGAATAGAAGAAGTTAAGGACCTTGACTACTGGGAAAGACTACAATTCTTAAATTTATATAGTCTTGAAAGGAGAAGAGAACGCTACATGGTAATTCAAGCATGGAAACAGATAGAAGGAATTACCGAAAACATCATGGAACTGAAATTATCAAAAAGAGCAAGCAGAGGTAGATTAATAGTGCCAAAAACTATACCAGGAAAATTAAGGAAAGCACACAGGACATTAATCCACCACGCACCAGCATAACATAACAGGAGTGAGCGTAGATGTGTTTAAGAATAAGCTCGACAAATATCTAAGATGCATCCCAGACCATCCAAGACTGGAAGATGCAAAATATACCGGAAGATGCGTTAGCAACTCTCTGGTAGACATCAAAGGTGCCTCACACTGAGGGGCCTGGGGCAACCCGAACGAATTTTAAGGTTTGTAAGGTCTGTAAGGTCTCGACCATCCAAGACTGGAAGATGCAAAATATACCGGAAGATGCTCTCTCTCTGGTAGACATCAAAGGTCCTCACACTGAGGAACCTCTCTCTGTAAGGTCTCTCTCTCTCTCTCTCTCTGTGTGTGTGTGTGTGTGTGCTCTGACACTTATATCGGGTTCACTACGTATTATTAGTGCCTATTTCCAGATTCTGTGTGTGTGTGTGTGTGTGTTTGCTCAGTAGTATACCTTCCAGCATTATTATATAAATGTAGTGGAAGAAAAGATTCCTTCCATTTCCTCTTCCTTTTCGTTAAACGAGCGGAGTCATTCTTCTTCAAAGGGGCAACACAGAGCGAGTTCTGTCGCCATTGTTGTTTTCGTAATGAAAAGATTAGGGAATAAGGCCAGGAATAAATTCCTCTCCCAGTATAATACGGCCATGGCATTTCTAAGCTCCTTGATGGCCCCGCGGAGAGACATTACAAAATTGATAAGACCTGTTTTGGGGGTCGGGGGAGCCGGGCGGTGGAGGTTTTTGTATCGGCTTCTCTCTCTCTCTCTCTGTCTCTCTCTGTCTGTCTCTCTCTCTCTCTCTCTCTCTCTCTCTCTCTGCTCTGAGATTGATATCGGCCTCTCTCTCTCTCTCTCTCTCTCTCTCTCTCTCTCTCTCTCTCTGTTCTGAGAAAGATATCCTTTACTGCTATTATTAGTGCCCATTTCAGACTCTCTCTCTCTCTCTCTCTCTCTCTCTCTCTCTCTCTCTCTCTCTCTCTCTTCTGAGAAAGATATCCAGTTTACTTCGTATTATTAGTGCCCATTTTCAAACTTCTCTCTCTCTCTCTCTCTCTCTCTCTGTTCTGAGAAAGATCTTTACTCTCTCTCTCTCTCTCTCTCTCTCTCTCTCTCTCTCTCTCTCTCTCTGTTCTGAGAAAGATATCCGGTTTACTTCGTATTATTAGTGCCCATTTTCAGATTCTCTCTCTCTCTCTCTCTCTCTCTCTCTCTCTCTCTCTCTCTCTCTCTCTCTCTCTCTCTCTCTCTCTCTCTGTTCTGAGAAAGATTTCCGGTTTACTTCGTATTATCAGTTCCCATTTTCAGATTCTCTCTCTCTCTCTCTCTCTCTCTCTCTCTCTCTCTCTCTCTCTCTCCCCCCGTGCAAGTTAGGCCTATGGAGCAACATCACTCTTACGTTTCTTGAGCTAACTTATGGTGGTATTTTCTTCTTGTATCTCGAGTAGATTAGCCGTCAGGATCGACTCTGTCGATGTCTTGTCGACCGCCCTCCGTGTAGTCTTTCGACGTCTTAATTTGCAAAGAGTACTCGGAGGTCATAAGACGCCGAGAGTAAGACGTAAACGGCTATAAAGAGGGCAAGATGTTGAGTAAGGGGAACGGAGTCTGGTCGCTAGAGGGGAGAAACTGTCATATATTATGCTATAAAATTCGTTGCGTCACATTAAGGCCCTCCTCTGCTGCTGCTACTGCTTCAGAATATCTCTCTCTCTCTCTCTCTCTCTCTCACTGTTTATGTTTATATATATATATATATATATATATATATATATATATATATATATATATATATATATATATATATATATATATATATATATATATATATATATGTATATATATATATATATATATATATATATATATATATATATATATATATATATATATATATATATATATATATATATATATATATATATATATATATATATATATATATACTATATATATGTACAGGGCGTCTTAAAGTATATACATCATATTTTACTGTCAATTTTATTTATTTATATTATTTTCCTCCTCAGAATGAAGATAGCTCTGTCTAAATAA
>NC_089756.1:6969676-7019676 GCF_040412425.1 Macrobrachium rosenbergii | reverse complement strand
GTTCACTTCGTGTCATCAGTGATTGTTTTCAGACGCTCTCTCTCTCTCTCTCTCTCTCTCTCTCTCTCTCTCTCTCTCTCTCTCTCTCTCTCTCTCTCTCTCTCTCTCTCTCTCCTCTGAGAGAAGTATATCAGGCTCACTTCTTATTATCAGTGCCTGTTTTCAGACTCTCTCTCTCTCTCTCTCTCTCTCTCTCTCTCTCTCTCTCTCTCTCTCTCTCTCTCTCTCTCTCTCTCTGCTCTGAAAATTATATCGGACTCAGACTTTGAAAAAGCTGAGTTATTGAATAAGTTTTTTACTAGTGTTTTCGCAATTGAAGACAATGCCTAAATCCCTGAATCAGCTGTTAAATATGAAGGGGCAGAACCGCTTGACAAAATAATATTTACAGAAGAAGACGGTAAAAACAAAACAGAAAAACTAAACAGGTTGAAATCTTCTGGCCGGATGGGATTCATCCAAGAGCAAATTAAAGAGTTAAAAGAGGAGATAGTTCCTCACTTATATAAACTCTACAGAAAAACTGCAGAACAACGAAAGCCACCAAAAGGATGGAAACTAGGTAATGTTCCCCCGGTTTACAAAAAAGATCCAAGAGAAGAGCCAGGAAATTATAGACTAATCTGTCGAACGTCAGTCCCTTGTAAGATTTTTGAGTCCATAATTGCAGATCAAATTGTGGATCACATTGATAGAAACAACCTGTTGTTAAGCAGTCAACACGGCTTCAGACAAAACAGATCCTGTCTATCAAACCTCTTGGAGTCTTTTCACAATATGCTTGGTATTTATGGCAGTAGTAGAGCACTAGATATACCCTACTTAGATTTCCAAAAGGCCTTTAACAAAGTTCCACACAAGAAAGTAATGACAAAAGTTAGAGCTTAAGGAATTGTAGGAGACACAGCAGACTGGATCGAAGACTGGTTAACTAATAGAAAACAGAGTCGTAATAAACGGTGAAGAATAAAAATGGGCAGATGTGACAAGCGGAGTTCCTCAGGGTTCTGTCCTTGGCCCACTCATGTTTTTTATTTACATTAATGACATTGATGTAGGCTTAACTAGTAGGATAGCCAAATTTGCAGATGACGCCAAACTAAGTGTAAATGCTGCAGACCCAGATACAGTGGAAAGTTTAAGAAATGAACTAAGGAAAATAGGAGAGTGTTAAAAAAAGATGGCAAATGCCTTTTTACTTGGATAATGTAAAGTGTTACAAATAGGAACAAATAACCCTCATGCCAACTACTTGCTGCTTGGGAATGACATAAGTAGAGTAGAACAAGAAGAGGACCTTGGAGTCATTATTACCAAGGACTTAAAATCCACAAAACAGTGCATAAAAACTGAAAAGAAGGCGCAGAAACTAGTGGTATACATAAAGAGGCAGTTCAAATACAGAAACAAGGAAACGGTGTTGCAGTTCTACACGTCAATAGTTAGACCTCAACCTGAATATGCAGTACAGTTTTGGTCACCAACACTAAAAAAGTACATAAACAGATTAGAAGGGATGCAAGCAAGAGCCACAAAATTAATTACATCCATCAGGCAAATAGGTTACCAAAGACGACTAGAGAACCTGAACATGTATGACATAGAAACACGACGATTGCGAGGACAACTAATAGAAGCGTTCAAAATACTGAAAGGCATTACAAAAGTAGACAATAACCTCTTCAGATTAAGCGAAAACCAGGCAATAAATAATGAATGGAAACTAGAACTGGAGAGATACAACAGATCTCATTGTGGGAACTTTTTTACATACAAGAGTGACACATGGAATAAACTGCCACCGGAAGGTGTAAACAGCGACAGTGTGGAAGAGCTTAAAAGGAAAGCTAGACAAAATCATTAGAAGAACACTGTGAATGAACAGCAAAACCTGCTCCTAGAGATAAGTGAGCACATGATGTCTCCTCGGATGGACTAATAAGTCTTTGAGACATCCTGATCCTTGTAACTCCTTGTAACTGATCATCAGTGCCTATTTTCAGGGTCTCTCTCTCTCTCTCTCTCTCTCTCTCTCTCTCTCTCTCTCTCTGCTCTGATAATGATATCGGGTTCACTTCGTGATTGATATCAGTGGTCGTTTTCAGATTATCTCTCTCTATCTCTCTCTCTCTCTCTCTCTCTCTCTCTCTCTCTCTCTCTCTCTCTCTGCTCTGATAATGATATCAGGTTCACTTCGTGATTGATATCAGTGGTCGTTTTCAGATTATCTCTCTCTCTCTCTCTCTCTCTCTCTCTCTCTCTCTCTCTCTCTCTCTCTCTCTCTCTCTCTCTCTAAGAATTATATCGATGTCACTGCGTATTATGAGTGCCTCTCTCTCTCTCTCTCTCTCTCTCTCTCTCTCTCTCTCTCTCTCTCTCTCTTCTTCCTTGTGGGTCTTTAGCTGTGCTCGAAACGTTTGTTGAACTAATCGACTATGTACACAGCTACTACCCCCCTTTCAAACAGATTACGTAATCAGTTAAAGTCGACCACATTCTCTGTTGACGCCCCTTTGAGCCCGTTGCTTGGGACACAGGATCGTCGTGGCCTGGTCTGAAATCCTTGCGCAGGAACTAATTCTTGTCAGGACACAGGATCGTCGAGGCCTGGTTTACCCTGTCGGAAATCCTTGTGCAGGAACTAGGCCCGGGGATGTCGGGAATTTTATTGACTCTAACACGTCGTATGGGGTCTGGAATGAACTCAGGTGTAACTTATGTTACAGGGTCGTTTCGTGAGATATTTTCATGGGTTGTATGTGGCATAGTGTCTGAGATTTGTACCTCAGTTGCATATGGTTTGTGATCTGAAGTACCTTAGTAAGTGTCATTCTGCAGAAGAGAGACTTGAATATTTATAGGCATGTGGGTGAAATAACTTTTTTTTCTAGCAAGTGTCATTCTGCAGAAAAGAGATAAATATTTGTAGGCCTGTAAGTGAAATACCTTTTTTTTTTGGAAGTGTTATTCTGCAGGAAAGGCAATGAATATTTACTGACCTATAGGTAAGAACCGTGCTTAATTTGGCTATATGTCATCGTAAAGTCTTTTGCTAGATCTGATGCTAGATTTAATTTTTAGGTAATATTTCGTCTCATAATTATTAGTTTTTCCTTTGATATTTTGAAACTGACCAAAATAAGTTCACTCTCTCTTTAAGGTAATATCCCCTCTCTTAATTTTAATTTTTTTATATATTTTGAAAATGTGTAAAATCTTAAATTTTACACATTTTTTGATGTCTGGACCTCTGTTGCATTGTGTCGATGTGGTACCAGCTTTCTTTTTTTCTAAATACAAGCTCACTTTGTCTTCCAGGTAATCTTTCATCTTAATTTTTTTTTTTTGGAAACTGAATAACATTTACAAGCCTAAACATTCTTTGATGTCAGTCTAGTATTGCGTCGATGCTTCCGATCTCTCTCCAAGTCTTTCCTCCAACTTGATCATCCTTTTAATTAAGTTTGTTAATGACGTTCCTACGCGCTAGATTAAATCATCAACGTGTTTTTCGTGTAAAGTCAAACTCAGGAGTTCTCCGCCACTCACTGTTAATTACTTTCGCAGCTTCGGCTGACTTTTGAATCTGACTGTACATTTTTTTAACTTTGATGTAGATACTGTGTGACTTGATTTTTTTTTTTTTTTTACGGTTCCTTGTTGATTGACTTTTTTTCTTTTTGCAGCTCAAATCCGTTTAACTAGTTATGTATTTACTTCCTATACAGTAAGAGTGTTTTTTTCTTAGTTTCTTAGGATTGTTTATCTGATATTGGATTTTTTTTCAGTTTCCTGTGACTGAAAATTTTTTCCCCAGTCCTCTGACGCGTAACTTTTTTCTTGTTGGAGTTCAAACCCGTTTAACTAAAGTGTTTTATTTCCTCTCTATGTAGAAAGACGGTTTTTTCCTTAGTTTCGTAGGAATGTTTATCTGGAATTGGGTTTTGTTTCAGTTTCACCGTTACTGGAGTTTTTTCCCAGTTCTCTGACGTGTAACCGGAGTTTTTAATTGGAGTATTTAACTGGAGTCGTTAACTGGAGTCATTAACTAGAATCTTTAACTGGAGTACTCTTAACAATACCTGAACGTATGAACAGAGCCTTTTTCAAGCCTCAAACAACTGAGTAGGAATGGCTCTTTTTTATTTTTACAATTCCGTAATGTTTGACTTTAATGTTCCTTAATACCAAAATATTCGTCAACATCGAAACTTTGTCTTCATTTGGCCTCATTGCGTCAACTCTTTGTTGTTAGAAATCCTCAACGATTTTCTCTTATAGTGAAAATAATCCCCTGAAGTGTGAAGTCTGTTGATGTCTGACTTGATGCCCAAAACGATACCAGGAAAACTAAGGAAAGCACACAGGACATTAATCCACCGCGCACCAGCATCGATAATGCAGCGTCTATTCAATGCGCTACCAGCTCATCTGAGAAACATATCAGGAGTGATCGTAGAAGTGTTTAAGAATAAGCTTGACAAATATCTAAGATGCATCCCAGACCATCCAAGACTGGAAGATGCAAAATGTACCGGAAGATGCATTAGCAATTCTCTGGTAGACATCAGAGGTGCCTCACACTGAGGGACCTGGGGCAACCCGAACGAACTGTAAGGTCTGTAAGGTTTGTAAGGAGGGCGCTCCATTCCGTGAACCGAAATGAGTAAGGTCAGCAGCACTTTTTAAAATTATTTTCGTGGTGATTGTTATTTTTATTAATGAACAGTAAAGTGTAATTTGTGTATGATTAATCCCGGACAACAGAACTTTATTTTATGAATTCTTTACCATGAAATGTAAGATTTAGTTTTATTTTTTTTAAGGATGAATAGTAAAATTTAGTTTAATGAATTTTTACTCTTGGGTATGTAAAATCTATATTGTTTAGACTACGAAGTTATGCCCTGTCTTCTAATCTGGTAATGAATTTCATTCATAATTCATATTCTATTCGTGATCAAAGCTTTCAGTGCTTATTTTTAAAATTTAAACAATTTCTAAAGTGTACATTTTGACAGCTAATGAAGCTTTTATTTTGCTATTAAAAAGAGAGGAAAAGTACGTTCCTAACACATCGGCTTTCATGAGAGTTTTGTGAATTTCCATTTTTAATGATAATCGCTGCTACCCCGCAAACATATTCACTCTGTGAATACGTTTTCCTTTTCCCAAAAATATCTTTCGAAAATGAAAAGAAATGCCGAGAACAATCTGCGTCATTTTGTTGTTCCTGCATTCGCACGAGAGAGAGAGAGAGAGAGAGAGAGAGAGAGAGAGAGAGAGAGAGAGAGAGAGAGAGAGAGAAGAGAGAGAGAAGAGAGAAAGGGAAAACTTTAGCCTGGAGTAAAGCTCTTGGCATGTTTTTGCCCCATTCTGTGGTGTGTTTACAGCTATGAAAGCAATTGTAAGCTGCTTGGATTCTTCCCCGAGTTTAATCGCGACTCGGCCTTGTTTGTTCGACCATGAGTATCGAACGAATGCTCTCTCTCTCTCTCTCTCTCTCTCTCTCTCTCTCTCTCTCTCTCTCTCTCTCTCTCTCTCGGGAAATAAAGATGGCAGAGAGCGGGGCCGTCGATGTGTGAGGGAAGCGAAAGAGGGGATCATTTTTCTCGCTTTCTCTCGGCAGATAAAATGGTACAGAGCTGTTGCATAGAGGTGTAAGAGAAATGCTCTCTCTCTCTCTCTCTCTCTCTCTCTCTCTCTCTCTCTCTCTCTCTCTACAGGATATAAAAACGATTCTCTCTCTCTCTCTCAGGATCAGGATATAAAAATGATAAAGTATTCCCTTAGCGAGGTGTTAATAAAGTAGACGAAAGAGAGGCAACAGTTAATACCTTTTGCGTTCGAGATAAGAGAGGTTTGATGTTTATTCTTTAGTGGATACTAATTTGAAGAAATCTATATCTTTTATGTCTGTTTATAGATTTTTGGAAAGCTCGAAGTAGATATTCCTACGGTAAAGGTGTTTTTAAGAATGATTTTGTAAGGATATTGATAATAAGGGCATAACTTATTTTCGTTTTTATAACCTTTCTGTTTCCTAGTACATCCTCACAAAAGTCGAGGAACCCTTCCCCCTTCCCCCTCCCGCTCCCCCTCCCTTTCCCTCCTCAATTTTTTTATCAGGCTGAAAATAAAACTGCATCGTTTGGTTGAATTTCTTTTCGCAAATTCTTTCGAGCGCATCGGAAAAAATAAAGCAGCTTTGCAAAGTGATGCGTGACAACGAAATAACCGAACCGTATTCGAAGTGAGAGACTGTGAAAGTATCTACAAGCACATTTTCCTCTTCATTAAGCCGTTTCCTTCTTTCATTCTTCCCTTTTCCCCTTAAATCTTCAGCTGAAAACCCTTATGGACAGAGTCAACAGACTATAATAAACCTAAGATGGTTCCAGAGGGAAATTAGCCTGCGGAGAGAGACAAGTTATGGGGAAGGTGATAAATAAATAAATAAATAAATAAATAAATTGAGGGTAAAGAAAATAAAACTGAGTCTCTTGAAATTCAGGAGACGCCAGCTGAGAGCTCGAACTAATTATCTCTTCGCTTAAATATTTGGAGATCAGAAGATTCCACAGCTGCATTAGGCAAACTATTCCTCATTTTAGTTGTAGCCAAGATGAAACTCTTAGCAAAAATCCCTGCAAACTGAGTAGCATTAAAACTAGTGTTTCCCTTAACGTTGGGTGGCTCCAGAGATAAACAGCACACCAGTCACTGCCACATTGATACTTTAATTACTGAATGTGGATGAGCCCGTGCGCAGTAAAACTTCCATTACATTCAACCCCTTCATACACTTAAACATGTACCCCATCAGCAACGCCTCGAACTCATTCCCCTACTACTCACAGTGTGTCATTCACAACTCTTGCGCGCGTGTGTTTCACCCAGACACATACATACACACATATATATGTATATGTATATATATATATATATATATATATATATATATATATATATATATATATATATATATATATATATGTATATGTATATGTATACATACATATATGTATATATACATATATGCAACTATATATTATATACATATATATATATATATATATATATATATATATATATATATATATATATATATATATATGTGTGTGTGTGTGTGTGTGTGTGTGTGTGTGTGTGTGTGTGTGTGTATGTGTGTGCGTGCGATGTATGTATGTATAGGGGGCAAACCTTTTCAGGGATATGACTACATTAATGTGAACAGAACTTCGTGGACGACAGTTTAACATACACTGACATTGTACATCTTAAAAAAAAAAACACCATTTCTCAGTGGAGTCATTTGTTTCAGGAATATTGTCCCTAGAGTTCAAAACTTGTTCATCTAACTTTGATATAAAAAACTCGCTTCTGAGTCACTGGTACTAGAATAATTAAAACTCAAGCTACTGCATTGACTCCACTCAGGTGATCCGGACATATTCTTGAAAAGGCCAGGAGTCTCAGCGATAATGGAAACTGGATTTCGTGGATAAGCTTCTCTCCTACAGGTGGGCCAGCATCCATTTCCATGAGGATTAGATGGCACTTAGTGATGCCCCCCCCCAACCAGCCCCCTCCTCCCCCCCACTACCCCACTTCCCCAAATTACCTTCCCTTCAGAGGCCTTTCTAGATTCCGGTTCTGTGCAAAAGGTTCTTTTGTGTGTGTATGTGTGTGTGTGTGAGTGTGTGTTTGCTGTCATTCTTCTATATTATCAGTAATATTAACATTTTCAGGCCTCTGCCATTCTATATAAATATAAATATTTTTTCTACCTGTATGTTATATGTATATACATCCATGTGTGTGTGTGTGTGAGTGCGCATGCGTTCACTTGGGAGATGATAGACGGGTTATGGAGAGGATAATCGTAATATTTCAGCAAATGATAGAAGAAAATTCGTAATTATTTCATTCCGATTTTGTTAGTTGAATGAAAGAAATTGTCAGTTGAAAGAAAGAAATGGGAGCGACGGACAAAATTTTGATAAGAAATTCAAGTAGAGGGAGCCATCAGTAAATATTATTAATGCTCTTATACAGAGGCACATTACACTGACTGTATTAGAGAATTGCCTATTTGCTTGCGTGGGAAATAGTTTAATATCCGAAGTCTTCAAAGTGCTGAGAAGCCATGACTGCAAAGTGGTTACGAAGTGGTCGGTTGGTTCCTTGTATAGTAAATAGCTGGATACTGTCAATACGTCTCAGTACTGTGAAAAGTTAAGTATACCTTAGTTTAACCAGACTACTGGGAAGTTAAGTGCCTGCTGAGAAGTCACTTTTCTTCACTGTAGTTGTATGGTACTAAAAAAGAGATGAAAAAGAAATTGGAATTTGTGCAGACAAAAAAAAAAACTTTTCTCTGACAGGCGTCATTGCAGAAATAGGAAAGAGTAGAAATTCTTACTTCAAATGGCTGAAGGGGTTACAGGGTGAAAGCGAATGGCGATGGATGTATAAAAAAGACAAAGAAAATAAAATCCTAATGATTTGCTTGTGAAGAACAAGTAGGGTAAGGTCTGATAAAAATGACGTCAAATGAAAGGATGGACAAGATTCTTTTTAAGTGTTGAAAGAGGGACGAGAGAAAGGTGAGGAAAAAACGGTCGTGGGAGAGGCGAATGCAATTATGACTAATTGTACGAATGAGAAAAGGAATGATAAGGAAGGAATGATAAGGAAAATTGTGTGCATGTGTAGTAAAGGAATTTTTATGGAAGAATTTTATTTTAGACCCAGAATATTGAATTTCGTGGAACTAAAAAAGTTCGCGCAAGATGGGGTATTTCAATTCTTTTCTTTTTGCTGATTGAAAAGCGATTTTTAAACTATAGATTTCTATTATTATTATTATTATTATTATTATTATTATTATTATTATTATTATTATTATTATTATTATTATTAGCACATGTGGAAATATATACAAAGTCCACTAAATCGCAAAGGAAGCTTCCACAGCACACAATGCTATTATGTAAGTAGTGGAACACAGAGAAAAATAATATATATATATATATATATATATATATATATATATATATATATATATATATATATATATATATATATGTATATATATATATATATATGTATATATATATATACATATATATATATGTATATATATATATATATATATATATATATATATATATATATATATATATATATATATACATATACACATACACACATTAACGTATAAGGATAGATCAATGAGCAGACAAATTTGTGATCAGGAATAAAAAAACAAAAATGTTAGATTGCTCTTCATATCTCTTTAAAAAAAGTTAATGCACTGCTTGGAGGCTGCTAACTCTCTTTATGACGCAGTGCCTTTGTTTATTGAGAGAAACGACGTTTAATTTTTATTTAGATTTATTTATTTGCTGAAAACGACCGTCTGATTTCAGTCGTATATGATAAGTGTATCTTTTTTTTTATCAGTTGTGCATCTTCAGATTTCGTTCGGTGTCAAAACCCACATTCTGTCAAGACCCACGCACTGTCAAAACCCACATTCAGTTCAAACTCCCACATTCTGTCAGAACCCCACACTGCCAAAACCCACGGACTGTCAAAACCCACATTCAGTTAAAACTCCCACATTCTGTGAAAACCCCCACACTGCCAAAACCCATACTCAGTCAAAACCCACATTCTGTCAAAACACATTTTGTCAAAACCCCCACACTGTCAAAACCCAAACTCAGTCAAACCCCACATTCTATCAAAACCCATATTCTATCAAAACCCACACTTTGTCAAAACCCACACTCTGTCAGGACCCACATTCTTTTAGAACCCCCACATTCTGTCAAAACCTACACTCTGTCGAAACCCACACCCTGTCAAAACCCATATCCTGTCAAAACCCACTCTCAGTAAAAAACCACACTCAGTCAAAACCCACATTCTGTCAAAACCCCCACACTGTCAAAACCCACATTCTCTCAAAATCCAAACTATGTCAAATCCCACATTCTGTCAAAACCCACATTCTGATTTCCCCTGTCCCACAGGAACGACCGATAGGTTTTTCATGTTGATAATTATTTGTGTTTATATTTTCCCCTTATCTTACATGATCATATGATCCAATCAAACAATTTTTTGTTAATTTTATTTGCGGGGTCAAGTCCGATCCAAACAATAATCCCATCGTTTATTCCCTTTGTGATCGCATAACGAGATTAATATTAGATGAGAGAGGTGGGTCTCCACAAAGCAAAACTATTTCGCGGATGACTTAGATATTGTTTTATGGGATGATGTCTAGTGTCTAATGCTTTGTGCATTCAGGATTCAAGAGTTTTACAGTCCAGAATTTCACGTTTTTAAAAATTCACGTATCGATGTTTAGTTTTATGCGTTGGTCAGGAAACATTTGTTTTGAACCTGTGACTCTTTTATTTACTTATTTATTTATTTATTTTTGCTCCAATGCATTAAAATCATGAGTCGGGTTCACATCATTTTCCATATAAAGGTCGGTATCTTCATAACCCGATGAATTTATTTTGATTTGTTCGCAGAAGTGATGAGTTTTTTACCATTCTTCATATTTTTAAATTGTACTATATATATTTTTACGTTTTACTGTTTACCAGTTTCACAATCCCAGCAATACAATCTATTCATGCAATTGAGATTGATATCGATGACTTCTTTGTGATATGATCTTTTGTTTGATTTTAATCTTCTGAATGTAAAGGTCGCAACAATTTTTTTGGTGTTTTATAAAAGGAACGAAAACATATACTGTATGTTAACGGTAATTCGTCAATGATTTGACTTCCATCTACGGAAGGTAAGTATATTTCCCAAAAGACTTAAGTTGACAAATGCACATGAGGTACGCACGCACGTATGTGTGTAAGTGTGTGTGTATATATATATATATATATATATATATATATATATATATATATATATATATATATATATATATATACATACACACATATATATGGAACCTTGATGGCTCGGTCGGTAGAGCAGCGGACTCGGACTTCGTAAGAAGTCTGTGTTGCGGGTTCAAATCCGCAGCCGGCCGGTCAGAGGGCGGACACTTTGCTATCCGTGTAGACACCCCGGGATTAGGTATTTAATGAACGGATAGGTTTGCTGAAAGCAAATGGGTGTTAGAGACTAATACACAAACAAACAAAGCCACTCCAACATCTAAAAAACATAACAGACGCCTTACACGTCTCGAACTGTCGGCCTAAATCGCTCACGTTTCCGCGCTGCTAGGGGAAAGGGAGCTGGGGATTTGGCACGATACATATACACATGTGCTACCAGAGTCTAAGCGATGTCAGGCAGGGCAGCCGATCAAGGCTATGGCCTACCCCAACGCCAAATCAAAGTCCTTCAACAGAAGGCATCGTGCTTATCCCATATGAAAATGGGAAAAAGCACGTTAAACGAAGAAGATATATATATATATATATATATATATATATATATATATATATATATATATATATATATATATATATATGTGTGTGTGTGTGTGTGTGTGTGTGTGTGTGTAGATAAATAGATAAATAGGTAGATGAATAGATAAACGCTAATTGCATGAATAACATTACATAGTAATGAATAGATAGCGAAATAATGTTAAATCTAATTTTGTCCTGGGCATCTCCATCATTCATCTTTTTAAAACAAGTTGTGAACATTTCACTCACAGTGTTCCTACATTCCGTTGAGAGAGAGAGAGAGAGAGAGAGAGAGAGAGAGAGAGAGAGAGAGAGAGAGAGAGAGAGCTTGTTGCAACTGTGCTAATGTATTGCCAAAGAGCGAGAAACACTGTGTCAACAGTAATTTTATTTGGTGACCTCGTTTGAAAAGGCAAGACAAAAAGAATTCCAGCATTTGTCAGAGAATTCGTTTGGGTATATTGCGAGTCTGTCAGTTTGTTCCCTTTTTTTTTATTCTTTGTTCTTTTTTGATAGGAAATATTTAGTTGGCTTGGGGGCGGGAGGATTTGATGTAGGAATGTTGAGCAACGTTTGTAGATAAATATCGTCTGTTTGTAGTCACAAAAAACAAGCTTTATATTTCGTTAAGATTTGGAAATATACCCTGTTTGCAGTTTTGAAAAGCAAGCTTTATAATTCGTTAACATTTGCGGGTCCCTTCGCCCCTAGCTGCAACCCCTTTCATTCCTTTGTCTGTACCTCCGTTTATATTCTCTCTCTTCCATCTAACTTTCCACCCTCTCCTGACAGTGGTTTCGCAGTGAAACTGCGAGGTTTTCCTTCTGTTATACCTTTGAAATCTTTTTACTCTCAATTTCTCCTTCAGCGCTGAATGACCTTATGGGTGCCAGCATGTGGCCTTTGGCCTAAATCTTATGTTCCATTCCATTCCAAAAACAAAAAGCAAATGATATATATTTTCCATATACTTTTTTTTACGTGAAATCCATTTTCCCAACAGTGCCTATCTATCGTCTGAAGCTGTGAAAATAGTGAAAGATATGTATTAAACATATATAAAACATTCTGCTGAATTTTTTAAGACACTTCTTGTATTCGTAGTTTACATATATAGAGTAAGTTTATATGCAGACATAGACACACACAAACATACACGGGTCTGTATTACTGATTTATAAGTTGCAGTTTGGAAAATAAATGATTATTGTAAATACCAGAATTTTTCAAGTTCGTGGGATGTATTTGTGACCGATTTTTCGTTTATGATTTAATTTTTTTTTTAATAAGTGAGGTTTATTAAAATGATAGCACAAGTAACTAGAATAGATTAGGATTGCGAATTTTTAAAACTAAAGTTTAAGAATTCTATATATGTATATACTACTTGTCTCGAATGAATATGCGCATGAATACATATCATATTTTGTGAATAAACATCGTTATCATATATAATGAGCGCTGAAGGCCATCACAACAGAATGAACCCGGGTCACGCTCAATTAGATTTGCAGTTTTTTAACGATCATTATTAATGTCATTATTGATCTCCGTTAAAGCTTTGAGCCTCGAATGGCAACAACAAAAAGATTAGTTGCCGTAGATGAATTTACCCCACCCCATTTTTTTTACATTTTTAACGTCCCCTCTTTTGAAGTTTAGAAGGAAAACTGAAATTGGCCTTTTAGTTAATTATTTTGAAACCTTTGAACGGGCGAGCTTAGTTAATTGAAGCCTGGAATAAAATTTGAATAGTCATTAAGTCGATGTATTCGTGACCTTGATACTGTCATGTGTTGATTCCATTAAACTGGATGTAATGATAACTGTTATCAATTAAGGACTGAATTGGACTTTTTTAGGAAGGTTAATGAGATCTGCAGCCGGGTTGCGTTTGTTGTACTAATTTACCTGTGGTCAGATTATGGTTTGTGTGTGTGTGCGGTATATATATATATATATATATACTGTATATATGTATATATATATATATATATATATATATATATATATATATATATATATATATATATATATATATATATATATATATATATATATATATATATATATATATATATATATATATATATATATATATATATATATATATATATATATATATATATATATATATATATATATATATATATATATATATATGATCTTTCCTGAATAGTGGCCTGCAAGGGTTTTAACCTGGTATGTATCTACCTTTGCGGCGTGTTTAGTACAAGCCTGTTAGGTTAGGGTTTTACCGTAAAAACATTAACAAAAGACTTTAAATGTCATAAACATAATGACCCTCAAGAAATATTAGTCCTAGATAATAACCCCCGAAAACCCTTGGGTGTCAGTATCTAGAAAGATCCAATTTATATATATATATATATATATATATATATATATATATATATATATATATAGATAGATAGAGATATAGATATATATATGTGTGTGTATATATATATGTGTATATATATATATATATATATATATATATATATATATATATATATATATATATATATATATATATATATATATATATATATATATATATATATATATATATATATATATATATATATATATATATATATATATATATATATATATATACAATGATATGGTTTTTAGCTAGGGTCTTGTCTTGTTAGATCAATGAGGTATACTAGGGATATTGCGCAACTTACCCTAGGTAACAAAAAAGATATTATGGACTCTGGCCTTGAGGTTGGCTAAAAAGCATATACATCAAAATACAGCTGAAAAGCCTACCTCAAGAGGCGAATGAATAGTTAAGCTCTGGGGTTTAACTTAATTAATTATATTTACAAAAGAAAACACATATCAGAAGAATAATAGCTCAATTCTGGGGACAGGCATACACGGTCCCATGATACAAGATGAAAGTGCAAATAACGGGGGATTTGCTCGAGGAACCACAATGGGATTCCTGCTTCAAAGGCCGTTGCGAATGATGTAGTGAGGGCCACTAAGCACACAAGATGATGCACAGATCCACAGCTGACTAACTCCTGACCTGTAATCGAAACACTTATGGTTACTCAACCGAAAAAGCACTGTAATGAAGGAATCGAGGAATTGCATAGAAGATGCCTAGACTAAACTCGATTCCAATAACTCAAATATTTTACGATTACGTTACACTTCACATCAATGCTTTGCAAATTAAACATCACAAATATAAAAAGCAATACAGGTCTCACTGTAGGTCTATCACACTGTCAAAAGAAAAGCTGAAATATAGTTGGAGACGAATAGGGACGTGACTGACGAAAATAACCTTAAATCCGGTACTTTACCTTAATCAAGTGATGAAATTCCTCGTCTTATGGGGACCAATAAGCGGGATGGCAAGTGAAGAATGTCACAGCAAAAAGATACTCTGGACTCTGGTTACTGCCAGCCGGGTGTTAGAATTAGGCAGGTTAATGGAGCAAGGGATGGGACATCTGTCCTGGATCTGCTTCCGAGCAAATCTGAGAGGGAGCGTGTTCTTTCAGGACCCTTTATAACTTCCTGGAATTACGTTTTTTCTCCTCCTAGGTGGCGTTGGGATCGTCCTGCCCACATGAAAAATATGGGCAACATGGCTGAAGTTTCAAGATGGCGGAATGTACATGTTCAATCCACTAACTGACCTGCCTCGGGCGACGATTAGCTCCGATCGGGTCCGCACCTGGAATTTAAGAAATTTCAGCAAGTCCCATGAACAAAAGGAGATTAAATTGGTTTCCCCCACAAAGGCAGTGGTGACAGAGTTTTTTAGAGGCGAATTTGTCTACAGTGAATCATACTAAAATAAATGAATCATTTCATTTGACTTATTGACTGGTGAGATGGTGTATGAGAGGGTACTCTCAACAGTATATATATATATATATATATATATATATATATATATATATATATATATATATATATATATATATATATATATGTGTGTGTGTGTGTGTGTGTGTGTGTGTGTGTGAGTATGTATATATATATATATATGTGTATATAGTATGTATATATATATATATATATATATATATATATATATATATATATATATATATATATATATATATATATATATATATATAAATCTTTCTGTGACTAGGTCTGGAAGTAACAAAAGAATTCCAATGAAGAAAGAATATACGGTACTGTTCTCATGAAGAGAACTTGAAGTACCTTGGTCACTAGGGGCTGACAAACAAGCGGTTTAACTTGTCATGTCTAGTCAGGAATTTGCCTTGAGGTCGAGTCAGAATTTTGGATCACAATTGTTTTTCTTTATTTATTTATTTTTGCTGTCAGACTTGTTTGTCTCGTCAGGATAGTTTATGTCTTCTCAAAATATTCAGTTCTTGTTCAAATTGTGTTGTTGTCACAATGGTTTGCCTTGACACAGTATTTTTTGTCAGCTAAAGATATTTAGGTCTTTGTCAGATTTATTTTTTTTTTTTTGCGCGTTTGTTTAGTGTCAAAATATTATGTGTTGTTTTCGATTCCCTAGTTTTTTTTCTTGTCAGAATTATTTTGTGCCTTAGAATACTTTTTGCAATGTCAGCATTTATGGTGTTGTCAGAATTTAAAGGAAGATAATGATACGATACGATGGTTATTACATAATACAATTTACTATATATAAGTTGCGCTCTCACTACTGATGTGTTTTTCAAATCAATTAAATATTTTTTTTCTGATGAGGCATAGATGGGCAATAGTCTCTCTCTCTCTCTCTCTCTCTCTCTCTCTCTCTCTCTCTCTCTCTCTCTCTCTCTCTCTCTCTCTCTCGGTTCAGTATGGTCGTCATTTTGTCATAGATTTTTTTTTATATATTTCGTAGGTATACCTATATTTGAAATGCATGTAATGATAGCCTACTGTATGCATATTTTGACATTGTAACTTAACCAAGTATTTCACAAAATCGATGTTGTGCTCTCTCTCTCTCTCTCTCTCTCTCTCTCTCTCTCTCTCTCTCTCTTTTTCCTACTCTCAGCTTTGCTGCTTAAATTCATTCATCTGACTTCCAAAGGACATTTTTCCCCTTTCATGAATCGTCAACTCTGTGCATTGGTTCAAAGTCTCTATCACATCATATCCTTCTTTTTTCAGCTATTCCACTTTTCCATTCTCTGTAATCCTTCATTTTTCTCCTGTTCCGCTTGTCACTAATTGGCCAGTTACCTCGACGTATTTTTGCTGGCAGAATAAGCTGATGGGGTAAAGGAAAGTTTATTCTTTTTTTTTAACAAGCTTATGGAGAACAGGAGGTTTTCTAAAATAAGCTGATGGAGAAAAGGAGGTTTTTTCAAAATAAGCTGATGGTGAAAAGGAGTTTTTTTAAATAAGCTTATTGAGAAATTTTTTTCCAAAATAAGCTGATGGAGAAAAGGATTTTTTAAATAAGATGATGGAGAAAAAGAGGTTTTTTTAAGAAAGCTTGTGGAGGAAAGGAGATTTTTCTAATTAAGCTGATGGGTTGTGGGGAAAAGGAGGCTCTTTAAATAAACTGATGGAGAAAAGGAGTTTTTCCAAAATAAGCCGATGGAGAAAGGGAGACTTTTTCAAAATAAGGTGATGGAGACAAAGAGTTTCTTTGAAATAAGCTTATGGAGAAAAAGAAATGTTTTTTTTTTTTTACCACCGTCAGGCACAGCATGATCCATTCATAAGAATCTCACCGGAAAAAGATCCCATGAAAAAAGCTATTCATGAGAGAAGCGACTTTTGGGGAATGTAAATACATGAACCGACCCCTCCCCACCCCCATCTCTCTCTCTCTCTCTCTCTCTCTCTCTCTCTCTCTCTCAACCGAGGTTTCTCAGAAGACAAACATTCTCTTTTCATTCGAATGTTAAACACATTCTTTGTTAGCGTCCGGTAAGGAGGAAGAAACCGAGCATCAGGGAATGGCTGGATTCCAGATGGAATCCTGGAAGATGTCTTTTTTTTCTTGATTCCAGATGTCTTTTTCTTGTCTTAGTTTTTTATTATTTTTTTTTTCTTAATTCAAGGTATTCTTTCTTTGTCTTAATTCGTGATTCCTTTTTTATCTTGATTCATGATGACAAAAACTTTGTTTTAATTCAAGATACCATTTTTTCTTAATTCAAGGTGTCTTTTTTGTCTTGATTCAATATGTCTTTTTGTGTCTTAATTCTTGACGTCTTTTCTTGTCTTGATCCAAGATGTCTTTTTTTTTTTAATTCAAGATGCCATTGTTTCTTAATTCAAGATATCTTTTTTTTTTTCTTAACTCAAGATTTTTTTTCTTGTCATGGTTCAAGATGTGTCTTTTTGTCTTAACTCAAGGTGTCCTCTAACTTTTAACCCTAGAATTAAACTGAATCTATGTAGTTAATAAAACTCCATAGGTAACTAGATCAATAGAAGCCAAATGTGAATACTATTACCGGGGCTGCACAAAACGTAAGAACAATGGTTATATGGTTGTTACTTGACCTAATATATCTTCATGCATCGCCTTAAGTGACCAAACAACCGTAGGTAGAAACACCGGTTCTCCAGTCAGAGGAAAGAAACTGATCTTAAGGTGGTAGAATGGGGCTTCTGAAATGACGAAAGAACTGCAGGTAGCAGCACAGATGACAAATTTATTTTTGAAAAATAATTGCAAAAATGACGGTCAGATTTTCCAAAATATGCCAAAAAAAATTTTAGCGAACCCTAAAACGATAAACTCCTGTCTCTGGGAAAGATTAAAACCCTGTACCTGAAGAACGCAAGATTCGAATTTATTCTTTTTAAGACTTTTTGTTTGAAAAAATTGTAAAAACGACTGTCAGATTTGACAGATGCACAAAACGAAATTTTGCTTTGTACCTGAAGTGCTCAAGATTTGTGTCTTAGTTTTTTTACTGTCTGGTTGAAAATTTTTTTATAACTGACTGTCAAATTTTGTCAGATACACACACAAAAAAACAAAAGAATTAGAGAACTCCAAATAATACCATCCTGTCTCTGAGAAAGATTAAAACTCTATGCATGAATTACGCATGACTCGAGTTTTTTTTTTTTTAGACTTTTTGTTTGAAAAATTTTTTAAAATGACTGTCAAATTTTGTCAGATATAAAAAAAAGATTACCGAACCTTCAGATAATAAATTCCTCTCTCTGAGAAAGATTAAAACTCTGTACCTCAAGTACCCAAGACGTATGTTTTAGGTTTTTTTTCTACTATATTTTGGTAGATATGAAAAAAATAGCGAACTCCAAATGGTACCATCTTGTCTCTGAGAAAGATTAAAACTGTACCTGAAGTATGTAAGATTCAAGTTTTTTTTTAGACTTTTGTCAGACAAAAAAAAAGTAAATTAGTGAACCCCAAATGATACCACCCTTTCTCTGAGAAAGAATGAAACTCTGTATCTGAAAATCGAAGACTCGTGTTCTATTATTTTTTTAGCCTTTTTGTTTGAAAAAATTACAAAAATGGCTGTTAAATTTTGTCAGATATACAAACATTTAATAAACTCCAAATGGTACCATTCCTGTCCCTGAGAAAGATTAAAACTGTACCTGAAGGACCCAAGACTCGTGTTTTTTTTTTTTTACTTTTGTTTATTTTTTGAGACTTTTTGTTTTTTTATTGACGGTCGTATATTAAGGATGAGCGGAACTCGGTGTCACTAATGTATGAGTCCATAAATCTTGTGTCATTCCCGACGAGGGAAGTTTTATTTGTGCATGACCATAAATTTAACTTTTGCTGCCTGGACGAGGCGCTGTGGAAGTTCGTGAATGAATGTTTGTGTACTTTTCACTCATTTTAGTCGTGAGATTATGTATGATATACATATATGTATATGTGTATGTACGCATACATGTATGTAGGTATGTACGTATTTATGCGCCTTGAGATGCATTAAATACACGAAAGTACTTGGCGCTTTCTCGCTTTTTAAACTTTTCTTTTGGCTTCAGCTGGTATGCATGTATGCATGTATGGAACGAGCCAAAACCCGGGACACTGCAAAGAATTTTTTATTGTAATATTTACAGTGTAGAATGTTGAACTTATTTTGATATCGAGGAACCCGAGTGAGTGGAATTTAAGTCTTCATAACAAGGATTAACTCAGTTTTTATTTCTCTCTCTCTCTCTCTCTCTCTCTCTCTCTCTCTCTCTCTCTCTCTCTCTCTCTCTCTCTCTAAAGAGCATTTATTAAAGCATGTTTTAAATCCCCAAAAAATAGTTACGCGTGTTGGGCTTAAGGTTATGCATGCAAACACAGTCAAACTACAAGCACTGCCACTCTCTCTCTCTCTCAAGAGCGTACACTCATTAATGTATGTTTTAAAGCCAACAGAATAGTAACGTGTGTTGGTCATAAGGTTATGCATGTAAACACAGTCAGACTACAAGCACAGCCCCCCCTCTCTCTCTCTCTCTCTCTCTCTCTCTCTCTCTCTCTCTCTCTCTCTCTCTCTCTCTCTCTCTCTCAAGAGCGTACACTCATTAATACACGTAAGAAAGCGAGGCATCACAATAGGTTGCAGATTGACACAAGCACGCATGCAAATATCATAAACCGCGAAGGCACATTACCGGTTCCTTATCGGCCGACAATAAAGCGAGCTGTAAAAATATCGAATTGGTCGTCTTTCCTTGTTGAGCGAGGCTCTTAGAAGTGGTTGATTAGAAATCCTCGAGGGATGCACCGTGGTGCTTTTAAGATGACGCGGCTTTGCGTTGATTCCTGGAAAGAAGAAGAAGAAGAAGAAGAAGAAGAAGAAGAAGGAGCGGAGGAGGAGGAGGAGGAGGAGGAGGAAAGCGTTGATTCCTGGAAAGAAGAAGAAGAAGAGGAGGAGGAGGAGGAGGAGGAGGCATGCGTTTATTCCTGCAAAGTAGAAGATGAGGAGGAGGAGGAGCAGTAACGCGTTGATTCCTGAAAAGAAGAAGACGAAGAGGGGGAGGAGGAGGGGGGAACGCGTTGATTCCTGGAAAGAAGAAGAAGAAGGAGAAGAAGAAGAAGAAGAAGAAGAAGACGACGAAGAAGAAGCTGAGGAGAGGATGAGGAGGTGAAGGAGAAGGAACGCGTTGATTCCTGGAAAGAAAAAGAAAGAGAAGAAGAAGAGGAGGAAGAACGCGTTGATTCCTGGAAAGAAGAAGAAGACAAAAGAGAAGAAGAAGCGGAGGAGGAGGAGAAAGAGGAAAAGGAACGCGTTGAATCCTGGAAAGAGAAGAAGCAGAAAAGGAGAAAGAGGAAGAGGAACGCGTTGAACCCTGGAAAGAGGAGAAGAAGCAGAAAAAGAGAAGGTGGGGAGGAGGAGGAGGAGGTATAACATTATATACAAAAACTGTCTACACTTTTTTTGTATCTAGTTTTGTGATAAATTATTCAAAGACAAGACAAACAGAAACTTTGCCGTTTAGAAATGTATATAGATAAATAATAACGAATGAATAATAACAATTAAATGGATAAATAAGAGCATTTGATAATTAAGTATTTAAAGAATAGCGCCATGAAACCTAAGACAGACCTCGATTTAATATTAAATCATTTTAAGAATTCAACAGTAAAGCAGCAAGCGACGAACTCAGGACAAAGGGCAATGAAAAATAAGAGATGTATGTTTAAGATTTAAAGTCTTTACAAGAGAGAGAGAGAGAGAGAGAGAGAGAGAGAGAGAGAGAGAGAGAGAGAGAGAGAGAGAGAGAGAGAGAGAGAGAGAATCGTCTTTTCATTTAATTTTTTTTTCGGGAAATAAATATTACATCCAAGGCCAAAGCTAATGAAGAATGAAAAGTTTTTATATAATTATTTAGCAGAATATTTAAAAATCAAGATTTTCTTTCAGCGTCATTCAAGACAGACAGAGACAGCAAAATCTCCTTTTTAAATCGTTCTCAGATAATGATAAATCTCAGGCAAAGGGTAATAAGAATAAATGTGCAGATAAGGCAATTAAATTGTGGTAAGACCTTCGATAGACGTGTCTCATTTTACACTTTTTTCAAGACGAATCCTGGAAGTGTGTGTGTGTGTGTTTGTGTATATACAGATTTATTCTGACGCGTTTGTGTTAGTGTGTATCTCGCCAGGACCCACTACACAGATTTATTTCGACACGTGTGCGTGTGTGTGTGTGTACCTTGACCTTAATATGCTAAAACGGGCGCAGATTAATCTCGACACGTGTGCGCATGTCTGCATCTTACCTTACCATGCTAAAACGGGCGCAGATTCATCTCGATACGTGTGCGCATGTCTGCATCTTACCTTACCATGCTAAAACGGGCGCAGATTCATCTCGACACGTGTGCGCATGTCTGCATCTTACCTTACCATGCTAAAACGGCCGCAGATTCATTTCGACACGTGTGCGCATGTGTGCTTGTGCGTATCTTACCTTAATATGCTAAAATGAGCGCAGATTTATTTTTACACGTGTGCATGCGCGCTTGTGTGCACCCTGTCTTAACATACTAAAACGGTCGCAGATTTATTTCGACAAGTGTGCGCATACGTGCATGTGTGTACGTTACCTAAACATGCTAAAACCTGCACAGATTCATTTCGACACGTGTGCGCGTATGTGTACCTTGCTTAACATGCTGAAACGGCGCAGATTTGTTTCGACACAAATGTGCTCGTCTGCGCTTATACGTGCATCTTGCCGTAATATGCTAAAACCTGCGCAGATTCATTTCAACACGTTTGCGCGTATGTGTACCTTAACTTAGCAAGCTAAAACCTTCACAGATTCATTTCGACACGTGTGCGCGTATGTGTACCTTACCTTAACAGGCTAAAGCTTATGCAGATTTATTTGGACACGTGTGCGCATGCGTGCTTGTGTGTCTCTTACCTTGACATGTTAAAACCTGCGCAGATTCATTTCGAGGCTTCAGGAGAAAGAGCGCCCCGAACATTTCTTCGGGACGAACTCGGACGCTCTCGAAACCTCTTTGTTAAAAAAAAAAAAAAAAAAAAGAGACGTCTTAATGAAATACTCCTCTAATGGAAATCCAAACTAGAAAAGATGAGAATTATCGTCACAAAGGCTTGCTCTCGACGTGTAATTCAATCTCACAGTTAAAAGGGGTAACAACGGGAAGAAGAAGAAGAAGAAGAAGAAGAAGAAGAGAGAGAGAGAGAGAGAGAGAGAGAGAGAGAGAGAGAGAGAGAGAGAGAGAGAGATAACCTTACCCTTACGAGGAGCCTTCATTTCACAAAACAAAAGGGGTTGTTTAAGCCCTCATTGCAGTAAATGTATACCCGGGTACCAGCATGGGTCAGATCGGTTTCCACAGACAGACAGACAGACATACAGGGTAGAATAAGTTAAGTTAAAATAAGGCAATATGATGATAACATATTTTACATCTTTTTTTATTAAGAGGCCATGCCTCATTTAATTCTTTAGTTGTCTCACTCTTGCGAATCCACTGGATTTTCAACAGTAATTTGAATTTGTTCGGGATTGTGTGTGTTTTAATTTGAATAGGAAATTAGGAAACGATTATAAATAAATAAATCTATATATATATATATATATATATATATATATATATATATATATATATATATATATATATATATATATATATATATATATATATAATAATATATGATTATATAATTGTATTATAAATTAATATTTATATATTATATATACATATATATACTAATAATGTGATTACTAATTGTTTAAAATTAATATTTGTAATAATATTATGTATATATATGTATATATATATATATATATATATATATATATATATATATATATATATATATATATATATATATTATATATATATATACATATATATATATATATAATATTAGTCATAGATATTAATTAATTTTTAATTATTTAGCATATATATATATATATATATATATATATATATATATATATATATATATATATATATATATATATATATATATATATATATATATATATATATATATATACACACATATATACTTATAACTAAATTCAAGTAAATTACTATGCTTACCATGTGTTTTGATAAGCCAAAACTCCCACTCTTCATCTCCCCTCTCCCCTCTCCCCTCTCCTCCCATATTTCTCCTGCACTTCTTTCAGATCCCCTCCCTCCTCCCTCTCAGTCCCTCCCCTCCCTCCTTTATAAGATATCATTGAGAAGCAGTCCATCGGGAATCAAGTTATTATACCTTTACGTCGCTTGTTTTATTTTATCTTCTGTATTTTGTTTTGCTTTATTTTGTCTTATATTTTGTTTTTATTTTATTCTGTTTTGATTCATGGTGGTTGAGTAATGTTGTGTTTTATCCGTCCTCAAATGCGTTTGGTAAGCTTGCATACGCTAAGCTACGCATCATTAATAAGTTTTTATTAATTTAACTTTGAGGTGTATTGACAAATGTAGTGTTTTATCCTTCCTCAAAATAAAATGTCCATTTGGGCAGAGCAACGAGACGGGCCAAATAAATATATCGTACTCATTTTTGGGAGGGTACTGATATTTGTATGGCCCGTCTTTTTGGGGGGACGTGGGGCGCCGGTGGTGTGGGCATTTGAGCAGAATCCAAGTAGTATTTTAGTGCACTATTTTTACTTATTTACTTTTTTTGTATCATTTTTTTTCCTGACGGGGAAATAGACATGAGTTTTACCGTCCTCAAAACACCTTATTACAGCCCACCTTAAACTGACTTTGCATCCTCTCACATGCTGGGCAGAGAGAGAGAGAGAGAGAGAGAGAGAGAGAGAGAGAGAGAGAGAGAGAGAGAGAGAGAGACGACCACTGATTATCGCTCAGTGTTTTGGGATGAAATTACTGTGAGAAAGAGAGAGAGAGAGAGAGAGAGAGAGAGAGAGAGGTGGGGGAGGTGTTTTTGGATCAAGTTAAAGAGAGAGAGAGAGAGAGAGAGAGAGAGAGAGAGCTCTGCCGCGTGCACGATTCCCTCATAAAAAAAATGTGTTGTCGAAGGAGTCTTGGAGTAGATGGTACTATTAGATTTTTAGGAGGGGCATTTGGCCCGGAAGAGACCGCGTTCCTTGTACATGATTGGGCAGCCTGAGACTGGCATGTTTTTTTTTTCTTTCTTTCTTTAAGCACGTCGTCGTTTATTACAATTTTTTAATATTCCAATCAGTTATGGAGATTTGCCAAGTTGGATATTATTTATTTATTTTTTTTTATGTTTCTTCAGAGCATGTCTTCATTTGTTAGAATTTTTTCTATTGTCTTTTTGTTAATATTCTAATCAGTAATGAACCTTTGCCTAGCTGGAAATTTTTTTATGATTTGTTAATTTGTTTTTTATGTCTTCTTTTTTATTTTTTAATATTCTAATGAGCGATGGAGCTTTGCCTAGTCGAACATTATTTATTTTTTTATTTTATTTATTTTTTTTTAGTTTCCTTGGAACATACCTTAATTTCTTACTTGTTTTTTGTTAATATTCTAATCAGTGATGGAGCTTTGCCTAGTTGGACATCATTTATTTATTTTTTTTTTCTTTGAGTATGCCTTCGTTTCTTACAATTATTTTGTTAATATTCTAATCAGTAATGGAGCTTTTCCTAGTTGGAAATTTGTTTATTTTTTAATTTTATTTATTTATAGTTAATTTTTCTTTGCGCATGTCTTAACTTCTTATATTTTTTTTTATTCTAATCAGTAATGGAACTATGCCTCGTTGAAATTATATATTGTATTTTCTTCGTTTTGTACATTTTTTTTATTCCAATCAGTAATGAAGTTTTTCCGAGCTGAAATTATATTTATTTCATTAATTTTTTTATTTTCCTTTGAGCATGTCTAGGTTTCTCACAATATTTTTTAATATTCTAAAACGTTATGGAGATTTTGTCTAGTTAGACGTTTTTTATGATACTAAAACAACTGCATTTCATATAAACACTGGAGACTGTTTTTTTCCCCTTGCCTCAGAAATCCATTTTAGATGTTTGCGTATAGACCAGTTTATTCTGAAATAAACTTGAATTGCGTTACAATGACGTCATTCCATGTAAATACACGCTAGGTCATTCTTTCTCTTACAAATATTTATTCGTTTTTATCTGTAATGGGGCTCTAAGTAGTTTGCACTGTCTTTCATTACTTCAGAATTACTGCAGATCGTGTAAAACCGAGCTTGAAGTCATCTGTTATCAGTTAAATTACTCTACTTTATTTGACGCCTGGAATATAATCGCCTTTCATCACATTAAATTGTCTACATTTAATTTAAAGCTTACTTTAAAAAATACGTGTTATCACGTTTAAATTACTGCACTTAAAGTGTCGCCTGTTGGGTTATTCCTGTATGTTGAAAAGACTTGATGAAAAGGTGCACATAAAGGAATGCTGGAAATAGCTTTATACCTCTAATAATGTCTGCACTTTTGTAAATATTCTTATATCTTAAATAATGTCTGCACTTACTTAAACATTCTTATATTTCTAGTAATGTCTATGCTTACGTAAACATTCTTATATATCTCTAATAATGTTTACGCTTACGTAAGCATACTTATATCTCTAATAATGTCTACACTTACCGAACATTGCCAGTCTAACATCTGAAAAGTGAAAAATTCTAGTGACTTTCTGCAGGACGGGTGTCGTTTGCCGACTTTGAACTTAAAATATTAAAATAACATTCGTCGTACGTTTGAAGTTTGTAAACTCCTTCTCTGATTTGCTCCTGGGGTCAAGTGAATGATTGCTTGATTGAGTGATTGATTGATCGATTCATTAGCCAGTTAATTAGTTACTTAGTTAACTGCTTGCTAGATCTTTTTGAAAGGATGTGTTGACGCCTCGTGTGTATATATATATATATATATATATATATATATATGTGTGTGTGTGTGTGTGTGTGTGTGTGTGTGTGTGTGTGTGTGTGTGTGTAGTGTAGTGTGTGTATGTGTGTGTCTATATATATATATATATATATATATATATATATATATATATATATATATATATATATATATATATATATATATATATATATATTTGTATATATATATATATATATATATATATATATATATATATATATATATATATATATATATATATATATATATATGTGTGTGACAAGAATTCTTTCTCCCTCAGACTCAGCATGTGTCTCATCCTCTGTCAAATATATTTTTTTTTTTAATCTCGTCCTTCTCAATTAACTGTCTGTCTTTTGTCAGGCGTTCTCAAGTTAAAGATCTGAGATATTTACTTTTCATTTAGCGCAAATGATAATGAGGATACGTGGGCTTTTTGCCTAATTGATCCTGTTCTTTTAATAATTTCTTCCTCCTCACGGTATGTTACATATATATATATATATATATATATATATATATATATATATATATATATATATATATATATATATATATATATATATATATACATACATATACATCTATATGTATATAGAAATATATACACACACACACATACACACATATATATATATATATATATATATATATATATATATATATATATATATATATATAACGTGAAATGAGCCCTTTTCAGCTCTTCATATAAAATAAAGAATTTTCTTTATTACATGAAAGGGTACCAGCTCTTTCGTTGGCTCAAATAGCACCGTGCGTGTTCTTTGGAGGTTTACGAAAGATGCATTAACTATATTATTTTCTCTGTTTTTCTTGTTTTTTATCCTCTCATTGACTTCCAGCTGTTATAAGCCTGGTTGGCTTTTTTTTCCTGATATTGACACCTCTTACCCACCTCCTTCCCCCCTCCTCCCCACCCCACCTCCTTGCCTATGAGTTCTTCATTGGAGGGGTGGGTAGAGCTCTCGGCTAGCACGCTGTTGGCTCAGCGTTCGACTCTCCGCCCGGCCAGTGAAGAATTAGAGGAATTTATTTCTGGTGATAGAAATTCATTTCTCGTCATAATGTGGTTCGGATTCCACAATAAGCTGTAGGTCCCCGGTGCTAGGTAACCAGTTGGTTCTTAGCCACGTAAAATAAATCTAATCCTTCGGGCCAGGACTAGGAGAGCTCAGTGGTCTAGTTAAACTAAGATATACTTAACTTAACTATAAGCTTCTGTTCACTAGTTGAAACTCCAAGAATCTCTGCTTGCAATGAGCAAAGTTATTTAGTATCTTCACTGCAGAAGCGAAGGGTAACTCCCCCCCTTTTTTTTTTTTTTTTTGCCGTGACCTCTTCTTATCAGTTCTCTGTAAAATATGGTTTTGATTAAATCATTGTACCTGCATCCGACATGATTAAGTAATGAACTGGCGCACTCACTGTACAAAGGATGAAGATGTTGTTTTAATACTATTACCGTTTTTAATTTATATATCCTTTCCATTCCTGTTAACTGTTGTTATACTTGGGAAGAGAGAGAGAAATCAAAACTGCAGTTAGTAATTTTTATGAAGATTTAAATTCCACTCTCTTGGATGCCTCGATTCACATCACATGCTGTGGAAGCTTGGAATAATTCTCCACATTCCTTCATTGGTCACTTCTAAGCGACTTAGAATAAGCTGCTGTTTAACGGTAGTTAACATGAGAAACAGCCATCTTTATATTCAGCTGCTGGTCTTTAGATGTATAATGTGGCTAAAATACAATAGAATAATCAGTTTTCAAAATCATTGCATTTTGTAGTAATTTTTTTCGTTATGCAAATATTTAAGGATCAATAACCCCATGTGTTTGCGAATCCGTTTGGTTTAGCTTTGGAGAGAATGTTAATCTTTACCATTATAGTTTATAGTTGTCTTTAAGCCACCTCATTGTAAACCTGAGGTGACTGTAAGTTCGTTTGTCAGAATGCGCAGTTCTTGGCAGAGATTACTCGTCTTGTCAACAGTCAGTTAGGAATCAAATTTAAGCCATAGCCAAAGCATTAGGGCCTATGAGGTCATTCAGTGCTGAAACGGAAAGTGAGAGTGAAAAGGTTTGAAAGGTGTAACAGGAGGAAAACCTCGTAGTTGCACTATGAATTAGTTGCTAGGAGAAGGTGGGAGGTAAGATTGAATAGAAAATGAACGGAGGTACAGTAAAAAGAATGAAAGGGATTGCAGCTAGGGGCCGAAGGGACTCTGCAAAGACCCTCAGGTATTGCCTACAGTGCACTGCGTGAGGTGCACTGACGGCACTATCCTCCTATGAAGGAAACCTTAGGCATTGTTGAATATTTCACTATGTTTGCTTCAGTAGCAATAATGGCAAAAATAGCATCATTCTAATGTTCCAGACCTAGTCATTGATTGATTGGTATGGTATCACATACAGGCTTTTAAGCTACGCCCATGCTACAGCCAATGTACTGAAAGTAATCTGAAGTGGTTCCTAACCATAATTGGTAGAGTTTTATTCCCAGATATTATTAGATTCCCAATTTCCAATGTTTGTCCGTGTCTCTTAAAATATTCTGCGTACCCACGTGCTCAAATTGCGCTTACTTAAATTAAAATGGTACTATACTATATAGTCCACGGAACTGCATAATATGACATGAAGGAAAAACCACTAGTTAATTCAGAATTTTTATCGTAAAGACCACAGTCAGGCCAGGTTGTGATAGAGGGAACCTACGCAATATTAAGAGATCCCAGAGCATATTGGTAAGTAAGCGCTGTTATGTGCGAAATTGAAATCAGCGTTTGATTGACAGCGGAATGATTTCTGTTCAGATCTCCTATTAATGCCTTGTTGAGTTCTCCATTCCGAGCAGGACGCTTTCGCCCAAATACATTTTTGGATGCCTGCTTTCCTGGCTGTGGCCTGTTTCTGTTTGTTTTATGTGCTATAGATTTATTTTATCATTTTTTTCCTATGCTGTGAATGGCCGTTAGGGTTTTTAAGAATGATCATTTGATTGTTTTCGAGCAAATTTTACCTTGGCAATCGTCATGTCAATCTTTAAAACTTGAAGCATTGAAGTTTCCATTGCTATGATTTATGTTGTGGCTGTGACATCTGTCTATATATCTGTCTATCTGTTTTAGCAGTGAAGTGTAACTTAAGACTCATTTTATGTAAACATTTTTGGCTGAATTGCATATTTTCTCTAAATGTGTTTTTAAAATAGTTTTAGGAACACAGACCATATAATTCTGGATTTTTATTGGTATACGTTAGGTTGTAATGAAGACCTTGTGTCTTTTTTCATGTTTAAAACTATGCATCACTGATACGAAATAAAGCATACTACTACTACTGCAATATATGTCAGCTTATTTTTTTACGCTTCTCTTTAATCCATTAGTGAGGCCGCTGCCGTGTTTGCCTGTTAGATTATAATTTTCTAGAATGACTTTGTCCTAATTTTCTTGAATGACTTTGGCTTCCGCGTCGCAGCTGTGCTCAGCTAATGATAATTTTTACCTCATGATATTCCATGAGCGGAAGGCAATCCGATCCCTTCTGTTCTTCTGAAAGGCCGTGATCCTCCTCACATGGAATTTGCACCTTTGATGAATTCTGTAGACACAGACTTGGAAGGTGATTTGTGATTTCACATTGTTCTTTTAGGTCATCATCATGATGTCTTTGCGAAAACACGACGTTATTCTGGAATATAATTCAGTTTCTCTCTCTCTCTCTCTCTCTCTCTCTCTCTCTCTCTCTGTCTGTCTGTCTGTCTGTCTGTCTCTCTCTCTCTCTCTCTCTCTCTCTCTCTCTCTCTCTCTCATGACACCTTTATAAAAACATTATGCTACTCTGGAATATAATTCCTATTCTCTCTCTCTCTCTCTCTCTCTCTCTCTCTCTCTCTCTCTCTCTCTCTCTCTCTCTCTAGCTAGCTCTCTCTCTCTCTGGCACATATATATATATATATATATATATATATATATATATATATATATATATATATATATATATATATATATATATATATTTTTTCTTTTTTATTTATTTGCCATATCAAGATGTTCCTTTGGAAGTGAAAGATGAGCACCAGGTTCATTAACTTTAAACTGATTATGAAGATTAAGAATGAATAAAATCATGATTAAGATTCTAAAAGGATATACATGCGGAGGACTCGCAAAATATATAAATTCGTGAAACAATCTGTTGCAGACCCGCTATGGATTGCGTGTAACGAATTATTTGACATTTTTTTTTTAAATGTCTTTCCATGTCACATTCTATCGAAAGGAAATTCTTCACCTATCGGGGAAAATTATGAACAGGTAAGTAAGAAATTCCATTACATGAATTTCACTGCAATTACTCAAATTCACTTTATATCTGAAATTCACTTTCTCTCTGAAATTCTCTTTATATCTGAAATTCACTTTCTATCTCAAATTCACTTTCTCTCTGAAATGCACTTTATATCTCAAATTAGCTCTCTATCTCAAATTCACTTTCTGTCTCAAACTCACTTTCTATCTCAAATTCACTTTCTATCTCAAATTCAATTTCTTTCTCAAACTCACTTTCTATCTAAAATTCATTTTCTGTATCAAACTCACTTTCTATATCAAATTCACTCTCCATATAAAATTAATTTTCTATCTCAAATTCACCTTATAACAAATCCACTTTATATCTCAAATTCGTTTTCTGACTCAAATTCACTATCTCAAATTCACTTTCTATCTCAAGTTTGGTTTCTATCTCAATTTTTATCTCAAATTCACTTTTTATCTCAAATTCACTTTCTATCTCAAATTCTCTTTCTATCTAAAATTGACTTTCTATCTGAAATTTACTTTCTATCTTAAATTCACTTTCTATCTCAAACTCAATTCTATCTCAAATTCTCTTTTTATCTAAAATTCACTTTCTGTCTCAAATTCATTCTCTATCTAAAATTCACTCTCTATCTCAAATTCACTTTCTATCTCAAATTCACTTTCTACCTTAAAACTCACTTTCTATCTCAAATTCGTTTTCTATCTAAAATTCACTTTCTATCTCAAATCTATCTAGAATTCAGTTTCTGTCTCAAATTCAGTTTAAATCTGAAAAAATCTGAAATTCTCTCTCTCTCTATCTAAAATTCACTTTCTATCTCAAATTCTCTCTATATCTAAAATTCACTTTCTGTCTCAAATTTACTTTCTGTCTCAAACTCATTTTCTATCTCAAATTCTCTTTCTATCTAAAATCCACTTTCTATCTCAAATTAACTTTCTATCTCAAATTCTCTTTCTATCTAAAATTCGCTTTCTATCTCAAATTTACTTTCTATCTCAAATTCTCTTTCTATGTCAAATTCACTTCCTATCTGAAAATTCTCTTTCTATCTAAAATTCTCTTTTTACCTAAAATTCACTTTCTATCTCAAATTCTCTTTCTATTAAAATTCACTTTCTATCTCAAAGTAGCTCTCTATCTTAAATTCACTCTCTATCTCAAACCCACTTTCTATCACAAATTCACTTTCTATCTCAAACTCACTTTCTATCTCAAATTTACTTTCTATCTCAAACTCACTTTCTATCTCAAATTCACACTATTGCAAACTCACTTTCTATCTCAAATTCACACTATTGCAAATTCTTTTTCTATCTAAAATTCACTTTTTATCTCAAATTCACTTTCTATCTCAAATTCTCTTTCTATCTAAAATTCACTTTCTATCTAAAATTCTCTTTCCATCTAAATTTCACTTTCTATCTCAAATTCACTCTCTATCTAAAATTCACTCTCTATCTCAAACTCACTTTCTATCACAAATTTAGTTTCTTTCTCAAACTCACTTTACATTTCAAACTCACTTTCTATCCCAAACTCACTTTCTATCTCAAATTCTCTTTCTATCTACAATTAGCATTCTATTTCAAATTTACTCTCTATCTAAAATTCACTGTCCATGTGAAATTCGCTCTCTATCTAAAATTCACTTTCTATCTCAAGTTCACTTTCTATCTCAAACTCACTTTCTATCTCAACTTCAATATCTATCTCAAATTCACTTTTTATCTCAAACTCACTTCCTATCTCAAATTATCTTTATGTCTAAGGTTCACTTTCTACCTCAAATTCACTCTCTATGTAAAATTCAATTTCTGTCTCAAATTCAGTTTCTATCTCGAACTCACTTTCTATCTCAAATTCACTTTCGATTTCAAACTCACTTTCTATCTATAATTCAGTTTCCATCTCAAATTCACTTTCTATTTCGAACTCACTTTCTATATCTCAAATTCTCTTCCTATCTAAGTTAAGTATACCTTAGTTTTACCAGACCACTGAGCTGATTAACAACTCTCCTAGGGCTGACCTAAATTCACTTTCTATCTCAAATTCACTTTCTATCTCAAATTTTCTTTCTATCTAAAATTCACTTTCTATCTCAAATTTACTTTTTATCTCAAATTCCCTTTCTATCTAAAATTCACTTTTTATTTCAAATTCTCTTTCTATCTAAACTTCACTTTTTATCTAAAATTCCCTTTCTGTCTCAAATTCTCTTTCTATCTAAAATTCACTTTCTATCTCAAATTTTCTTTGTCTAAAATTTACTTTCTATCTCAAATTCACTCTCTATGTCAAATTCACTCTGTATCTCAAACTCACTTTGTATCTCAAATTCACTTTCTATCTGAAATTTACTTTCTTTCTCAAACTCACTTTCTATCTCAAATTCACTCTCTATCTAAAATTCACGTTCTATCTCAAATTCACTTTCTATCTCAAATTCACTTTCTGTCTCAAACTCACTTTCTATCTCAAATTCAATTTCTGTCTCAAATTCACTTTCTGTCTCAAACTCACTTTCCATCTCAAATTCTCTTTCTGTCTAAAATTCACTTTCTATCTCAAATTCACTCTCTATCTAAAATTGAATTTCTGTCTCAAATTCAGTTTCTATCTCGAACTCACTTTCTATCTCAAATTTACTTTCTAGCTGAAACTCATTTTCTATCTCAAACTCACTTTCTGTCTCAAATTCACTTTCTTCCTCAAACTCACTTTCCATCTCAAATTCACTTTCTATCTCAAACTCACTTTCTATCCCAAATTCACTTTCTACCTCAAACTTTCTATCTCAAACTCACTTTCTATCTCAAATTCAGTTTCTATCTCAAACTCACTTTCTATCTCAAATTCACTTTCTACCTCAAACTAAATCCACTTTCTATCTCAAACTCACTTTCTATCTGAAATCCACTTTCTATCTTAAACTCACTCTCTATCTCAAATTCACTTTCTATCTCAAACTCACTTTCTATCTCAAATCCACTTTGTATCACAAACTCACTTTCTATCTCAAATTCACTTTCTATCCCCTATCTCAAGTTCACTTTCTATCTCAAACTCACTTTCTATATCAAGCTCACTTTCTGTCTCAAACTCACTTTCTATCTCAAACTCACTTTCTATGTCAAATTCACTTTCTGTTATAAGAATTTCAAGTTTCCGGGAGGCCTTGTTATCGACGAAAACGAATGGGATAAAGTCAACATTCGCAAGCTGAGACTGGGAAAGGGGGAGGAGGAGAATGGGGTTCAGGGGTTTAGGATGAATGTGGGAGGGGGTCGATTGAAATCGTTCGCAGCAACCTCTTCCTTCCTATTTCCTGTCAAAATTTCCTATGGAGGAGGAGGAGGATGAGGAGGATTAGAGGGAAGGTGGGGGTTCAGGGTTTTAGTAATGTGTTGGGGGGGGGGTCGATTGAAATCGTTCGCAGCAACCTCTTCCTTCCTTTTTCCTGTCAAAATTTTCTAAGAATTCTGAAAAATGGTCCACTGATCATTTATTCACTAAAGTTGAATAGCGTTTCCTTGTTGCAATTTTTTTTTTTTTTTTTTTTTTTTAGCTATCGTGCTCTTATGCATCCCGGATGCTTCCCTGATCTAGAATGGATAGAGGACGGAAATTGCCGAGATAATCGGAGCTTTGTAAGATCATGAAGAGCATGGACTGTTCAAGAGAGATAATTTTGAAATTTTGGAGCTTTGTGAGATCATGAAGATCATGGACTCTTGGGGAAAGATAACTTCGAAATTATATTTTTCTTCTGCGGTTCTAATCGAAGGAATGCAAGTTTGTATAAGGGTCTATTGTGTGTGTAAAGCTGGCGCTTATGCATGTAATATTCCCCATCATCCATTGTCTGAAATGCATGAAGTTTGAACGTAATATTACTTTCTTATCTTCACCATTAGCCATTATTAGTGACGGCCATATTGGAGTTCCCACGTCACTGCTCATATCCTTCCAATGTTTTGTCTACATCTTCTGAGTATCCGGAAGTTTATGGAAGGAGGAGGAGGAGGAGGCGGAGGAGGATTGAGGTAGACTCAACCGTACATAGATGTGTCTTTCCACTTGTATGTCTATGGTATGGTGTCTTCTTTTTTATGGGCAAAATGATATTTGCGAGACTGACTACTTATTCGCATTGTTTTATATATATATATATATATATATATATATATATATATATATATATATATATATATATATATATATATATATATATATATATATATATATATATATATATATATATATATATAGTCATAAACTGGGTCCTCGGTGTGGATGGAAATTGGAATAATCGGTTATTATAGACTGCCTTCGCACCAAGGGGGTCCAAAATTATGAACAAAAATAAAAACTACTGGAACCTCACCTTAGAATCTTCCTTGATTTACGTAAATAATGAAGGTCACCATTGGAATTACAATTCTTTTACAAACAAGAGGGTTTATTTACAGAGAATGGGGCAAATATGTGAGACCAAAAATGTAACAATTTACAGACACATAAATCACATACGATAGATCAATAATGCAGTAATTTACAAATACGCAATGTAAATATGAGGGGGGGGGGGGCCACAGATACAACAATCCCCGTTATAACAAATGACTCTGCTATGCTAAAATGCATCCATTCACAGACAATAATACATTGGAAGGGGTGGATTCCAGGATAATGGCAATTAGTTAATCAAGATGATTTCTGTGTGGGCAACGGATTCTTGCGATCAGGCTGCGACCAGGAATGGTTGCGAAATTTGGATGGCAGTCACGAACGGGTCGGACATAGATTTGCGGACTGGACAGGATAGGATGGCTCCTGTAAGAGAAGTTAGGAGTTAGTACGAACAAGGGGGGAGAAGGAAACCTCCCTTGCTAGTAACTAAACGCAATGAATCTCCGCACTAGGGAGGAATTGCTCACTTGAGTTACTTAAATTAATTTGCCCTTAATTTACACTATGGAGGGAATATTTGAATACTTATCACTGAATCACATTAGGCTGACTTCAAAGCAAGTCATGGGGCAATTCATGGGCTGCTCGAAGTAGGTTGACTTAACAAAGGGACTGCTTTTTTGGAGGAAGAAAATTGAAGTTTGAATGAATGGAAAAATCAAGGAATTTCAGGGGGAGGGAAAGGGCTGGCTTACTGACTAATTGCGGACAACGTACCTGGGCCTGCAGATGTGTGTGCTAAACATGTGAAACTCAGCCATGTACCGGAGTTAGTTTTCACCAGCGTAAAAGGAAGCAGCGTCCGAACGTGTGTCTCAGATGGTAGGTATATGTGGAGTTGAGTGCTTTCCGGGAAAACAGAGCGTGCATTCCACCGTTGTTTGTTTCAAAGTCTCAGCCTACGTCGATCTGCAAAGAGTCATACAGCCAGCAAAAGAGTGGAGAAAAAATAGCTCTTAAGATTAAGTACTTAGAGGTTAAGGTCATATCTATCTCACAGCCTGAATGCGCCTTCCATTCCCCTAGAGGATCGGCCGCTCCTATATCGCGTGATGGGGGTGAGGGGTTTTCCTGTTGTCTACCCCAGGTCAGCTGAAGTTGGGGCTGTCCCTACATGAGTTCAAACAGGCACTAACTGCCTTTCCTAGTTGAAAATATGCTTGGTTCTACCTCGCCCGCCATGTTTTCTTGGCCCTACAGTCAAATGAAAGGTGAAACTCTTCCCTGAATAAATTAATTACTAGCTGTCGGACGAGGGAGGAATAAATCCTTAACAATATATATATATATATATATATATATATATATATATATATATATATATATATATATATATATATATATATATATATATATTTATTTATTTTTACTTTTATCCGGAACATTTTGTAAACCTACTTCATGGAATTACATATCTTTCCTTCAAAAAATTTGCAAGAAGATCCCACTCTCCAAATAAACTTTGAAGTTGCAATGGCTAAACTAGTCAAACCTTACGAGATTGGTTCTTAAAGGTGCTCGCTCTCTCTCTCTCTCTCTCTCTCTCTCTCTCTCTCTCTCTCTCTCTCTCTCTCTCTCTCTCTAGAAAAATGCTCTCTGTGACGACGGCGAGTGTTGGAGTAAAAAAATTATCTCTCTCTCTCCCTGGAAAAATGCTTTCTGTGACGACGGCGAGTGTTGGTGTAAAAAAAATTCTCTCTCTCTCTCTCTCTCTCTCTCTCTCTCTCTCTCTCTCTCTCTCTCTCTCTCCATCTTTGGAATGTGCTCAATTTTCGATGTATCCGTGTATAAATATATATATATATATATATATATATATATATATATATATATATATATATATATATATATATATATATATATATATATATATATATATATATATATATATATATATATATATATATATATATATATATATATATATATATATAGAGAGAGAGAGAGAGAGAGAGAGAGAGAGAGAGAGAGAGAGAAATTGAATTTGGATTGCCCTCCATCATTTCAGTAATGTCTCCCTAGTATACAAGAGATTACGGAGCTCTGAGAATTATCTGGTTTGTGAAAATGCATACATTCTCTCTCTCTCGTACCCTGTATTCCGACAATGGGAACGCCGTGACCCGTCATCGATTTTTTATGGAAGTGTCATTTGAACTGTGTGTGTGTGTCTGTCCATTCTTTCGCCTCGTAAGTTGTACAGAACTAACTTTAGGGATCTAGTGTCTATCTCATCACTCCTCCACACGCTATTGAGACGTAGCATACACAGAATACGTATCTCTTTTAACTGTAAATCCCGTAGGTGAGTTCGTTAAGAATTAGTGTCAGACAGACGGAGGTGGATGGTTGCAAGTCATCTCTCAGGGGCCACTTGTAACAAGAGAACAATGTTGCCAGTGACTGAAAACATTGAGTAAGACCCCGTGGCATGATCTCGTAGATGGAAGGGAAATGAAGTTTTAATATTACCTCTAAATGTTACAGTAATGTGCTTTATCCACTGAAGGTACATCCTGCCTGCTTTCTGTTGTAAAGGGAATCTTGGCAGATTTTCGTATCAGTATTTGAACCGGTCTGTATTTGCATTATCTATATGTTATTTCATAACTTGTTTCTTTGTGGATATATGAATATCAACAATATTTGTATGAAATCCTAGTGAAATCCAGACTTGCATGTCTACATTGTGTGAATACCTCACTAAGATGAGTCTGTCGTTACAAATGGATATTCGTGTATATCGCTTCGTCTGATTTTATGGGACGTGTAAATTCGTGAATTTTGTATTTTGTTATAATTCTGTAATTTTCCGAGACCAGATCTCTCCCGTCTGTTTCATAGTTTTAGGTCATACAGTATGCAGTGGAATCTGTTTTAATTATTATCATTTAATACCGGAACAAACGTAATATTAATTATTATTATGATTCACTTGTTTTGCATCACAGTCTGTCATTATTGATGGGGTACATTGTTAAACCGTGTTATATGTTAATATTCTTTTAGGATACTGTTTCATAATTCCGGGACGAATATGCAGGAGAGCATGGGAGAGTGTTAGGTGAAACGATTATATTTCAGACTAATGGGAAATACAAGACTACAGAATTATGTAGTAGGTATTGTCTTCTGCAGATGTGTCTTCTTCTTTCTTTGCATCTTTTCCCACTTCTATGTGCGGTCGATGTTTCTGACAGCTTTTCTCCACCTGGCTCGGCCAAAAACATCGTCCTCTGACAATTATTTGTCTCTCAGATCTTCTCTAACTACATCCATCCACCTTCGCTTTGGTCCTCCTCTTGCTTTCCCACCAGGCATCACTCTCCTCCCTACATATGTCTCGTCCCTTCTCATCACATGGCCATACCACTGCAGTCTTCTTTCCTGGGCCTTCTTTCATCGTTCTACGTCTTTAGTAGTTCCTCTTACTCTTTCATTTTTGATCTTGTCCATTTTTGCCACTCCACACATCCACCTGAGCATTTTCATCTTTACCGCATCCAATTTCTTCTCTTGCACTCTCTTTACCGGCCATGTTTCTGCTCCATACATTAAAGCTGGTCTCACTACTGTCTTATGCACTCTTCCTTTAACCTTTACATTGATTCTGCGGTCGCACAAGACACCTAACATCTTTCTCCAATTTTTCCATCTAGCCTGCACTCTGTGTGTTATTTCTACATCCAAATTTCCATCATCAGCCACTGTTGAACCAAGATACTTAAATTTTTCTACTCGGTTCAACCTTGTCCCTTCCATACTAATCTCAGAGTCTTGATCTTCATTAAAACTTAGGTATTCATTCTTCTTCCTACCGATCTTTAAACCTCTGTCTTCCAGTGCCTTCCTCCAGTGCTCTAGTTTTGACTCCATTGTCCCTCTGCTGGTGGTGCATAACACAGTGTCAGCGGCTAACAACTTGCACCAGGGGGATTGATCTCTCATTCCTTGAGATAGCACATCCATTATCAGGTCAAAAAGATATGGACTTAAAGCAGATCCCTGATGTAAACCAACTCTACTGGTATCCATTCAGTTCACCCAACACTGCTTCTAACCTGCGTTTTTGCTCCTTCATACATACTTTGGATCAGCCTCACATACTTCTCTCTCTGTCGTATGCCTTTTCCAGATTTATGTGAGTGTATATATATAATATATATATATATATATATATATATATATATATATATATATATATATATATATATGTGTGTGTGTGTGTGTGTGTGTGTGTGTTGTGTGTGTACATACATACATACATATATATATATATATATATATATATATATATATATATATATATATATATATATATATATATATATATATATTGTTACATGGGTCATTAGGCTGATGAGTTTACTAATTAATTACTGTGATTTATTTAGCCTTGCTTTACCTAAGACCCACGTAATCCTATCAATTAAGGCCAAAAGTTACCAGAAAAGACAGATAATTAACTTAATTAGATTTGGTCGCCAGTTAAAACTAGGTTACTGAATATATTGGTTTATTCTGAACACATTAATTAAATAAATAACACTGATATCCTACGGGAGCTAATTACAGCTCCAACTTCGTCCCACTTCGGACACGAGACATTTCAACATAAGTTAGTGGATGATGCAACGGCTGATGAACTCTTGTGGCGCCATATAAGCAATTTCAAGGGCAGAACTCGAGTATATTGTTGCTAATCCTTCTCCAAACAAGATTATAGCTGTTTTGCAGAGTAGATAATGCAGATAACACTTTGAATTCCAGGACTTCTCACTTATCATTAATTGACTCCAAGGGATGTACAGTATCTTAGATCAAGGATCTTACATTAACACCGTGGAGGATATTTTATGCAATATCACTAGGCAAGAATAATTGTATTTCCTATATTTGACTTCATAAATGGGATATGGTTTTACTAGGATCTTCATTGGTCAGTGACTGTTGAAGAGAGAAACTTGAAACAGGAAATAAGGGGGAGGTCTAAAGGGAGGAACTGGGAGTAATTGTCACTTCAGACTTACTGTGGAGTAGATAATGCAGCGATCAATTGCATCAGAAGCCCTGGGTACATTGAAAAGGCAGTTTCCCCCGCTGTTCTACAAGAGGGCGAGGGAGCAAAGGAAGGAGACCGAGAGAGAGACACTGTGCTTGTGCTCTTACTCAAGGGTATTTCTGGACTGACGAGCTGGGTCAAAGTGCGTGGGTGCTTGCTTGGAAAACTCCTCCCACGTAATGGCCTGTAAGTAGCCTTGACAAAAAATTCGCCATTATGAAGGTCATAGAAAAGGTGGCTAACTAAAGGTGGCCCTGGTAAAACCTACCCTGTTGAATAGGTCCCTAAACTAAACTTGAAATCCGTCGATGACGGTTGGTGTTTTTGAAAAACACCCAGCTCTCTGGCTTGCCTCCCTAAACTGCATTACAAAGAGAAAGCTTTCCATTGTCTTTTTTATATATTTCTACTAAATCAAGGAAGAGTGGTCGAACAGTATAAATATTTGTAAGAATATACACAGGAATTAAAATATCATGAGACTAACTAATTGCTGATAGTAATAGTAGCCATCACCTCTCTTAAAAGTTAATAGCAATTAATGATAAACGTCTGATTAAGTGTAAATGAATTGAGTAACTACGAAAAATGATATGCGGCCTTAATTAGAGACTTTTTAATCAATTGAACGTTATTCATGCTTTAGTTGAAATTTTAAGGTTTCCGGTAGGTTTCACCGTAATTCATCATTTCCATTTCTTTCGTGTTTTTATGTTAGTTTACATTATCAACTAATAAACCTTTACAATATATAGATACAATTATATATATATATATATATATATATATATATATATATATATATATATATATACATACATACATATATATATACAAATAATATGCTGATGTAATTTTTTCAGCGTATGGTCTAATGAAACATGGCAGTCAATGGCCGTAGAGTTTCGTTGAATCTTGAACATACCCTTTAATTTTTATATTAAGAGACCTGTTTATGCTTCCTTTTCTAAGGCTGAGTACAATGTATTGTAAGAATTTATTACCTGTCGAGTTAAATACTCTAAATTAGCCTCAGGATGCCACCACTTCATTTCTAGGTTGTCTCCGTTCCCTCTCGAAGGATGTATCCAGACGCGAAAGAAGAAATTTGGAACAAGTTGATTCATTCATTGTACGTTAAGTGGCGTCACAACTGAATCCGACAAGATGGACTTTAAAAGAAGAAAACGAAGTTAAAGATTTTAAAAGGTGCGAGAATCAGCGCATGAAATGTGAAATGCACAAAAAAAGGAAAGAAAATGAATAAGTGAATCAGATGACCTGAAGTACTGACCCGAAGTGTTGTCTGTTGTTCATAGCACAGGCTACCCCGTTAACAGTACTCCCTACACCCCCACCCCTCCTCCGGCCTCCCCCTCCTTCACCCAGAGGAATGTCACTCGCAGGAATGCGGGATTTCGCTTGCCAAGCGAACTGACATGCACTCTTATCTCTTGACTGATGACATGACAAATGCATGCTAATTACAAATCACTCGGACGAAAATTAGCCATAATTAAATCCGCTGCTTATTTTAATGGAACTCGAGTAGGGACGTTGCAGATTTATCGTTTCCTGGAATTGCGCCATTTCACGCTATTTTGATTCTTATTAAACAGTGTTTTTTTTATATAAGAGAAGAAAGAACTACAAATATATTTTCTGATAGCTGCTAAAACGATAGTTTGAATCTTATGCGATTATACGTTTCCCTGAGTCTAGAGGAAAGTTTTTTCCCATGTTATTTTGGGTGCTTACCCGCCCATCTTGCCACCCGTTCTCCCCCACGCCTCTTGGCCCTAAGGGCGGTATCAATACCTTCCTAAGGTACCCTTCCCCTATCCTGAACCCCGCCCCCCCCACCATCCCACCCAACCGGTACTTGCACACGTCTTACCCTTGGATATAAATTTGCTTAAATCCCATCATCGTGGTTTAAATCTTATTTACAGATTTATTTTAATTAATTTCAGCTTTTCTGAGTCTTGTGGTGTATCTGCTTTAAATTATGTTCATTTAGTCGTAATTAAGGAAACATAATTAACGTAATATTTTTCGGTGGGAATCTGACAGTAGCTGGATCAAAACAATTTTCAATTAGGTTATGTCTTAGCTTTATTCAGATCACATTACCGAACGTCATAATGTATTCGCGTAATATATGTCATATAATTAGTTTTGAGTAAACAGGGAATGTCTAGTCTATTATATTGACGTCAACAAGAGACGGTTTAAATTTAATTAATAATTCTGTTAAACAGTGGGGGATAAGGGATTCTAAAACAGATAGAGTGCCAAACTGTCAGAGCATTGGTATGAGAGAGAGAGAGAGAGAGAGAGAGAGAGAGAGAGAGAGAGAGAGAGAGAGAGAGAGAGAGAGAGAGAGAAGGGGGAGGAGTGGGGGTGGATTTCAGCAGGAGGAGGATATCAGTAGAGGTCTGGTTATGAATCGGATACTCGAACTGAAAATGCAAAATGAGTAACTGAGGAGAGATAGAAAGAGAGAGAGAATAGCGAAGATGGAATTTGAACGTGATTTACTGCATGACCTGTGGGAAATAGATACAGGAGCTTTAGCCTAGGCAAAGATGAGTAATCTCTCTCTCTCTCTCTCTCTCTCTCTCTCTCTCTCTCTCTCTCTCTCGGTTACTCATTTTGCATTCTCCCTTCCGATATCATCCTCCTGCTGAAATCCTCTCTCTCTCTCTCTCTCTCTCTCTCTCTCTCTCTCTCTCTCTCTCTCCTAAACACAATATCAATCTGGCAATACGCAAAGCACGATTATTCCGGCCACCGAAGCGAGGCGCATTAGCGACTGGGATGATCTCCCATCTGTTGTTCTGGTATTTTTTACGCATCAGGTGAACCGACCCATTCAGGTACGAGAGATCAATCATTAAGACGGAATACAAATGGTGAATGATTAAACTGTCTATGTACCGTTCATCTATCACGATTCTCGCACTGAGCGAGGCTGGAATAGCTGGAATCAAACTGATATCCGTTTCGCGAAAGAGTGACCTGTTCACGATTTACATTTACACTTTCATCTACTTATTTATATATTAATTTAATTTTTCTTTTTTGATAATCGAGATCTCTTTTTGTGTGTATATTTCCTTTTACCTCCTCTTACCTCTTCATAATGAACACCATATTCTTTGGAAGCTTGAATTTCAAGTCAGTGGCCCCTTTGATGAGCTTGTTCCATATGAATAGGTTTCATCTTCTGAAAATAATAATAATAATAATAATAATAATAATAATAATATAGTGATCAGTTATCTGTTGTGACTCCTTAGGGGGGTTAGTGCCATCAGTGCACCACATGCTATGCACTGTAGGTTACTTGATTAGTTCCTTGCAGCGTCCTTTCGGCCACTAGCTGCAACCCCTTCCATTCCTTTTACTGTGTCTCCGGCTGTATCCTCTTTCTTCCGTCTTGCTCTCCATCCTCTCTTAACAGTTGTTTCATGGCTCAACTGGGAGGTTGCACCTTTAACACCCTATTACTCTCAATTTCTTCTTCAGCGCTGAATGACCTCACAGGTCCTAGCGCTTGGCCTTTGCCCTAAATCTTATGTTCAAGCTCCAGTTGTATGTTCTGACATATAGATCAATGATATACACTAAGCATACAGCAGGCATTTTGAAATTACTCTCTTTCTGATATAAATGTTTGTCGTGAATTAGATCTCTGGCCTTTCAGCCTTTGTCGTGTTACTTCGAAGTCATCGATAGATTAGTTTTTATGACATCTCGACCTGTATGCCCTTTCTACTTATAAGAATATCGGTATTTTAATTGCCATCCATGTTCATTGTTCGAGTAGATTATTATTATTATTATTATTATTATTATTATTATTATTATTATTATTATTATTATTATTATTATTATTATTTGGAAAATGAACCCTGTTCATATGGAACAAGCCCGCAGGGGCCACTGACTTGAAATTGCAGCTTCCAAAGAATATAGTCATCATTACAAAGAAGTAACAGATTGAATGATTTGTATACAGGCATATCAGTAATGAAGGTCTTTGACGTCGACCATTGCATGAATCACTTCTCTCAGCGGTATTTTCAAAAGTAATGATGAGGAAATGTGACCAGTGGACATTGCATTTGCATAAAATATTTTAGGTGACTCATGTTTAATCCGAAATTGAATACAGACTCTTATACCGGGAATTATATTGATTACTGTCGCAAGTGTCATTATACCGGAGGAGTAGACAGGAAATAACAGAAAAATTACCGAGAAAATACCTAAAGAATATAAGGTTATTCGAAGACAACTGCCATCTAGTGTTCAAAATAATTAACACCCAATCTTCGCACGGCTGTTGTCTTTAAAATTTTATTTGACTCTTCATTTTCATAGGCACTCTTTCAAATCGGTTACGTAGCTGATGAATATAAATACATATTTTGTAGCAGTGTCGAGTAGACTCTTTATCATAGTGATGGTAGAAATTTGATTACAAAAGGGCTGCGTTCTATCACTCTTAGATTACCTTGGGAATTATATCTGCGATGTCATGGTTAAAATGATTGACTAGTAGAAACAGAAAATTGGATAAATGAAATGAATTTCTTTCAGCCAAGGGTGTTTATCGAGTATTCTCTCTCTCTCTCTCTCTCTCTCTCTCTCTCTCTCTCTCTCTCTCTCTCTCTCTCTCTCTCTCAGGTGTAATTATACCCCCTTTTTCTCATATTGTATCGTATTATAATTTAATCTCTCTCTCTCTCTCTCTCTCTCTCTCGAAGTGCCCGTTCTTGGTCTGAAAACGAATTCGTTCTTGGTCTGAATAATCAACCCGATTTCACACGTATAACATATGACTGGTGAGTGATCTATAGCTAGAAGTGTTCGTGAACTGTCGGTGATTAGATTAAAGTCAGAATAGCACAATAAAGCGTCGACTAAGGTGTTTTTTTTTTAGTGAAGTATAAAAAATTGAGCATCTTGGAAGTGTCTAGCAACAACAGCAGCAAAAGATGGAGGAATCTTGCTTGCCTAGCAGACTATCAATATGATGAATTGGCAAGCAGGGAGCTGGGATTTCTTATCGTTGAGATCAATAACAACTCCAACCAAAAAGATGCAAAAACATACACAGACATAGTGAAAGGATATGATCCTTCAAGCTGGAACAAGTCAGCAGAAAACATAATGAAAATAATTGAATAAATACCAAAGAAAGTCCAAGTGATCAAGAGACCTATACAGAAAATCTACGTCAATCAACACATTCCAACAAAGAAAGTGGACAAGGTGAATATGGTGAATATACTGATTGATGCAATAGGAAAACGAATGCCTAAAGCATGCAATCTATGTAATGTGTGGTATAGCATTGTAAATCCACAAAACCTGATAAGGAAATGCTGTGCATGCCACGTACCAACTCACCCTACATGCGCAGAAGTACAGCAAAATAAAAAAAAGGACACAAAAGTATTTTGCTTAACATGTCTAATATGGATAGACAATGTTATTAAGTCAAGACTTAATGTACAAATAGTTGAGGATGAAGAAAATAAAGAGGAAAACGAAATAGAAGAAAATAAGGTTGAAGAGATAGAAAACAATCATGAAAACAAAGAACAGGATAAGAGTATGGATGCAGAGAAACTCATAGACTCTACATATGAGGCAATACAACAGCATGCATACGAAGAAATAAACTATGAAATGACAACCCAAAATAAAATCCTGAAGAGGTTGTACCCATATATACACACTGACGGGAAAGAGCAAGAAAAAAAAAGAAAGAAAGACATAATCTGCACTCTTTTGAAAAGAGGGAACTGCAGATTCGGTGAAAGATGTCACTACAAACATCCCAAGATATGTCACAACTATGAGATTTATGGCAAATGTGCATATCTAGACAGCTATGAGGTTGAATGCGGCGATCTACATCCAAAAAATATGCCGAAACTTGAGAGAAGGAAAAGGGTGCAGATTCAACAAAAAATGCAGGTTTATGCATCCTGTAGCCATGAAGAACGAAAATCAAAAACAAATACACATCAAAAATCATCTGAACTCTTTTGAAAAAAGGGAACTGCAGATTCGGTGAAAGATGTCACTACAAACATCCCAAGATATGTCACAACTATGAGATTTATGGCAAATGTGCACATCTAGACGTCTATCCCAAGACATGTCACAACTATGAGATTTATGACAAATGTGCCGAAACTTGAGAAAAGGAAAAGGGTGCAGATTCAACAAAAAATGCAGGTATATGCATTCTGTAGCCATGAAGAACGAAAATCAAAAACAAATACACATCAAAAATCAAAGTAAAAATGAAACAGATAGAGAAAGGAATAAAGAGCATGAGATGGAGGAAAAAATCAAGCCAGCACCACGTTATGAAATGTCAGCATCATGATATGAGGCATCAGCACTGAGGTACAGTGCAACGAAGCAATGTATCTACGATGCAAAGGGATGGTGCAGATATGGAGATAGATGCAGGTACAAACACAAAATGAATAAATATGAAGATGGAAGATCAACTATATTGGAAAAGTTGGATTTTTTAATGTCCGAAGTTGTGGGAATGAAGAAAAGAACAACATATCAGAACAGGAAAGAGACATGGGAAAATCCTTATTATTACCCATATTAGATAATGGGGATAAAACGCAAACCATCATAGTGATGAATGCGCAGGGTTTAGTTTCAAGTAACTCAAAAAGAAAAATAGTTCCTAGAAGAACTAACCCAAACTGAAAAAATAGATATAATGAATATAAGTGAAACCTGGTACTCCCAAGAGACTGGTAATGATGATCAGATAAAGGGTTTCCAAACTTATAGATCAGATAGAAAAAAAAGGAATCAAAGGGGAACCGTGATATATGGGAGAGACGTAAATCAAGGAAAAATCAGTGAGAAATATAGTAACACAGAATGTGAATTAATTGCGGTAGGATTTGAATATGAAAAATTAGTGAACGTTGTAATATACAGACCCCCTAATACTAAAGAGTTTGATATAATAATAGACAAATTAGATGATATATGTAGAAATCACAAAGAATGAAATACACTCATATGCGGAGACTTTAACTTTCCTTTCATAGATTGGAAAGAATGAATAGGGGATTGTGGTTGTATTTATACATATAAAAAAGAGAATAATAGTAGCGCAGAAGACAAGAGGCAATTTGAAAAACTATTAGATATGCTCCTAGAACATAACATCCAGCAAATAAATCACCTGCCAACAAGAAAGGATAATATTTTAGACCTAGTATTTGTGAACGAGGTGAATTATGTTAAAGATATAATAGTATATAATACGAGTATTTCAGACCATAATGTCTTAGAATTAACAGTCCATTTCAAAGCAAGTGAAAACAGAGATAAGCAAGAGTCGAAAAAAATGGGAAGGATATGGAAAATACAATTTCTAAAGTAAGAATATAAAATGGTCAGAAATAAATGAAGGAATAAACAAAGACTGGGAAAACATATTTGTGAGTGATAATATACAGGTAAATACAGATATATTATATAAAATACTAGAGAAAATAGTGGATAAATATACACTGAAGAAGAAAAGAAAACATTAGTCATGCATACCAAGAGACAGAAGGATCCTGTTCCAGAAAATCAGAAAGTGTAAAAAAGGTCTTGCAAAAGAAAAGAATGCATGGAAAGTGATGGGACTAAAAAGTAAGATAGAAAATGCAAAACAGAAGATTATACAGTCAAAAGAAAATGAAAAATGGGACCTAGAAGAAAAGACCCTACAAAATATCAAGCAAAACCCCAAAATTTTTTACTCATGCGAAAAAGATGAATAAAAGGAGATTAGAAATAGGCCCTCTAAAAACTGAAGGGCGATTAACGAATGAAAAAAAGGAAATATGTAACATATTAACAGAAAGATATAAGAGTGAATTTACACCTAGAATTGATAATGAAGATAATGATACAGAAATAAGAGATGAAAATAGTGAATATTTATCGGACATAGATATTAATGAAGCCAATATTGTGCAGGCTATTAATGAAATTAAAAATGGATCAGCAGCCGGACCAGACGGTGTCCCTGCCATTTTGTTAAAGAAAGTGGTTCATTCAGTTGCAAAGCCGCTCACAATATTATTAAGACAAAGTGTAGATGCATGCAAGATTTATGATGAGCATAAATTAGCATATATTACCCCTATTTTCAAAAGTGGATTAAGACTAGAGGCAAGTTATTATAGGCCTGTGAGTCCGACATCTCATATTATGAAAGTTTATGGAAGGGTAATGAAGAAAAATATAATGAAACATGTAATGAAAAATAGTTTGTTTAATATAGGACAACATGGTTTTGTACCCAGAAAAAATACACAAACCCAACTGTTAGTCCACCATGAAAGCATATATAAAAATATGATAAACAAAAAAGATACAGATGTGGTTTACCTAGACTTTGCAAAAGCTTTTGACAAGGTAGACCATAATATATTAGCGAAAAAAAATGAGAAAACATAACATTGTGGACAAAGTAGGAAGATGGATAAAAGAATGTCTGCAATACAGAAAACAGATAGTGATTGCAAACGACGAGAAATGTGATGAAGCTAAGGTAATATCCGGTGTGCCACAAGGTACGGTGTTAGCTGCATTGCTGTTTGTGATTATGATTGCAGACATAGACAGTAATGTTAAGGACTCGGTAGTGAGAAGTTTTGCCGATGACACAAGAATAAGTAGAGAAATTACTTGTGATGAAGATAGGAACTCGCTACAAAGAGACCTAAACAAAATATATAAATGGGCAGAGGTAAATAGGATGGTATTTAACTCTGATAAATTTGAATCAGTAAACTATGGTGATAAAGAAGGAATGCTATATGCATATAGAGGACCTAATAATGAGACAATCACAAATAAGGTGTGATGTTGAATAGGAATGGGAATGTTGTTCCAGCACTTAAAAACAAGAAAAGCCGAACACATGATTATGCTTTATAAAACGTATGTACGTAGTCCACTTGAATATTGCAATATAATATGGTACCCACACTACCAAAAGGATATTGCACAAATAGAGAGTGTACAAAGGTCCTTTACAGCTAGAATAGAAGAAGTTAAGGACCTTGACTAATGGGAAAGACTACAATTCTTAAACTTATATAGTCTCAAAAGGAGAAGAGAACGCTACAGGATAATACAGGCATGGAAACAGATAGAAGGAATTACCGAAAACATCATGGAGCTAAAAATATCAGAAAGAGCAAGCAGAGGTTGAATAATAGTGCCCAAACTATACCAGAAAATTAAGGAAAGCACACAGGGCATTAATCCACCACGCACCAGCATCGATAATACAGCGTCTATTCAATGTGCTACCAGCTCATCTGAGGAACATATCAGGAGTGAGCGTAGATTTGTTTAAGAATAAGCTCGACAACTATCTAAGATGCATCCCAGACCATCCAAGATTGGAAGATGCAAAATATACCAGAAGATGCATTAGTAATTCTTTGTTAGACATCAGAGGTGCCTCACACTGAGGGACCTGGGGCAACCCGAACGAACTGTAAGGTCTGTAAGGTAAGGTCTCTCTCTCTCTCTCTCTCTCTCTCTCTCTCTCTCTCTCTCTCTCTCTCTCTCTCTCTCTCTCAAAGAAAAAGGCCGAAAATACTCTTACCTGACTGTTAATTGTTTCACTTTTATCCTGAACTCGCTCTTCATATCCTTCCCGATGGAAACTCTCGAAGACTTCACCCTTCCCCTATCCACTCCCCTCCCCTCCCCTCCATC
>NC_089756.1:6954676-6964676 GCF_040412425.1 Macrobrachium rosenbergii | reverse complement strand
TCGAGAATCGTCACTTTAAAGACTCATCCCCGTTTAATGGGAACGTCTTTTTAAGGATTCATTCAAGGGTCTTTTTAAGAGATTGGCCCCATTTTATGGTAAATGGAAGCCTTATCTTTGCGACTTGTCAAGCTTTAAAAGATCTTTTTAGGGATCCTTCCTCTTTTAAGGGTACCTTGGTCTTATGGACTCGTCTTATTTTACTGTAAAAGATACGTCTTATAAGGGATCATTCCCCTTTTAAGGGGACCTTGGTCTTATGGACTTCTCTTGCATTAAAAGACGCCTCTTTTTTGGGATTCTTCCCCTTTAATGGGACCTTGATCTTATGGACTCCTCTTGCCTTAAAATAAACATCTTTTTAGGGATCCTTCCCCTTTTATGAGGACCTTGGTTTTATTGATTCGTCCTGCTTTAAAAGACACGACTTCATAGGGATCCTTCCCCTTACAAGTGGACATTGGTTTTATGAATTCGTCCTGCTTTAAGAAAAATACGTCTTTTAAGGGATCCTTCCTCTTTTAAGGGGACCTTAGTTTTATCGATTCGTCCTGTTTTAAAAGACGCCTGTATAGGGATGCTTTCCCTTTTAAGGGGACATTGGTTTTATTGATTTTTAGTGCTTCGAAAGACTTTAAGGGATCCTTCTCCTTTTAAAGGGGCCTTGGTTTAATTGATTCATCCTGCTTTAAAAGACACGACTTTATAGGGATCTTTCCCCTTATAAGTGGATATTGGTTTTATGGATTCGTCCTGCTTTAAAAAACACGTCTTCCAATGGTGCCTTCCCTTTTTAAAGGGCCCTTGGTTTTAATGATTCGTCCTGCTTTAGAAGACACGTATTTTAATGGAGCCTTCCCCTTGTATGGGGACCTAGGTTTTACGGATTCGTCCTACCTTAAATTACACGTCTTTTAAGGGATCTTTCTCCTTTTAAGGGGACCTTGGTTTTACTGATTCGTCCTGCTTTAAAAGACACGCCTTTTTTGGGATCCTTCCCCTTTTAAGGGGACCTTGATCTTATGGATTCTTCTTGCCTTAAAATAAACATCTTTTGCTGGGCCATTTTTCCCAAAAAAACTTTAAAGGGAACGAAAGGGAACCAGCAGTTTTCGCAAAACCATCACTTAACGTGGATTTTTTTAATGATCCTCCAATGTTTTAAAAACAGAGGACCTTGATTCTTTATTCTTTTCAAAAAAGGAAGAAAACATCAATTTTAATATTAATTTTTTTTACCAAGTGAGACTTTATAGGGACCTTGGTTTTACAAACGATTAACGTCCTGCTTTTTAAAAGACTCAACAGCCTTTCCATCGGGGATCCTTCCCTTTATTTATTCACACGACGTCCTGCTTTAAAAGACATGTCTTTCAAGGGAGCCTTCCCCTAATAAAGGAACCTTGGTTTTATCGATTCGTCCTGTTTTAAAAGACACGCCTTTATAGGGATTCTTTCCCTTTTAAGGGGGCATTGGTTTTACTGATTCATCCTGCTATAAAAGATACCCCTTTATAGGGATCCTTGCCCTTTGAAGGGGACCTTGGTTTTATTGATTCGTCCTACTTTAAAAGACATGTCTTTCAAGGGAGCCTTCCCTTTTTAAGGGGAGCTTGGTTTTATCAATTCGTCCTGTTTTAAGAGACACGCGTAATGTACGATAGTTACTATATAAAACCGTGGTAACGCTCAGAGAGAGAGAGAGAGAGAGAGAGAGAGAGAAAGAGAGAGAGAGAGAGAGAGAGAGAGAGAGAAAGAGAGAGAGAGAGAGAAGCAAGTGAGTTTTTTTTTACTAGATGCAGACACACGTAGCTGCTGATCACAGATATGAATGAAAATGATTTGTTGAGGGATTCTTCCCCTTTTAAGGGACTGTGGTTTTATTGATTCGTCCTGATTTAAAAGACATGTCTTTTAAGGGATTTTAAGGGACCCTTCCCCTTTTAAGGGGACCTTGGTTTTATCGATTCGTCCTGTTTTAAAAGACATGCCTTTATAGGGATGCTTTCCGTTTTAAGGGGACATTGGTTTTACTTATTTTTACTGCTTCAAAAGACACGTCTTTTAAGAGATCCTTCCTCTTTTAAGGACACCTTGGTTTAGTTGATTCTTCTTGCTTTAAAAGACACTCTTTTATAGGGATCCTTCCCCTTTTAAGGGACCGTGGTTTTATTGATTCATCCTGCTTTAAAAGACACGTCTTTTAAGGATCCTTCACATTTTAAGGGGACCTTCGTCTTCCAGACTCGTCTTGCCTTAAAATAAAGTTCTTTTAAGGGATCTTTCCTCTTTAAACGGGACCGTGGTTTTACGGATTCGTCTTGCTTTAAAATACACGTCTTTTAAGGGGACATTTGTTTTATGGATTCATCCTGCTTTAAAAGACACGTCTTTCAAGGGAACCTTGCCTTTTTAAGGGGTCATTGGTTGTAATGACTCGCCCTGCTTTAGAAGACACGTCTTATAAGCTAGCCTTCCCCTTTTAAGCGGACCTTGGTTTTACGGATTCGTCCTGCTTTTAAATACACATCTTTTAAGGGATCCCTCCCTTTTAAGGGGAGCTTGGTTTTATTGATTCATCCTGCTTTAAAAGACGCTTTTATAGGGATCTCTTCCCTTTTAAAGGGACATTGGTTTTTTGGATTCGTCCTGCTTTAAAAGACATGTCTTTCGAGGGAGTCTCTCCTTTTTAAGGGGACCTTGGGTTTAATGATACGTCCTGCTTTAGAAGACACGTCTTTGAAGGGATCCTTCCCTTTTTAAGGGGACCTTGGTTTTATTGATTGGTCCTGTTTTAAAAGACACGTATTTTAAGGGATCCTTCCCCTTTTATGGGGACCTTGGTTTTATTGTTTCGTCCTGTTTTAAAATACACCTCTTTTAAAATATTCTTCCCACTTTTAAGGGGATCTTTTGTGTATGGACTCGTCCTTCTTTAAAAGACACGTCTTTTAAGGGATCCTCCCCTTTTAAGGGGCCCTTGGTTTTATGAGCTCGTCTTGCTTTAAAAGACACGTCGTGAAGGGATCCTTCCTCTTTTGTGGGGGCCCTTGGTTTTATGGACTCGTCCTGCTTTAAAAGACACGTCTTTTAAGGATCCTTCCCCTTTTAAAGGGACCTTGGTCTTATGGACTCGTCCTACTTTAAAAGACACTCCTTTGAAGGGACCCCTGCCCTTTTAAGGGGCCCTTGGTTTTATGGACTCGTCCTGCTTTAAAAGACACGTCTTTTATGGATCTTCCCCGTTTAAAGGGACCTTGGTCTTATGGACTCGTCCTACTTTAAAAAACACGTCTTTTAAGGGATCCTTCCCCTTTTAAGGGGACCTTGGTCTTATGGACTCGTCCTGCTTTAAAAGACACGTCTTTTAGGGGATCCTTCCACTTTTAAGGGGGACCTTGGTCATATGGACTCGACCTGCTTTAAAAGACACGTCTTTTTTGGGATCCTTTCCATTTTAAGGGGACCTTGGTTTTATGGATTCTTCCTGTTTTGCAAGACACGTCTTTTAAGGGATACTTCCTCTCTTAAGGGGACCATGGTCTTATGGACTCGTCCTTCTGTAAATGACGAGTCTTTTTAGGGATCCTTCCCCTTTTAAGGGGACCTTGGTCTTATGGACTGGTCCTGCTTTAAAAGACACGTCTTTTATGGGGTCCTTCCCCTTTTAAGGGTACCATGGTCATACGGACTCGTCCTGTTTTTAAACGGAACATATTTTTAGGGATGCATGTTTTTTTTTTTTTTAGGGGTTGGGAAACATCTCTTTAAGAACAGTTTTACTGTCGAAATACACATTCGCTTTACTTTGTCCATCATAATTAGCTTTAATATTTCTTCATTATTTATTTGTTCATTGGTAAGTTAAGAAGTGTGCCACTTCTCAGATGTGGAAAAGTGACCTAGATTCTAACATCATTCAGTTACTGGATAATCGCGTGGCACCCACAGGGACCAATTGATTGCAGTTACGGGGAGGGGGTTTATGTATGTAACCTCGGGAAAAAATGGGATCTTTTGGAGCAGTGCATAGTTCAGCCTTGCCGGAGGTTTGCGATCTGTGAAAGTACTTATTTATTTATTTACCGAGTCATTTGCATGCCCTCATCAACCCAAATCCAGCCGACAACCAGATGATGCAAATTTATTATTTTTTTTATCGATACATCCTTGGAGTCCTTTGAAGCTGTTGCATACCTAAATTGTAGAGCACTATAAGGATTAAATAACAGCAAATAGGATGCCGTCGGCACTGTAGAACTAAGATCCTGTTCTCTAGATGACGATGAGGATGTCACCGGGAAAAGAAATCTACGGTCAGGATATCAACGGGAATGGAATTCCATATTCTATGAAGTTCTTTAAAGGATATCAACGGGAATGGAATTCCATGCTCAAGGCAGTTAAGTCTTAAATGGTATCAACTGGAATAGAATTCCATGTTCAGGGCAGTTCCTTAAAGGATATCATCGGGACTAGATTCTACGCTCTAGAGTCTAGACGATGGTTCAAAGCAAATCATCGGTATTGAATCCTATCCTATGTTCTAGATAATGGTTAATTCACAGGATATCCACGAGACTGGAATCGACAAACAATTGTTAACAGAGACGCTGAAGAACGCGGGACTCCTAAGCGTTTGAACACCGACGCGACGTTCCAATAACGCTGAGATGATGCCCCGTAAGGGGGTAGTGCCGTCAGTGCTCCTCAAGCGGTGCACTGTAGGCATTGCTTACGGTTCTTTGGAGCGTCCCTTTGGTCCCTAGCTGCAACTTCTTTCATTCCTTTAACTGTACCTTCGTTCATATTCTCTTTCTTCCATCTTACTTTCCACCCTCTCCTAACAATTGCTTCATAGTGCAACTGCGATGTGTCCTTCCTGTTTCACCTTTCAAACCTTTTTACTGTCAATTTCCGTTTTAGCGCTCGCCCTTCTATATTCTATTCTATTCTAGTCTGAGATTATGTAACTGTCTGCAAATCGAGAAAGTCAATTTATTCGAGGCATAAGCTTCCCAAAAGCTTTTATCTTAAGGCAAATCAATCTCTCCTTTCTTTTTTTTTTTTTTATGACGAATAAAAGAACCAAGGAGGATTATTTTTTTCGGATTATCGATACGAAAGATAATGGAATTTTAAATGGGGGTTCCAGACGTAGGTAAATGCGATGCGTAGATAGAACTATTTAAAAGAGAAATTAAAGAGAATAAGTTATGATGGAGGATGACATTTTATAGTTAGATATTATTTGAAAAAAATCTGATAGAAATTTAGGTCTTGTATGACTGAAAAATCAGTTGCAACATTTGGGTTTTGTAAGTTGAACAAAAGTTTAGATAACTTTGGTTTAACATAAAAGAATCTAATATTGCTTTACAGAATGAAAAAATCTTATGTAATTATTGGGTTTTACGCAACAAAAGAATCAGTTGGTCAGAAAGGAAAGGGAAAATGTAATAAAGGAGTTAGATAAAGACCAGGAAGGAAGTAGAGAATTATGATTAAAAGAGTTATAATTAAATAATCTAAAAGACAGAAGAAGTAGGAACAAATATTTATAGAAAAGTTTCATTATAGTGAGAAGCCAGAGAAAGGAAATGAAAAGAAATGGTGAATATTTTTTATTATGAAAAAAAATTACTGTTAGGGAGTAAATGGGAAACTGGAGTTAGATTGTTTATGAAGAACGAAACGACAATTGCACGAAAAATACTAAGGAAAACAACGCCTGCAAACATGTGTTCCGTAATGAAACGAGGAAATTACTCGATATCTTTCACCTCGGATACAGGGATCATTAAATCGAAGGGAACGCTATTGTTAGGAATCTATTTTATGGAGCGAATAAAAGTGAAAAAGAGACGAGGCGAAGTAAATGAGCAGTTTGAACAAACTTTGATTTTTCTTTTGTTAAAACTTTACCCTCAAAATGAATAATGAACGAGGCGTTCATCTCAGATTTTTACAGTTTGTTAATATTTTCTGATATATAAGAAGCGCGAAGCATGATGAAATATATCTAAATTTAAACTTTCATGCTAATGGAATATCTGGATTTTTGTGTACGATATTTTTTACTTTGCGTGACCTTTTCTTGCATAACACATTAGAAACGGCTTTAAAGAGCGATGTCTTTCTTATATATATATATATATATATATATATATATATATATATATATATATATATATATATATATATATATATATATATATATATATATATATATATATATATATACATATACTGTATATATATATTATTTTTTTACAATCCTAGAGCGATTTCTTTAGGTAAGCGTCATTTTTAAATGAGGTGAGCCATTTCTTTCATGTAAACGGAATTTTTAATGTAGCTGGAACAAATCCTCTCCCTTTCTGGTTTCATTCATTTAACTCAGTTTCATTTACTCACAAAAGATTCCCACAGCATGGCTCGTGCTAGACACATACACACAAACACATATATGCACACACACACAGACACACGCAATATTTGTTCTCAATAAGAATCTATTAATTTCCTGGAAAAATTAAAAGTACATAAATGCCTAAAGAGATTACCGTGCGTTACCATGCGTAACTAATAGTTAACAGTGATGTTCGCTTCAAATACCACTGGCAGGCTTTGTGTGTGTCCCTGTTCTGGTGAGTTTTTCTAGAACAGAATTCTGTTTCTGTGTGTCCGCATTCTGTTGCGTTTTCCTCGGGCAGAATTCTGCTTCTCTGTGGCCGTATTCTGTTATGTTTTTCAAGAACAGAATTCTGTTTCCCTGTGACTGCATCCTGTTGTGTTTTTCTAGAACACAATTCTGTTTCTTTGGGGCCGTATTCTGGTTTGTTTTCTTAGAACATAATTCTGTTTTTCTGAGACCATATTCTGTTGTGCTTTCCTAGAACAGAATTCTGTTTTTCTGAGACCCTGTTCTGTTGTACTTTCCTAGAACCGAATTCCGTTTCTCTGTGGCCGTATTCTGCTGTTTTCCTAGAACAGAATTCTGTTTCTCTGTGACTGTATTCTGTTGTGTTTTTCTAGAACACAATTCTGTTTCTGTGTGACCGTATTCTGGTGTGTTTTCCTAGAACAAAATTCTGTTTATCTGTGTCCGTATTTTGTTGCGTTTTCCTAGAATAGAATTCAGTGCTGCTTCGAAGAAGAAGAAGAAGAAGAAGAAGAAGAAGAAGAAGAAGAAGAAGAAGAGGAAAAAAAAAATACAAGGAAAAACACAAGTCCGCAGAGGAAGCAGCTTTTATTCAAGATCAGCGACACGACAGTCTTGCTACACGCCATTAAGTCGAGAGGGTGAACTTCCACCGTGGGACTTGGGACCCTACCGAGGTCTTATAGAGAATCCTACCATCTGCTCCCTCTCCCTCCTCCGCCTCCCCCTCCTCCTCCTCCTCCTCCTCCTCCTCCTCCTCCTCCTCCTCCTCTCCCATGAGTCCTATGAATGGCCTCGGCCGTCTGGTCCCTCGGCATCCGGATGAATGGGTTTCCTTAACCGGCCGTATCCCAAAGGATGCTTCATTTATCACGTCTAAAAATAGGTCTGCTTTGCATATCTTGTAACTTCGTTGTCGCGTGATGTTTTTGTTATCTCGTATTAATGGTACGTTATATCAAGGTGTGTGTTATATGATTACTCTTTATAAGTCGAATGACGTCACGCGTGGAAATTGGTTATTTCGGAAGTAAATATTTGTTTTTGTGCTCTGGCTGAAGCAGACTTTGATTGGAACAGACATTGTAATTGTTCACTTGTGTACTACGTACAGACAAACAGACAGACAGACAGACAGACATAGGTACATAAATAAAAAACGTAGAAACATTGCTGTCCATCGTGTTCTAAATTTCATACAAATTTCAGCCAAATGCACACTTAGTTTTCACAGCAAGAATGTTCTATATACGTAGAATGGTGAGTAAGACTTTTTGTTTTACAACTTAATAATTTATAAAGCGAGTTTTCTTAAGTTCGCCATTAAATTATTGGGAATTCCTTGAATTATACTAAATAGACTTACATCGTTTTAGCGTGTCCTCAGCTTAACTAGAGACTTTAAAATGATTTAAGCTTTTCATCAGCTTAACTACAGACGTAAGATAATTTAAGCTTTTCGTCACCTTAACTACAGACTTGAGATGAATTAAGCTTGTCGTCAGCTTAACAACAGACTTGAGATAAATTAAGCTTTTCGTCAGTTTAACTACAGACTTGAGATAAATTAAGCTTGTCGTCAGCTTAACTACAGAATTGAGTAATTGAGGTAATTTAAGCTTGTTGCCAGCTTAACTACAGAGACTTAAGATAATTTAAGCTTGTCAGCTTAACTACAGGGACTTAATAATTTAAGCTTCTTGTCAGCTTAATTACAGACTTAGGATAATTTAAGCATGTCAGCTTAACTACAGAGACTTAATAATTTAAGCTTCTTGTCAGCTTAATTACAGACTTAAGATAATTTAAGCTTGTCAGCTTAACTACAGAGACTTAATAATTTAAGCTTCTTGTCAGCTTAATTACAGACTTAAGATAATTTAAGCTTGTCGTCATCTTACAGTAACTACAGACTTAAGATAATTTAAGCTTTTCGTCAGTTCAGTTACAGACTCAAGATAATTTAAGCTTGTCAACTTAACTACAGAGAATCAGTAATTTAAGCTTGCCGTCAACTTATCTACAGACTTAGCAAACTCTGTGGATTGTGTTCGAGGTTCAGAAACAAATACCTGACTCCAAACAAATGCAGAACAACACTGTTCAAACAGACACTGCTGAATATCACATTCTCAGTCTCAATTATCTTTGGAAGCAATCTCTGGTCATCACACAGCCTCCAGCGGCGCTCTTCAGGTAATTTTCGCCGAAAGAGGCAAATATGCTTTCTTTTTCACCATATCCTCTTTACTGCCCTTTTCGTAAACGCTAATCAAAGGTATGGAATGGTTCTCGGTTAATTAAGTTTCGCTTTGGTCCAGGTTTTTCCTCGTCGTTTCAATCTATTTCCGTATTTTTTCTATTTTTTTACTCCTATCGTTAATTTCAGGTTTTTATTACGAATTCTCCCGGGAGATGAAGTTCATTTCGTCTCTCTCTCTCTCTCTCTCTCTCTCTCTCTCTCTCTCTCTCTCTCTCTCTCTCTCTCTCTCTCTCTCAGAAATGAAAAGCTCTTTTAAAATGAAGTCCGGAAAATGATCCGGACTTTAAATTAAGATTTTAATGTAATGGTTTGTTTCTATTTCTCATCGTCGGTGTCTTTGGCTCATTAAAATTGTTTTCGAACTGTTTCCTCACTTTAAAACTCCATATTTCCATATTTATCTATCAATTCGTTAATTTATTTTTCATTTTCCAATAACTGGCCTCTTCTTTCTGTATTTCCTTTTACCTTCAGTCACTTTTTTCAGATAAAACCCAGGTGCGGATTTACATTGAGGCTAATGAGGCTGCAGCCTCAAGCCCCTGGTACTCCCGATGATGCGATGATTAAAAAATAAATCAATAAAATAACTGGCAATAGTACATTCACGAGACTTGGCAACCCTGGCCTGTGTACGCGTTCAATTCATGTCATATGTAAATTATACAATCAAATATATGAATTGTTCAATCTAATATTTTAATTGTTTTTCTGTTGCTCAACTTTGTAATGGAATTACCTCTTTTTTAATACAGTATGATACAGCATAATAGATCAATCATTTCAATATAAATTAAACGCAGAACCTGCCGAAGCATGACACTAACTACTACTATTCATATCGAAACATGTACTAAAACAAAATATGATAACTATGTGCGTGTCTGTTAAAAAGGCCCCTGACCTGAAGTAGCCTCGGGCCCCAAGTACTGCAAGTCCGCGCTTAATGAAACCATATTCTTAGGAAACTTAAATTTCAAATCAATGACTCCTGTGGGCTTGTTCCATGTCAGTCGGGTTCATGTCCTGAATAATAATAATAATAATAATAATAATAATAATAATAATAATAA
>NC_089756.1:6947176-6949676 GCF_040412425.1 Macrobrachium rosenbergii | reverse complement strand
TATATATATATATATTCACATTACACTATATAACCCACATATGACGATCCATCCATATGTATATAACATCATTTTCTTGAAGTAACCACAACTTAAATTCTCTGAATCCGGTAAGTGCCAATGAAATCCCTCCATAAGGAGCCTGATCCTTCTCTGACAAACATTTCTCGATTTTGCTGAAATATTATGAACACATTAGAAGATCATGAAATCCACCCAGACGAGTTGACCATCTTTGTAAAATAAAGCATCAGTTAACGATGGTGAAATCCATTAACATATAACTTATAAACTTGAATATATTCACATTTAAATTTAAATATATGGAATAGACGAGTTTGGAAATCTAAACTGGATTAACCTTTGCAGAATATTAGAGTGTGTTCGCACACAGGTGAATCCTCAGTCACAGCAAAGAATTCTACCCCACCAGTTCCGTGAGGCGGAAAGGAAAGGAATATATAAACCGGTTGTTGTAATAGTTTGCTTTCGTGTTTTCATCATAGATGATGTAATTTATGACATGAATTATTATCATTATTATATATTATTAGTGTTGCTGCTTTTATTGTTCCGCTTTTTTTTCTTACTGTTTTTTTTTTGTTTTGTATATTATTCTCAAACTTATTGATCCTCATGAAATATGTTAGACAAAATGAGGAACACTTAGAATGCCGATGGTGAGTATATATATATATATATATATATATATATATATATATATATATATATATATATATATATATATATATATATATATATATATATATATATATATATATACACACACACACCCACCATCGGTATTCTAAGTGTTCCTCATTTTATGTACAAAAATTAATGCTTAGCATATATCTTATAATACATGCATACATACATTAATACATACAAACACACACACGCATATATATATATACAGTATATATATATATATATATATATATATATATATATATATATATATATATATATATATATATATATGAAACTGAGGCTCCAAAAACTCAGTTATTTCTCTGCAGCAATAAAAAAAAAATGAGGGAGACCTATTGTCATACAGAATATTATATTACGAGATAGTTTTACTCAGAACACTTTCTTTCCATCTCAACGACATACCTGGGGAAAGCCGGACACTTTCCTTTCCATAGAGGGATCTTACTAAGTGCCAGACACTTTAGAGGTATCAAGGCAAATGTTACTCATCATACTAAGTGTCACTATAACAGAGGCACTTGCCGAAACCCAATTATTCCTCCCCTCCCCATCTCCTCTTCATCCTCCTCCTACTCCTCCTCCAGGGAAGATGGAACGTGAAAGAAGGGCGTCGAATATCCTTTGGTTTCTCTTCCCCACGATTCCCACGGTATGGAAGCTGCAGAAACAGTAGCAGACAGCAGGAGCAGCAGACAGCAGCAGAAGCACCAGTAGTAGCGAGCGAGGCTCAGTGGATTAAAATTGCTGGTGTCCCCCAGAGATGGTTACAAATTGGTTTGCGTTCCCTTGGGGGACAATCTCACTCCTCCCTACCACTCCCCCTCTTCCCTTCCTCCCCCCGTCACCGCCCATTCCCTCCTGAGAGAGAGAGAGAGAGAGAGAGAGAGAGAGAGAGAGAGAGAGTGATGGCATACGGTGGCGTATATTGGGGCCAGACCTTTGGAATGAGAGAGAGAGAGAGAGAGAGAGAGAGAGAGAGAGAGAGAGAGAGAGAGAGAGAGAGAAATGGATGTGAAATTCAGGTTTTGGAACGGGGGAGAAAAAAAATGTCTGATGTTATTCCCCTTTTGCCCGTCATGATGAAAAAATGAAAGGAAAAAAAAAAAAGAAATTACTGTGGGACTGGAAGTTATTTGTGTGGGCAATCAGCTGGGAATGAATGTAATGGATGAGGAATAAGGGAAGAAGATGGGCAGGTGGATGAGAGAGAGAGAGACATGGGGGGAAGGAGAAAAAAGTCAAGTCATTCGGAGATCGAGATGTCCCGGGAAAGAGGGCAAGTGGATGAGAGAGAGAGGAGAGAGAGAGAGAGAGAGAGAGAGAGAGAGAGAGAAATATAACTGTCAAGTCGGGTACCAGGTGAAGAAGCCCCTTCTCCATCTCCATTTTTTTTTTTTTTTTTGTTCCCTTGGGAACATCGGATTCATTTATTTTCTCCTTTGACGTGAACATATGGAGGTTTGGTGTAATTACCGCTCTCTCTCTCTCTCTCTCTCTCTCTCTCTCTCTCTCTCTCTCTCTCTCTCTCTCTCTCTCTCTCTCAAATACTGTTGAAGTTACAGTAAGTATTATTGGGATCCCCTTAATTTAAATATTTTAATTTCTCTCTCTCTCTCTCTCTCTCTCTCTCTCTCTCTCTCTCTCTCTCTCTCTCTCTCTCTCTCTCTCTCATATATGACTTCCTATACTGTAGATCATGATTTTCTAGTAGATGGGAAAGTAAGAATATATTTTTTTTCATTGACGTGGATATATGAAGGTTTGGTGTAATTACCTCTCTCTC
>NC_089756.1:6939676-6944676 GCF_040412425.1 Macrobrachium rosenbergii | reverse complement strand
TTCTAGTCAGTCTCCCCTGTGGCCTTGTTTCATGTGAATAAAGTTCAACTTCTGAATAATAATAATAATAATAATAATAATAATAATAATAATAATAATAATAATAATAAATAATAATATCTTAGTTGTGAAACACTCAGGCTTCTAACTAGTCTGTGGAAAGGGAGTGCGTAATCTTGTTAAGTTTTGAGAATCGCTAAGCCGTTTTATACACAAGTTAACCTGTCTTTGCCTTTATATAATTCCACTGGTCTCCGTAAAGATACTTTAATAAATCCTCTCTGTTCTATCAGCAGTATTTTTTGTCGTTCAAACTCATCTTGTGTCAGTCGTGTAACTTTAAAGACTAAATCTAATCAGTAGTAAGATAGGCGTTTTATTTACGTGATGGTAGCTATATCGTGCAGAAGAAGCTTAGCACTGGCTTTATTATTCCCCTTTCCGTCTCTCTTTTTTTTTTTTTTTTCTTTTTTTGCTATTTGGCATCTTGCCACCTGTAACCTGGAATTTAATACCTTCCATATGCCTTGCCTTCTCCTATTAGTTTTAATGGCTTTGTACCCTCAGTTTTTTAATGGTCAACCTTTTCTTCTGTCTCTTAGGTGATCTATTAGCGTTTTTTCATTCAGACATTTTTATTGTCTTTTCTCTCTGTTTCCTGACATTTTACTTCTTTTTAACTTTAGCCTCAAGTTTGTTTTCTGTTGATCAAGTTCCAGAGGTGAAACGACTTTGAAAATTGATTAAACTGTTCGTTTCCTCTTGGACACACTTCCTCTCTCTCTCTCTCTCTCTCTCTCTCTCTCACGTAGTCCTGCATGATTCATTGTATCACGAAAAAATGCATAATTCATTTCTCTCTTTGTGTATATATATGTGTCTGTCTGATGAGGCTAGAAACCATAAATAATTCAATATTCTGTCTGTCTGTCTGTCTGTCTGTCTCTCTTTCTCTCTCTTTCATGGATCTGGCACGATGCCTATTTTTCAACCGTTATTATTCCTGCAATCGTTTTCCTGCCCTGCCTCATTTTCCCGACGTCCTATAGAGTCTCTCTTCTGCTATTGCATTATTGTCTCTCAGCACAGTCACGCTTGTTCATTACTCCATGATTTTGTTTTCACTGTAAATGAATCAAAATGGATAATTATTATTTTTATTCAAAAAAATCTCGTAGTATCATGAGTTACTAAAATGGTGAAGAAATCCACAATGGTTTAAATGTAAATATATATTAGAAATATATATGCATATATACTTCTAATAAATATTAGAAATGTATATATATGTATATATATTTCTAATTTATATTTACATTTATACCATTGTGGATTTGTTCACCATTATTGTTATTCAGGAGGTGGGCCCTATTCATGTGGAACAAGCCCACAGGTGCCTTTGAATTGAAATGCAAGCTTCCAAAGAATAAGGTACTCATTAGAAAAAAGTAACAGAATGTAATGGGAAATACGCACAGTGGTACTCATATATTCTTTCTAACGACTCTCTTCAGTCATTATCAGAGAATCACAACGGTCAACATGGAAGGTCAACATGGACATTGGTCGATATTCATTTAATATCTTGGACAACTTGATAAATCAGTATGAAGGCAACACTATGTAGCAACACTTATTTAATTAAAATTCTACCTCAAAGACTTCTTTTTTTGTTAGTACTCTGCAGAGTAATCCTATTAAAGGATTTGCTGTTTAATGCAGTAGTAGTTGGGTGTAGTGACAAAATCAATTACTGATATAGTGATAGTTTTTTTTATATATATTAGCGAAGAAGAAAATTTATCTCAAATGGTAGTGTACCTGGACCTCTTCATTGGTTTAAGTTTTCTTGCTTGAGGGTACATGAGGGTACAATACCCTTAATTCATCTATTTCTTTTTACTTTTATTTAATTATTTATGTCGACTTTCTTTTCTGTAAAAGGTTATTAACAAAACTCGTGACATTTTTACGTATATCAGAAGAATTTCATGTTAATTTGGATTTTAATAATCGTTAATATTGGTCTATTCTTTCTGTATTTCCTGTTATCTTCTGTAATTTCTTTGGAATGAACACCTCATTCTTTGGATGCTTGAATTTCAAGTCAGTGGCCCCTATGGGCTTGTTCCATATGAATAGGGTCCATCTAAATAATAATAATAATAATAATAATAATAATAATAATAATAATAATAATAATAATAATATTATTATTATAATAATAATGCGGCTTTACATCTTAAAGACAGGTCTTTTTTTAATATTAAACCCATTGTGACATATGCCAAGGCTAAGAGATTAAGAACTGATAATGGCAAAAAGTTGCACATATGAATTTATTTATTCAGGGAAGGCTTTATTTCCCTTAAACTTTACTGCTTAAACATTGAGGTTAATAGGGAAGTTCTTACTTAGAAATAAAAGTAAAAGCATCTTATACTTTTACATTCTCTCCGAAACTCAGATTTATTATACTTGGGAATGCGGTAATATACGACCAGTCGACTTCCGAGTTATCACGTGTTACGAATTTCGACAGAGCTCCGTCGCGATGAATTATTTCCTCTTTAGGGCTGATAGATATATTTATCACTCAACTCGTTCGTCCCCTTTTGTGTAATACATCCCTTCGCTCTGTGTGTGTATGTGTGTGTATGTGTGTGCATGTATGTATCCCCCTCCCTCGCGCCGGGCAATAATTCATTCCTCGTACACGTAATTGCAAGTCCTAAACCTGTCTCCCCACCCCTACTCAACCCTCCTCCTTCCTCTCCCCAAAACTACCCCTACCCGTCTCCCTTCCACCCTTCCCCTCCCCTCCCCCTCCCACATACGCTCGTTGTTTTACAGTGTTTGAGAATTTGGCTAATTTGCCAGCATGGAGGCAACGCCGTTGCTCTTTGGGTAATGGATTCTATTTTGCTCGGTGGCTTTAAAAAGCCTTGTTTTTTTTTTTTAATCTTGATGTCTCGTGGATTTTTTTTTGCTCCTGCCCCTCCCCCCAACACCCCCTTCCCCTGACTGTTAGATACAGTATTCCTACATTACGAGTGTGTTGTCGCATCTTGGGAGATCAAGCATCACTTCTGTTTCTCATTCCCATTATTATTTTTTTTTTTTTGTCGGCCTGATGACGGCATAAGGTTGACCTTACCCATCGAATTTTGCAAAAAATAAAAAATAGAAAATTCTTTTTTAATTCCATCTTTTATTTTTAGGCCTGCCCATCGACTTCTATAAAAAAATTATTTTATATCGATTTTATCTGTTTGCTTTAAAATATTTGTACTATTTAATTCTTGCATATCCTGTTTTTTTATATCAGCAGTGAAAGTTTATTATGTATAAGTTGTTTCTGTTATTTTCTTTTGCGTATATTAAAATTACAAAGCTATGAAAATTTTCTATTTTTTCCTTTGTCTACTAAAATCACAATTATATATTCCTTCCTTCGTGCATTTTTTAATTCATTATTAAAATCACAATTATATGTTTTTCCCTTAGTTCATTTTTTATGAACTTTTGACACGTAGATCCTCTCATCTTGCATTTACTCCCCGCAATCACTCGTACGTATTATTCCACTGCTTGGGCGAACATGCGACTGTTTTGTTTGCGTTAAAATCACACACACACACACACACACACACACACACACACACACACACACATATATATATATATATATATATATATATATATATATATATATATATATATATATATATATATGTATGTATATTTTTTTGGTCTTCGTGCATTTTTTTTTTTTTTTTTGACATGTAGACTCTCATCTTTCACTTATTCCTCGCAGCCACTCCTATGCAATTTTTCTTCGCACACGCGAATACGCGACTGTTTTGCTTGCCCCGGGAGATCTAGGATGCTGTTCATCTCCTCTGTTGTCGTCGCCGTTCCAGCGGTGCCTTTGGTCATTAACCACCTCCGAGCATATTTGTCAGCTTAATTGCAACAATTAAGAGGGGACGATTAAACCGCCGGAGAATTTAGCCTTGTATTTTGCAAGAGTGCACGATTTATCCCTGGGTAATTAGGTCTGGTTGTTAGGTCATCAGAGGGTCGGAAGGAGAGAGAGAGAGAGAGAGAGAGAGAGAGAGAGAGAGAGAGAGAGGATTGTGTTAGGAAAAAGGGGTTCGTTAGTGAACACCAAAAAGGTGGGTGGAGGGTTTTCAGTTTAAAGAACATCATTTTGTTTTCGTTGTTCGGCTCTGCGCAGGCGCAATGGTTTCTAAATGTGTTAGCTGTTTTTGCGTCTTTGAGGAGAAGGGTCTGGGTAATTTTGTCTCGTGGCTATCATGTCCTTTCTGTTGGTAACTTCAAGGAAATCGTTCCAAGCAATTCAGATTCGCTACAGAATTCTGTCGGATCATGACGACTGTTATGAGGTGGAAAAGCAGCTTCATAGCTTCTTTTCTGATGGTTATTTGCCAAAGTTACCATTGTTAATTTTAACCTTATCGCCTTTCATCCGTTCAGTCATCGAATCGAATCGAATATAATATTTAGGCCGCTGAAAGGGAAATTGAGACTAAAAAGGTTTCCAATGTGTGACGGGAGGAAAACCTATGAAACAAATGTTAGGAGAGGCTTGAGGAAAGGAAAGTGGAAGAAAGAGAATAAGAACGAAGGTCTAGTCAAAGGAATGAAAAGGGTTGCAGTAATGCCCACAGTGCAATACGTGAGGTGCACCGACGGCACTGCCTTCCTACGGGGATCCGTTGAATTATGATACTTTTGCTTTCAGTCGAAAAGTCGTTTCATTTTTTGATACCCGGTAGCTAGTATGAAGTGATAAGGGAACTCTCTCCGTCCCTTTTCTTCAATCTATGTTTTGCTTAATTCTTTGAGTACCTGTGTTGCACTCTGCGTCTTCCCGGAACTCGTATTGTCTTACCTTGCAACGGTGATTACATTGCAACCGGTGTTCCTAAATCTTGGTGGTCTGTAGTCAACAGCCTCTGTACCATGTACGATTA
>NC_089756.1:6917176-6934676 GCF_040412425.1 Macrobrachium rosenbergii | reverse complement strand
CCATGCAGAAAATGTCTTCTAACTATTTTAGGAAAATTGAGTGATCACTTGCTATTTTAGTGCATTCATGTAAGAGTGTCTGTGTATATGTACAGTTATTATTATTATTATTATTATTATTATTATTATTATTATTATTATTATTATTATTATTATTATTATTATTATTATTATTATTCAGAAGATAAACCCCTATTTTTATAGCACAAGCCTGAAGGTGCCATTGACTTGAAATTCAAGCTTCCAAAGAAATTATTTCTTTCATTTGAACGAAATCATTTTATGTGCACAATTATTATTATTATTATTATTATTATTATTATTATTATTATTATTATTATTATTCATTCAGATAATAAAACCCCTATTCATATAGAACAAGCCCACCGGGCCCATTGACTTAAAATTCAGGCTTGCAGAGAATATGGTGTTCAGTTGAAGGAAGGTGCAGAAGATAAAAGGAAATACAGAAAAAAGAGATCAGTTAATAGAAAAGAGAAAATAAATTAACAAATTAATAAATAAACATATAAATTCGTGGTGGCACAGTGGTATGATTCTCGGCTACCAGTCGAGACGGCGGGGTTCAAATCCCGCCGATCACTGATGGCTCGGATTGCGTCACTGTAAAGTTCCGGCAGCCCGTCAACCTAACGGTCCGAAAAACCCGAGACGTTCAGTAGGAGAATAGGTAACAGCCTTCGGCTGGGGAGTTAAACAGTAGGCCTAGCGATACACTGGCCACGTGTCATAGGCATTAGGACCTGTCCCCCCCCACTGTCTGTCGGTCTAAGAAACAGGAGATCAGCGCCTGCCCTATGAGCTTACAGATGCCCGGGAGGACTTTAACTTCAATTAACTTCTAAATTATGAAATGCAAGGCGAATTGTATTAGGGTTGTAGTGCATTGCATATTCACCTGAACTTTTTAGGGTTCTGTTGCACGATATCCCCAGGGAGGCTGTTCCACAGCCCAACGGTGTGGGTTGAAGATCTGAAGATATGATTATCATATCTAACAACAAAAATATTTAATCATATCTTTGTTTTTAGCCTAAGGGGAAATTATCTTGGAACTATTTATTAAGCGTTGATGACTTAGTAGCTTCATAGTCACTTTATGTATTTTTAATTTTTACATACGTATATTTGTATATATGCACATACGTATAAATGTGTCATTTAAGGAGTAAATGTAAGTACACAACACTGAAACAGTTCGAACGCTTTATCCGTGGAAGAAAACGTTATACATTTAGTTTTCAAATCTGAGCGACCCAGCGGTTATATAAGGCTGTCCCTTTGATGGTGTGTTTGTATTCATTTAAATATTACATTTGATGAAGATAATTATGTACACACCTGAATATGAGAGGTTTAAGGAAAATTTGAACCCTCACGTAAATTATGTTGATTTTTTTCTTTTTTAAGTGAGGTCTTTTCTTTCTCTATTTCGCTTTGCCTCCCCATATTTCTTTCTAATGAACACCTTGATATTCTTTGGAGGCCAGAATTTCAAGTCAGTGGCCCCTTAGGTGGGCTTGTTTCTTATGATTAGGGTTCACTGAATAATAATAATAATAATAATAATAATAATAATAATAATAATAATAATAATAATAATAATAATAATTAAGAAATAACTAAACACGCGCACACGTAAATTATCTACCTACGCCAATTACACAAAATACATTTTTGATCAAACCGGCATCTCGCGTCCAAAGCAAAAATATTATTTGAGCTTTTAACGCTGACACAGTAAATCTCGATCATTCAACATTATACCAACGTTGCATTTAACATCTTGAGCCTCCCCCTGATATTGTTTTTCTGTTTAAATATTGCCGCACGCCCACAAAGAAAAAAAAAACGTTTCCGTGAGTCTAATATGTAATGAGTAAAGAATCTTGCATTTAATATGTGGAACTTGAAAGCACGGAGAAAAAGGTCGTAACCAGCGATGGTATTTACGGTGGAAAATCCTTTGGAACCCCGCTGGAGTTTCGACCATCGGCTTTCCAGTGGTGGGCCTGGTTGTTGCCTCGCGTGCCCCTTAGTAATTAAAAAGATCTAAAAGCGGGCGAGTGGAAATGTGAGGTAAGCAGGATTATTGTGTACACAAATCTGAAGCCTCACCCGGGCATGAGAAATTAAACCCAAACACTATTTCTGCTAAACCAAGCGATGTCGAGGCGAGGAATGGAACTTTTTCTCTTGCAGTGTGCGTCCCTTTTTTTCTTGCTTTTTTTCTTTCCCTCTCTCTTTTAATCTGTTTTTATTTAACGTTCACCACCGCATTATCATTATATCTTGATATGCCGCGGTTAGGATTTTATAGAGGTGCAGCATTTCGATTAAGTTTGGTTGTTCTCGCTCTCTCTCTCTCTCTCTCTCTCTCTCTCTCTCTCTCTCTCTCTCTCTCTCTCTTAATCTGTTTTTATTTAACTTTACCGTTGCAGTTAGGATTTTATCGAGTTGCTGTATTTCGATTAAGTTTGGTTGCATTTTGAAGCAAGTTTTTTTTTCCGTGCCGGCACTGCTGTTAATTTTTGGAAATGTGAAAACACACCGTTGTAAGATTAACTGTTTACTGTTGAAATACGACTCCTTCTGTATTTTGAGATAGATAACAATATACTGTTTAAAGATGACACCTTTCGTATTTTGAAAACAGTATTGTGACGAATCGTTTTTTGACGGAATAAAATGCCAAATGTATTTGAAGGGAACACAAGTAATGGCAGCTGAAATAATTTTTGAAAGAAAGGGACGAATTTATCTAGGGATTCCAATGCCCCAGAGTGTTAAATATTCGAGTGTACTAAGTCCCTCCCCCATTATCTCTCTGGGTGCTGAATGGAAAGTTTGTGGATTTACAAATCCGCATGAATATTAACTCTCTCTCTCTCTCTCTCTCTCTCTCTCTCTCTCTCTCTCTTCTTCTTCTTCTTCTTCTTCTTCTTCTTCTTCTTCTTCTTCTTCTTCTTCTTCTTCTTCTTCTCTCTCTCTCTCTCTCTCTCTCTCTCTCTCGTCTTCTTCTTCTTCTTTTTCTTCTTCTTCTTTGTTCTCGTATTCCGACGTTTTTTAAAGTCATTTGCATTTTCCTTCGAATTTTGTCGCGGGCGTTATATGAAATCAAGGGAAAGGCTTTTGCATTCAGCGAAACCGTCCACGGAAGGAGGGGAACGTTTGCCGAAAACGTTGACATAAAACTTCGATCTCAGTTTGCTCCCAAGTAATATTATTGTTTAAAAAAATGAGTACGATTAATAGAACTAAAGAGGTTATACAGGTTCATTATCTTTTACTCCGTATTCCTTTCTTTTCACCCCTTCTTTTCTGTTTTCCTTCATTCGAAAAGAAGAAAAGAAGAGCAGATGAAGAAAAACGGAAGGAAGATAGATTGATGAAGTTTCTCTTATCACTGTATTCCATTTCCATTCCTTTACGACCGTTCTTTTGTTTTTGTTTTTTTGTTCTTTCAGATTTTCATTCCGAGCGAATCATTAAAATAAAAAAAAGAATATCGCACTTTTATCGTTGCATTGTTTACTTTTCTCTTTTTCTTTGTGGTCTCTTCCGATCTTTGTTTCATTTTCATCTTGTTTTATACACTCTCTTGTCTCCTCAAAGCAGAAACTTCGCGGTGCTTGTACAAATATTTATTTATTTACTTATTTATTTATTAACATTTATTAATTAATTTATTTTATTTATTAGCAGCCAGAGAAGAGACATTATTATTATTATTATTATTATTATTATTATTATTATTATTATTATTATTATTATTATTCAGAAGATGAACCCCATTCATTTGGAACAAGCCCACCAAAGGGGTCATTGACTTGAAATCCAAGCTTCCGGAGAATATGGCGTTCGTTCGAAAGAAGTAACAGAAGGTAATGGGAAATGCAGAAAGAGGAGATCACTTATTAGACAGATAAATGAACAAACTGATAAAAAATTAAAAATGTAAGTAGAATATTCCCTAAAGGAAGGGAATGGTGGGTATTAAGGTTGTGAAGTTATGAGGTTTATGAACCGGGGTATCTGTATTTTTCTTTTTTTTATCCCGGAAATGCTTCTTTTGTTTAGCATAGAAATCTTCAGAGGGGCAAGGGGAACTGGTAGGGAAGGAGAGGGGAGGGGAGGGAGGAACTGGGCTGGACGCTTTCGTCCAAACCTTTTTATCACTACCCCCCCCCTCCAAATTTAAAGACCCCTTCACACTTACATAAACGCATGCACACCCTTCTACCCCAACCCCACTCATAGAATAACCCCCCCCCCCACACACACACATACACCCCTCACTCATACATACACACCCCTCTCACACATACTTTACATACACATACACACCCCTACCACATACATACACATGCACACTCCTCACACATACATACATAAACAACCCTCACAGATAGATACACACAAACACACCCCTCACACATACATACACACACCCTTCCACCCCAACCCCAACCCTAGATTAACCGCCCCCCAACCCGCACACACACACACACACACCCCACCAAGCGTGACTGTCGACTTACCGAGTATTATCTGGAAAGGAAGCATCTCATGAGGAAGGGGTCGGAAAAGCGAAGGGATAGGAATAACAAAAATGAAAGGAAAAAGGGATTAGGATGGTAGAGACGCGGATTCGAAAGAAAAGGTGTTAAGAGAGGAAGGGAGGGATAAACGAGGGGATGCAGAGAGGATAATAGATAATGACTCGGAATAAAAATTTAAAAAATGAAAGAGAAAACAGAATGCAATTAGACGACAGAGAGCGAGTCGCTGAAAGCTTTTCATTCACAATTAAAGAGCTTTCATTTATAACAGTGACGGTAAATATAGCGTACAATAATCACTAAATTTGTGTGTGTGTGTGTGTGTGTGTAAGAGAGAGAGAGAGAGAGAGAGAGAGAGAGAGAGAGATATGATACCAGAAACCTTGAAGCAAAGTCTTCAGCCGGAATCGATACTGTGGATAAAAGGAGAAAGAGAGAGAGAGAGAGAGAGAGAGAGAGAGAGAGAGAGAGAGAGAGAGAGAGAGAGAGAGAGAGAAGAAAACACGAGAAGAACCTCCTCAAGAGAGGAAAAATCAATTTCGGGACCAGCCCAGAGAATATGAATGCAAAGGAATCCCGCATAATCAGAAGTTCGCTGGAACAAGACACAAGACAATGGGAGAGATGAAATCCGGGCTTCTTGAACGCTCCGGAATTCTGAATTTGGGAACAAGGAAGTCTTGGGCTGTAACTTTCATTTCCATGTCAAGGTCTTGGTGTCCTTCAGGCATCCCCCACCACCGTTCAACCCGCCCCCCCATCCCCCGCCCCCGCTCTCCGAGGGTCTTTGATTTGTTCATGATATTTGCTGAACCGCTTTGAAGGAAGAGGCTGGTATTGTCTCGCTCTCACATCTTGCGGTTTGACTGTTCTCTCTCTCTCTCTCTCTCTCTCTCTCTCTCTCTCTCTCTCTCTCTCTCTCTTACAACTTACAGTTTGACTGTAAGTGACAATAGCACGTAGAAAACACGCAAAATTAAATTAAATAAAATCCCCCAAAACCAGAGAGAGAAAAAAAAATGTACGACTCCGAGGGAGAAATACGACCGAATTACTGGCCTCCGTTTGGATTATGTTATCAAAACGACGGCCGTCCCTGAGTGCCGTCTGGGCACACATAATGGGATGAATAATCGGGAAAAATGGGAAATGATCTTAGCGCCTTAGCCCATAATAAGGAGGAGAAAAGAAGATTACTTTAGACTTGCAAATCCCCTCTCGCGATTCTCTCCGCTTGCGCCCCGAAATGGCTTGACTGGTGCAGTCCGACTGGAGAGAGAGGGAGAGAGAGAGAGAGAGAGAGCTAGCGTTAGGAACCTCTGTCATTAGAGAGAGAGCGAGTTGGAGTCACTGCCTTTATTGGACGCACTCATATATACGCCTGCAGAGAGAGAGAGAGTTACGAAGCTTCCGTAATTAGAGAAGCAGTTGGAATTATTGTTTTTAACGGGGAGAGAGAGAGAGAGAGAGAGAGAGAGAGAGAGAGAGAGAGAGAGAGAGAGAGAGAGATTTAGGATCAGCAGCCATTAATGACCGAAAAAAGAGACGATACTTAACCCAGAGACAAAAGGGAAAAAAACTTTAAATATAAGAGAATGAAAATTAAGCCACTGAATAGATGCGAAGTTGACAACGCGGTACCACAACCCAGGGTCATAACAACAACCCAGGGTTATAACAACAACAACAAAGGAACGAAGAATACCTCACAACTCACGTAATCAATCGCATTGTGGAATTAACAGAACGAACCGCATTACCATCAAAGTAATCTTGGGAGTCTTAATTAAAAAAATGGAAATAACTAGCGTAATTGCAGAAGAGCCCTTCAAGTTGATTGATCCGAAGGGAAGAAGCGAAGTCTCCTTGATAAAGTGGTGCGCAAAAGACACAGAAGAATTTATATAGTTAACCCTTTCCTTAACTTTTTTTTTATTTATATTCTGCTTTCGTTATTACCTTTTTCATCGTTGTCTTCCTTTTTTTTCTATATTTTGCTTTTGTTATTACCTTTTTCATCGTTCTTTTTCTTTTTTTCTATATTTTGCTTTCGTTATTACCTTTTTCATCGTTCTTTTTTTCTTCTATATTCTGCTTTCATTACCTTTTTTTCTTTTTCTTTTATATTTTGCTTTCGTTATTACCTTTTCATCGTTCTTTTTCTTTCTTCTATATTTTGCTTATTTCTACCTTACCTTTTTCATTTTCATATTTTGCTCTTTCTTTTTATCTATATTTTGCTTTCGTTATTACCTTTTTCATCGTTCTTTTTCTTTTCTTCTATATTTTGCTTTCGTTATTACCTTTTTCATCGTTCTTTTTCTTTTCTTCTATATTTTGCTTTCGTTATTACCTTTTTCATCGTTCTTTTTCTTTTCTTCTATATTTTGCTTTCGTTATTACCTTTTTCATCGTTCTTTTTCTTTTCTTCTATATTTTGCCTTTTACCTTTTTCAACTTTCTTTTTTTGCTTTCGTTATTACCTTTTCATCGTTTTTCTTATTTACATTTTGCTTTTTCATCGTTCTTTTCTTTTCTTCTATTACCTTTTCCTACCTTCTCTTTGTTGCCTATTTATATTTTGCTATCATTAGTACCTTTTCCTACTTTCTCTTTCTTTTTGTATCTATATTTTTCCTTTCGTTACTTACCTTTTTCGTCAGTTTTCTCTGTTTCCGTTATTTCATTTTACGCAGGAGCGTCTAATTATTTCCTAATTAACAATTTGTTGGGTCATATAATCTGACTCTACTTTGGATATTGGTTGCAAGTGCTTTGCTACATTGTGGAAACAATGAGAAACAGTCAAATTCCATGATGTAATGCGGGGTGGGGACGGGGAGGAGAGAGAGAGAGAGAGAGAGAGAGAGAGAGAGAGAGAGAGAGAGAGAGAGAAAGAAAAGTAATTATGTTGTGTGTATTTTTCCCCCCTTCTATCATCATTCTCCACTGGTTCGTTGTAGACTCCACTGGTCCTATGCCAGCACGGGCTCTTGCACTCTGAGGCAACCTGTACCCACACTTGCAGATGTCAGCTTTTTTTTTTTTATCATAATGAAAACTTCAGGTCAAGAGGTCACGAAACATTGTATGCAAATCTGTCTTCACGTTCTGCAGGAACATTAAAAATAAGAATTACTGCCTTGCACTTTTTTTTCACGCATCCAGTTCTCTCAAGAACTTCGTAAATGAAAAAAAAAACTCTATGAATGATAAGAGTTGGGGGAGAGGGGGGATTTTTAACCCTTTTACGCGCCTTAAACCGGATCTCTCTCGTCTTTCCTGAGAATAAATGCGTTTGACTTGATCCCGTTTTGCTCCGGACTTAACCGGTTAAGGCACTTAAATGTGTCCGAAACTTATTTCCTGGATAGAGTCAGATGTCTCCGTTGAAGTATTTCCTCCGTAAATTGTTTACTGAAAGTTGATTCCGCCATGAACCTATATTTTTAAAAATTAATTCTCTTTCAAGAATTTCACTCATAAGTAGTTCTGCTGAAAACGTTTTTAGAAAATTAATTAAACGATAAAAAATAGATTCTAAATTATTATTTTGTACCAGAGAATTATTTATGCTATTAGATTCTTTGCAGCAAGTAATTATCGAATAGAATGTTGTCATGCAAGTCATTCCGCTATGAAGTATTTTTTACAGAAAAGTAATCAAGCTAGACGGAAAATTTTTCAAAAATGATTCTGTAATAAAATTTTTAAAAACATATTCTGTAATAAAATTTGCCCACACTATGCTGGTTAAAAAATTTTTCAGGAAATATATTTTGTAAAAATGATAAGGTTTTCCTACAAAAAGTTAAGTATACCTTAGTTTTACAAGACCACTGAGCTTATTAACAGCTCTCCTAGGGCTGGACCGAAGGATTAGACTTATTTTACGTGGCTAAGAACCAACTGGTTACTTAGGAACGGGACCTACATCTTATTGTGGAATCCGAACCACATTATAGCGAGAAATGAATTTCCATCACCAGAAATAAATTCCTCTAACTCTTCACCAGCCGGCCGGATACTCGAACTCGGGCCTACCGAGTGCTAGGCCACAGCTCTAACGACTCGCCCAACGAAGAGCTACAAAGTATATATATATATATATATATATATATATATATATATATATATATATATATATATATATATATATATATATGCCCTAGAATGTTTCTAGAAAAGTAAATCTGAAATTATTTAAAAATAATGTTTCTACAAAGTATGTATGTTCTAGAATGTTTGTGGAAAATTAAATCTGAAATTTTGTAGAAATAATGAGTGTTCTACAAAGTAAATGTGCTCTAGAAGGTAAATATAAAATTTAAAAATTTAGAATTTGTAAAAATAAAAAGGTGTTTCTACAAAGTATATATGTTCTAGAATGTTTCTAGAAAATTAGATCTGAAAATTTTTAAAAATAATGTTTTTACTAAGTATATTTGCTCTAGAATGTTTCACGAGAATAAATCTGAAATATGATGTATTCAAAAAGGTCATTTTGCAACGTTTCCAAAAACTTGATTGTTCAGTAAACTTTCCATAAAAGTAGTAAATGAAGTTAAACTATTCGTTATATTTCTACAACGTCCTCTAGACTTATACTAATAAACTCGCGATTTAAATCTTTACAAAACTTGGAAATAGTGTTAACGTTTTTCCAAACTGTTGATGATACACTTCGAGTTCTTCCAAATAATAACAATAATAATTTTTCCAGACTCTTGATAATGGTCTTAACATTTTTCAGTATGCCATAATAGCCTTTAGTTTATTGTGTAAGCCAAAACAACACTTATTATGTAAGCCATTACTGGAGCGATATAGATTTTCGTTAAGATGTTTACTTACATATCTTCTTCTTCTTTCTCTGCATCTTTTCCCATTTCTATGTGAGGTTAATGTTTCTGACAACTTCCCTCCACCTGGCTCGGTCAAACACATCGTCCTCTGACAATTGTTTGTCTCTCAGGTCTTCTTTAACAACGTCCATCCACCTTTGCTTTGGTCCTCCTCTCGCTCTCCCATCAGGCACCTCCATCTGCATCACTCTCCTCCCTACATATGTCTCATCCCTTCTCATCACATGGCCATACCACTGCAGTCTTCTTTCTTGGGCCTTCTTTGATAATTCTGTGACTTTAGTAGTTCCTCTTATTCTTTCATTCTTGATCATGTTCATTTTTATTACTCCCCACATCCACCTGAGCATTTTCATCTTTACCGCATCCAATTTCTTCTCTTGCACTCTCTTTACCGGCCATGTTTCTGCTCCATACATCAAAGCTGGTCTCACTACTGTCTTATGCACTCTTCCTTTAACCTTTATATTGATTCTGCAGTCGCACAAGACACCTGACATCTTTCTCAAATTTTTCCGTGCAACCTGCACTGTGTGTGTTATTTCTACATCCAAATTTCCATCATCAGCCACTGTTGAACCAAGATACTTAAATTTTTCTACTCGGTTCAATCTTGTCTCTTCCATACTAATCTCAGAGTCTTGATCTTCATTAAAACTTAGGTATTCAGTCATCTTCCTACTGATCTTTAAACCTCTGTCTTCCAGTGCCTTCCTCCATTGCTCTAGTTTTGACTCCACTGCCCCTCTGCTGGTAGTGCATAACACATTGTCAGCGGCTAACAACTTACACTAGGGGGACTGATCTCTTATTCCTTGAGATACCACATCCATTATCAGGTCAAAAAGATATGGACTTAAAGCAGATCCCTGATGTAAACCAACTCTTACTGGTATCCATTCAGTTCACCCAGCACTGCTTCTAACCTGCGTTTTTTGCTCCTTCATACATGTCTTGGACCAACCCACATACTGTGTGTATATATATATATATATATATATATATATATATATATATATATATATATATATATATATATATATATATATATATATATACACACATACAGACACACACACACATACATGTAAATTTATACATTATATATATATATATATATATATATATATATATATATATATATATATATATATATATATATATATATATATATGTACTAATGACCACATTTCACTGTATTTAGAATACTTGAACTCGAAGCACAGCAACACTGAATTCACTTCGGAAACTGAGGCAGAAGAAAAGCTGGCCTTTCTTGACATACTGATCAGCCACAGTGAAAATGGTTTTATTACATCTGTTTATAAGCTCTTCGTTGGATTGGTCGGTACCGTTCTCGGCTAGCACTCTGCAGGGCCTGCGTTCGAATCTCCGGCCGGCTAATGAAGAATTAGTGGAATCTATTTCTGGTGATAGAAATTCATTTCTCGGTATAATGTGGTTCGGATTCCACAATAAGCTGTAGGTAAAACAAGTCTAATCCTTCGGGCCAGCCCTAGGAGAGCTGTTAATCAGCTCAGTGGTCTGGTTAAACAAAGGTATACTCAACTTACATCTGTTCATAGGAAACCAACTTCCACGGGTTTGACCACCAAAATGTCTCATTTATTCCTGTTCAGTTCAAGAGGAATTTGATTACGACCTTAACATCAAGAGCTTTCAATATATGTTCAGATTATGTTAGTGTGGACTTAGAGTTTAATTTCATAAAGCAGTGCTTACATTTCAATGGATTTAACGAAAATTTTACGAACACGTATGTAGGAAAGGAGCTTCAAAAATTATTACTTCCAAAACCTAAAGTGTCACTGTCAACAGAGCAGTTATGTACTTTCCTATCGCGTTTGTCGGAAATAGGTCCTGTAATGCAACGAAAAGGGTAACTAAACTATTGCATGAATTCTACCCGCAAATAAACATCCAAGTGGTATTTAAGCAAAAATTTACATTGAAAAAATTTTTCAGGTTCAAGGATGTGATACCAACTGAGCTGCAGTCATCTGTTGTTTATAAGTACAAGTGTCATTGCTGTAGTGCAATGTACATCGGAAAATCAAAGCGGCAGTTCAGGGGTCGCATCTTCGAACATATTGGAAGATCTGTTAGGACGAATTGGCCATTAAGCAAACCATGACTTAGCGCCATTCGTCAACACTCCAAAGAATATGACCATTCTATAAATTTCGAGTAATAATAGATTCTTTTTCAGTCCTTACTTGCAGGACCAACGAAATGGAGCTCGGAGTGGTTAAGTCTCTGTATACCCTAAGAGACCAAACCCTCTCTTTGTAATAATGAAAGGTCTGTTGAATTGCTGTTTTTAGACTTAATTTCTACTCTTTTTGACAACAAACATTTTCTATTTATATCTCTATATTTTAAGATTTTGCTACGTGTTTAGGTTATTATATCTTGTAATATGTCATTTTTTTTTTTTACTTTATAACTTCATTGATTATAAATGTAATATATATTCCATTATAGATTGCGCGATGACGGAGGAAACTCTCCGAAACTGGTCGCAACTAATAAAGATGATCTTCATTCAAGCACTGGTTTTAATATTTATTATTCGTCTCAGATTTCCACGGAACTCTTCTATTGCTGATATATATATATATATATATATATATATATATATATATATATATATATATATATATATATATATATATATATGTATATATATGTATACATATATATATATATATATATATATATATATATATATATATATATATATATAAATGGTCGTGTGTGTGTGTGTTCCAGCATAACTCTGAAATGTATTGGGCAATTTCAAACAAACTTGGTATACATATGACTTACTATCTGGGAAAGAATACTGTTGGGGTAAGACATCACTGGCACCAAAGGGGTGGAGGTGGTAAGGGGGTCACGTAAAAATAACCGAAATGGCAGATATTGGTGTCTAATCCATAGTTTTCGAGGTCACTGAGATAAACAGTGACACTCCTGATGCCCATTAAGTCTAAGTTCATCCATGATAGGAAAGGGGGTTGGAAGGTGGGAAGGGGGTGATATTTAAAAATAACTGAAAACGACAGATATTAGTGTCTAATCCACAGTTTTCGAGGTCGCTGGGATGAATAGTGTCGCTCCCAATGCCCTTTAAGTCCAAGTTCAGCCCCGATAGGAAGGTGGGTGAGAAGGGGTGAAAGATAAATGTTAAAAATGACAGACATGAGTGTCTAATCCATAGATTGCGATGTCGCTGAGATGAAAAGTGACACTCCCGATGCTCTTTAAGTCCAAGAAATGGTAGGTGAGAAGGGATGAAATATAAAATGTCAAAAACGCTGGGCAACGTAATTGAAGCAACTATCTTAACAGGAAAGGGAGAGTAAGTGAGAGAGAGAGAGAGAGAGAGGAGTGTTGGGAGGAGAAGGAGAGAGTGAGAGAGAGAGTTTATCGATTGTCTTTCAGAGTTTCTCAGGCAGCACTGGTTGGCCATATGCTAGTATATATATACATATGTATATATATATATATATATATATATATTTATATATATATATATATATATATATATATATATATATATATATATGCATTTATACATATGCAATACAGAAATACACACACACACATATATATATACGTGTGTATGTATGTATATGTGCTTGAAATCATCTGGACACATTATGTATATAAACATATGTACCACAGAGAAGCTGAAACACCTTTTATCTTTCTAAGGCATCTTCAAGAATTATTCATATATACATAACTAGTATACATATCCAAGCATACACTCACGCCTTGATGTATATCCCAGAGTGAGAGAGAGATAATGAAAATAATAACAGACAGCTCCGTGGAAGATCGTATGACGGTGCGTGGTAGCTTCGTAATGGCTGCCTTATCTCCTGTCGTGTTTACCTTATCGTCTTGCTATCTGTAATTATTAGTCTTTGAGGCGGTGAGATAACGCTCTGCGTCCCGGGGTGATTTGTAATTCGTTGCTGCAGTGTTATGTCCGGCGTCTATACAGAATGGCCGGGATTAGACAGTGTAGGTAGGATGTGAATGTGGTGGTATCACGCTCTTATCCTAATAGACATAGGCACATACACGTTAACAAGCAAACATACACACAAACGCAGGCACAAGCGCGCATATTGTTATCATTTTACTTTGCAATATTCTTTTACGACAGGCATGATTTTATATATTTTTATACATACGCGCACACACTGTTATCTCTTTTTTTTTTTTTTTTTTTGCTTTGCAATACTCTTTTACGACAGGCATGTTTCGTGCTCTCTTTACCTGGAGAAAACCTGTTACTCCCTGTTCTAATTACCTGGAGAATACATGATATTCCATGTCCTTGTTACCGAGAATGCTTGATATTTTCACGTCCTAGTTGACTGGAGAATGCTTGGTATTCCCTGTCCTAATTATCTGGAGGATACTTGATAATTCATGTCCTTGTTGCCTGGAGAATACCTGACGATATGGCATTCACTATGCTCTCGTTGCCAAGCCTGGAGATGGAACATTTTGTTTTGGCTTTCGACTTACTCATAAGAAACTTTTATTATTATTATTATTATTATTATTATTATTATTATTATTATTATTATTATTATTATTATTATTATTATTATTAAGTGCATGATCTTAGAAACCTCTTCACCTCTTCTGTAGGTATTCTGAATTTCCCCCCTTCCTGACGGTTGTTTATTTATGCTTGCGTGCATGCCAAGTTTTCGTGTACGTTGGAACGTGTCTTAAGCCGTGCGTGAGTGCGTGTGTGCATTCGTGTGTGCATGCTGGCGCCAGAAAAGTTTATGTTGCCGTAAAGCTATTAACTACCAGAAACGTGATTCCTTTACTGCTCTTCTTTACACCCTTAAGAGCAACACGTGCTCCTCTTTGATCACTTCAAGTGGTAGGGCGGGGAAGGAAGGTTCCTTCCCCCTCCTCTACTCTTTCAAACGCCCCCCCCCCTCCCCACACACAAGTTCCTGTACTCAACAGGTTACGCCCAATTTATCCGTATCCTGAAATTTATCATTTTTAGCATCCCCCACAAATTCCCCGCAGGTTCTGTGTTGGGAATGGAACGGTTAAAAATGAGAGCGTTCTGCCTCCTGCCGTCAGATCTTGAAATTTAACATTATTTTTTCATCTGTAAAGATTAAACTGCTTTATTCAGTCCGACTGAAGAGGAGGTCAAGTGGGCTCAAGCAGAATTTTAACAGTTTTGTCGTTTTTATTTATTTGTTTTTAACGCCTAGTTATGTATGTCAAGTGAGAGAAGAATTAAAAGAATTTTTCCCTGAATTTGAGTATATAATGGATGGGGTTATTGAAACTGGAGAGCAGAATTAACGCCTGCTCAGATGATCTATATGCTGGCTTTCACGTTCTCCCTCACATACACGCGCACACACATGTTTAATATTTGGTCTGTTAATTCTAGAGATCTGAGAGGGGTAGGAAAATTTTGCGGTCTTATATTGTTACCTACAAAGTAGCCGTATGTTGACTCCTGAGAGAGGGAGAGAGAGAGAGAGATTTCTTATATTGTTACCTACAGAGTAGTCGTATGTTGACTCCTGAGAGAGAGAGAGAGAGAGAGAGAGAGAGAGAGAGAGAGAGAGAGATGAGAGTAGAGACTCCTGAGAGAGAATTGTCCTATATTGTTGACCTAGAGAGAGTCTGTATGTTGACTAGTCGTATGTTGACTCCTGAGAGAGAGAGAGAGAGAGAATTTCTTATATTGTTACCTACAAAGTAGTCGTATGTTGACTCCTGAGAGAGAGAGAGAGAGAGAGAGAGAGAGAGAGAGAGAGAGAGAGAGAGAGAGAGAGAGAGAGAGAGAAAATTTCTTATATTGTTACCTACAAAGTATTCGTATGTTGACTCCCTGAGAGAGAGAGAGAGAGAGAGAGAGAGAGAGAGAGAGAGAGAGAGAGAATTTCTTATATTGTTACCTACAAAGTAGTCGTATGTTGACTCCTGAGAGAGAGAGAGAGAAATAATTTCTTATATTGTTACCTACAAAGTAGTCGTATGTTGACTCCCTGAGAGAGAGAGAGAGAGAGAGAGAGAGAGAGAGAGAGAGAGAGAGAGAGAGAGAGATATTGTTACCTAGAAAGTAGTCGTATGTTGACTCCTGAGAGAGAGAGAGAGAGAGAGAGAGAGAGAGAGAGAGAGAGAGAGAGAGAGAAAGAATAATAATAATAATAATAATAATAATAATAATAATAATAATAATAATAATAATAATAACCTTTATTCCAATAATACATTGGGTTTTCTATTTACATCAGGTCATCAACCAAGGTTAGAAAGCATACATTAACGCTATTAAAACAACAAAATCACAGCACACACACATACATATATATATATATATCTATATATACATATACACATATACACACATACATATACTTACATAAAACTCGAATTAGGAAAATCGCAATCTTAGTCATAAAACATTGTTCCTAGAACAATAATTAGTAAAATTACACCAACACAAAACGCCCTTCATAGATAATGGCATGTCTTAAAAAGCGGTAATTGACGTGAGACGTGGCTAATGTCAGGTACGGTTGTTTCCTATAAAACTTATCTACGAAGATTACCAACGTTTAAAAGATGTTTTCTTAGTTTATTTTTGAAAGATCTTAGGGATTCTTCGTCTTTCAATGAGCCAGGTAAACTATTCCATAATTGTGGACCTTTAGTATTTATTTCCCTTGATCCTATATCGGTGTTGGCTCTTCTAGACCCTAGATTATTTGCTTGTCTTGTAGTCATCCCTGTCACCGAGTCAACGGTTCTAAAATTATAAAGCCAGTTCGGAAAAACACCTTTTAAAACTTTAAAAACAAAAACACAGACATCAAAAGTGTACTTGTTTTTCACCTTCAACCAACCCAGTTCTAGTAAAATTGGAGATATATGATATTTTCTCACTGTACCCTTGGCCACCTGAGCCCAGCAAAATTTTGAAGTTTTTGTACTCGTTGCATAAGGACGTTGCTGTGAACCCCTTATTATAAAGCAGTAATAAATTAAACTTAATACTAACGATTGCACTGCGATTAATTTTTAGTCTATTGAGATAAATAAGAAGTTTTTCTGTGCAGTTCATCAATATGTTTTTCGAATGTCATGTGTTTATCGAAGTGCACTCCAAGATTTTTTACGGATTCCATTGTTGGCTCCATTAAAATTGATTTTGATGTTCCCCGACCCTACAAAGAGGATTATAAAGTCAGTAATAAAAGAGAGGAGAGAAGAGAGAACTAAATTGTTACCTATTATAAAGAGAGAGAGAGATAGAAGAAGAGAACGTATTGTCTTTAAAAAAAGTAAAGAGAGAGAGAGAGAGAGAGAGAGAGAGAGAGAGAGAGGGTAGAGAGAGAGAAGAATTTCTTAGAATAATTTTATGTTGACTTAGTCTATTGAGATAAATAATCATAATTTCAATAACAAAGTAACTCCTGAACCCTAATAATAATAATAATAATAATAACCTTTATTCAGTTAATCAATGTTTTCTATTTAATGTCATGGTTAGAAAGCATATTAACGCTATTAAAACAACAAAATGCACACACATACATCCATAGATATTTACATATATTCCATTAGGTTCGCAATGTCATAAAACATTGTTCCTAGGCACCAACACAAAACCCTTGTCTTAAAAAAGCGGTAATTGACGTGATTTTGATGTTATTTAAAAGATGTTTTCTTAGTTTATTTTGAAAGATCTTAGGGATTCTTCGTCTTTCAATGAGCCAGTTGTGGACCTTTAGTATTTATTTCCCTTGATCCTACCCTAGATTATTTGCTTGTCTTGTAGTCATCCCTGTCACCGAGTCAACGGTTCTAAAATTATAAAGCCAGTTCGAAAAACACCTTTTAAAACTTTAAAAACAAAAACACAGACATCAAAAGTTTGTTTTTCACCTTCAACCAACCCAGAGTAAAATTGGAGATATATGATGATATTTTCTCACTGTACCCTTTGGCCACCCGAGC
>NC_089756.1:6899676-6909676 GCF_040412425.1 Macrobrachium rosenbergii | reverse complement strand
GCTTTTGAATGACAAGTTTGAATGACAAGATTTTGAACGACAAGATTCTGAACGACAAGATCCACAACGAAAAGGTTTGAATGACAAGGTTTTGTATGACAAGCTCTGAGTGACAAGATTGGGATTGACAATATTTTGATCAACAAGCTTTTAAATGACAAGTTTTGAATGACAACCCCTAATCGAAAAAATTTGAATGACAAGCTTTGTGTAACAGGATTTAAATAACAAGATTTTAATGACAAGAAATTGGGTAGCAAAATTTTGTATGGCAAGCTTTTGAATGACAAGTTTTGAATGGCAACCTGTAATCGACAAAATTTGAATGACAAGCTTTGATTAACAAGAGTTGAATGACAAGTTTAGATTGGAAGATATTGTATGACAAGCTTTTGAATGACAAAATCTGAATGACAGGATTTGGAATGACAAGTTTCTGAATGACAAGATCTGAACGACAAGTTTTGAGTAACAAGATTTGAATGAAAAGATTTTGAATGACAATATCTGAATGACAAGTTTTGAACAACAAGATATTGAACAAGATTCTGAACGACAAGATCTGAATGACGAGTTTTGATTAGCAAGATTTGAATGACAAGATTTTGAATGACAAGATCTGAATGACAAGTTTTGAATGACAAGTTCTGAATGACAAGTTATGAACGACAAGGTATTGAACAAGATTTTGAATGACAAGATCTGAATGACAAGTTTTGATTAACAACATTTGAATGACAAGATTTGAATGACAAGTCTGAATGACAAGTTTTGAACGACAAGATATTGAACAAAAAGATATTGAACGAGATTTTGAATGACAAGGACGTGCGTGTGTCAGCCGTAGGCACAAGCATGCAAATTGACACACCACCGTGGTAGACTTCATGGGGTGGGATCGGGGTGGGGGAAGGAATATTAGAAACGCACCGTTGTATTACCGAAGCGATGAAGTTTTACGACGTGTTTTTACGACGCCTCTCGGTCGGAGGACCCGACAAGCGACGATACGGTTTTATAACTGGCGAAGCGGAATTACACGTCACCGAGAAAATTGGAAGTCTCGCCCATAATGACGCGAGGTGTATTAGTGAGACCTTAAATGTTGCAAAGTGCTCTCTTTCAATTTCCAGATGGCAGGTCCCTGGAAAAAACCATCAGGGAGGGGATATAGGATTCCTGCTTTGTTAAATGTGATCTCAGATCTCAGCATACTCTATAGATGAGGAGGCTTCTGTGGATTTTTTTAACAAAAATGGAAAGCAAGAGACCGTGCCGGCATAAGGCCAGCTAAGTCTAGAAAAGCGACATTTAAAAAAGCTGTTTTAGATGTGATCTCAGAACAGTCTATAGATGAAGAAGCCTATGTGGAGTTTATTAAAAATGGAAGGCAAGAGACCGTGCTGGCATAAGGCCAGCTAAATATAGAAAAACAACATTTAAAAAATTGACAAGGAGCGAAAATGACATGAATGAGTAATGCCATCAAGGAAGGAACGATTTCTGTTGTGCTAGATGTCATTCTCAGAACAGTCTGTAGTTGAGGAAGCCTTTGTGGAGTTTATTAAAAATGGAAGGCAAGAGACCGTGCTGGCATAAGGCCAGCTAAATATAGGAAAACAGTATTCAAAAAATAACATTACAAGAACGAGAAAAAATGACATGTCATTTTTCCTCGAGAAATGCTGAGACAGTAATTATTTAAACTCAACTGATTTTTTGTTTTTTTAAGGCGAATTGATATTGGAACAATAATAGACTTTCGTATGCTCCGAAGAGTAACATGTTTAAACCATGTTTGATACAGAGTAACAAGTTTAAAACATGTTTGATACAGAGTAACATGTTTGAAACATTTTGATATAGAGTAACATGTTTAAAACATGTTTGATACAGAGTAGCACCATCTACATGTTTAAGTTTCTTTGTGTTCAAAATGCTGTCTTAACGTACAATAATATGCGTTATACAAGATTTATTTTAACCCACCACCATGTCAGGTGGCTCACGGGGTGAACGGGGATTGGCCGGGGGAGGGGTGTATCCGTGGTCTTCCCTATCTTTGTTGAAGCGCAGGAAATACTTTACAAAGCTTTGCAGGTGACCCTTGCCTGGATACGTCATTGATAGGCCAGCCGTGTCCTCTCAAGTGACAGATTACTTGATTTACTTCATGATTTTTTAAGCACTGTTTTCCTTCATCTACCTCAGCGAATCTGGTTTTAAAGACTATAATGTATTTATTAATGTCTGATAAACTTGTCATTCAAACCTTGTCGTTCAGAATCATGTCGTTCAAATCTTGTCGTTCAGAATCTTGTCATTCAGAATTATGTCGTTCTAATCTTGTCATTTAAATCTCATTCAGAATTATGCCGTTCAAAATCTTGTCATTCAAAAGCTTGTCAATAAAACCACGCAGGCGAAAATCTCATTATTCAAAGCTTGTCATTAAAATATTGCAGTACAAATCTTGCTGATGAAATTCTTGCCTTCGAGAATCTTATAATTCAAAAGCTTGTTATTCATATCTTATCGGTCAGTATCATGTCATTCGGAATTTTGTCACTCAAAAACTTGTCATTCAAAAGCTTGCTGTTCAGAATCTTGTCATCCGAATTCTTGTCGTTAAAAATCTTGTCATCGAACAGCTTGTCATTCAGATCTTATCGTTCAAAATATTGACATTAATGTCTTTATTAATGTAAGAAAAAGGCATCTACTCAGTCACGAATTAGGTGTCTTGGATCAGAAAGGCGAAAACGGTGGGGGGCGGAGGGGAGATTTGCACAGGGGTCAAAAAGGCCTCATTTATTTCCCAGGTTAATTCCTGTACAAGTAAAAATATGATATAACTAGGTGTTAATGACATCATTGGGTTACAACGTTCTTGGGTTTTCGTGACGTTTTGTTTTCAGTATAGAAATTGACCATTTTCAATATTTTTACTATATACTGTATATGTATATAGTAAAATACTTTTATACTACATTATATATATATATATATATATATATATATATATATATATATATATATATATATATATATATATATATATATATATATATATATATATATATATATGTGTGTGTGTGTGTGTGTGTGTGTGTGTGTGTGTGTGTGTGTGTGTGTGTGTGTGTGTAATTTCACCAATTTTCTCGATAATAGAAATTCTTTGTGCTTTCCCTAACGCTATGAAAAACTCTGAGCAGGAAGTGGCCTTTGCTTCGTCAGAACTTCTTTGCATTCTTCCTAAACTGCTCGATTTCCTCATAAATATTCTGCTGCTCCGACATTTTATCTCTCTCTCTCTCTCTCTCTCTCTCTCTCTCTCTCTCTCTCTCTCTCTCTCTCTCTCTCTCTCTCTCTCTTGTGAGATTATTAATAGTATTATTAAGTCGTTTGTGAGGCTTCCTTTATATATATATATATATATATATATATATATATATATATATATATATATATATATATATATATATATATATATATATGTATATGTGTGTGTGTGTGTGTGTGTGTAGTGGTGTCCTTTTGAAAGTATGTATCCTAAGCAAAATTCACATAATTTTCTTTAAAAGTTCACTAGTAAATTCAGCTATAAGATTTAGTAGAAGAAGAATCAGGGACACGAATGTCTCGTAATAACTTAGATTTGCAGAGTTTCTACACTGTAATTGCATCTCTATTTCTTACTGGTACAATCTCTACATATCTTGTTAGATAATCTAAAAGACTAATATTTGTTTGTTCCTCTTAATAGTGGTAGGAAATGGACTTTAAAAATCCATTCCCATAAGGACCTGGAACGGATTCAGTTCGATGGATATTTTCGGAGTGAGCCTTTGGATTTTGATGTTACACATTTATTTTTATTACAACCATAATTTTGTACAAAGTTCTTGGCACTTAATTACAATGTACAAAAATAATTTCTGTTGCATTCACTTGTCTTTTGATTCCTGGATGTCCTGCAAACTTGTATGAATGGGTTACTAGTTCAAAACTCTGATTAGCGTTTTTGGATGTATAGACGAGAATAACTATTCTTCTCTGTTGGTCTTTATATAATAACTGATTAAATAAAATCAGGTTTTGAAGATTCATCTGTCATTAATTGTCCTAATATCTGCCTGATTTCTGTATCCTCCTTGTATTTGTACTTTCTAAATCTAAGTTCACATTTAACAGCTAAAACAAAAAGTAATAGTAATACATTTCTCTGTTTCTGACATCTGATAATGACTAAGAAGTGTATTAAATTTCTGGGCTATATCTGAATTCTGAGCAAATTCTAACACACTAATGAACCATCTATTGAACTTCATGTTATTTGTAAAAGTCTTCTTCAAACAAATCACAAAATGGGTTTGTGACTGCAGATATATTGACTTTATGTCCTAGATTATGTCTAAATTTCAATCCTCAGTATAATGCTAAACATCTCTCTTTCTATTGTGCTATAATTTCTCTCTGCTGCATTTAAGACTCACTGACATAACATGTAATGCTCCTCATTCTGGTTTTGTCCTTTGCACAATACAACCTCCCAGTCCTGTATTTGAGGCATCACAGGCTAAGAAAATCTTGGAGAAATCTGCAGACTAATACGGATTCTCTGGTCATTTTACTTTTTAGTGTTTGGAAGGCTGTCTCTGCTCTCTATTCCATTCATTTGACATCATTTCTCTTTCTCCTTTGTTAATTCTAATGGCTTCATATTGTAGCAAACCCTAATATGTCTATAGGAACTGTCTCAATAAGCTTTCTGTTTGTAGGAGCTGATATTCAACTATTGCCCTTATCTTGCTCAAGCCAGAATGTAGTCCATCTTCAGCCACTACTACTTGACCTTAATATTCCAAGGATTTATTAAGAATTGACATTTTTAATTTGATTTTTAGTCCTGGTCTTCTTAATCTTTCTAAGACTATTTCTAAAGTTTCGAGGTGATCTTTCTAAATTCTTTGCTGCAAAAGTGATAACATCATCTAAGTAAACTGCAACATTTTCTATGTCCTCAAGTATATTCGTAACATTAATCTAACAAACGTTGTGCTGGTTTAGAAACATCCAAATGGGCACATGATCTTAAATTGTATACTTTTATGTAAAGAAGGCTGTGTATGGTTTCGACTCTTCTTCTGTGTTACTTAAGCGCATTCACCAGTAAATCTAAAAGATGAAAACATTTCTGCAATTCTAATTGAGCTTTCAATATATCTTGAATTACTGGCATTGGCATTCTATCTGGGATGGTGTTGGAATTAACTTCTATAACTCATCACACGTCCCCAGTTTCCATCTTTCTTGAACAAGTAATGGAGAATTATATGGAGATTTAGAAGGAATGGCCACCCCATCTTCTTCGCCTCGATCAAATGGTCAAACTATGGGTCTTGGCTTTATTGTATCTTTAATTAGGGAATAAAGAATGGTTTTGACTCCATCATCTAGCAAAATTTTTTATGTTTTAGGACATTTGTTCTACCTAATTTATCTCCTGTATAGGTATACATCTCTGTATTTTTACATATACTTTGAATTACCGGCCTTTGTTTTCTGTGAAATTGTTATTCACCTCTTGCTTAATCTTGCACTCAGATCAGTTACTATGAAAATGCTTTTTTCCAGTGTGTTAGTAACGGATTGTTATTGTGTATTCCCTTGCAAAAGACGAGACTGCATATATTATTGGTTAACTGATTAGTTTTGACATAAACTTCACAAGTATTATTCCTTCATGGACTAGTAATTATCCATCCTGACAAATTCTGGGCAATTTCATTTGTAAAAAGAACGTTCCTAACTCTATCTCTCTTTCCCCTTAAATGTATTTTTGTTAAACACTTTGGATGCAGAATTATTTTGTCTATTGAGTATGAATTGTACTTTCATTAGTTGACAGCAGTGCTTACGCAACATATTTCTTCATCTTTGTCTCATAACAATGTTCTGCATCTACACCATTTTCTTCAGTTACTGCTATATTATCTCATTTATTCATTTTATTTATTTTGTTTAACAACAATACTTCATTTAGTAAATTTCTTTCATTATCACAATTATTAATACACATTACAGCAGCTATCAGCATTTATCTCTGTATATTTATCATTATAGCGCTTTGTTTTTCGTCATATCTAGAACCTTGGTGATCACCATTATTTATTTCTGGTCATTTTTCTTTGAGGATGGTAATTCTGATTGTGCACATCTTCTGGGTTTCTAGTCCGTAATTGTTGAATCTTCTTTCATTCTTTTCCATTTTATTTTGATTGTTCTTGATGGTACTATTTTATGTGCTATGTCTTTCTCGTTTGTTGAAGTCAAACCAGACAAATTGGATCAGATTTGGATGAAACTTCTTCTTCAAGCATAAAGCATACGCTCCTCTTTAATATCTTGTTTCAGGTTAATTCTTCCTTCTGCAGTTTAGATGCTTCCATCTCTTATTAAATTAAATGAGAACAACACTTGTGTAAAAATTGTCTTCTAGACTATAAAACTTTCACAGTTTTATGCACATGCCTCATTTCTGTTCACATTTCTAACCAATCTGTTTACCTGCTACTCCTTTTATTATTTTGTTTTGACCCTGAATTAGCGTTTCTTAACGCCCAAGTACTTTTTAATGAATGTTTATCAACTATGCTTACAGTACTACCTGAATCCATAAGTACAGCATAATTTATTATTTATTGAAACTCTCAATGACAGGTAAACCCTTTCTGATTATTTCTTCTGTCCATGAAAATACAATTTATTTCAAATAGGATAATGCGGATGAACCTTCACTTTACACTACTTTTAGATTATCTTCAGCGAATTTTTCGTGTAATATGTGTAAGGATAATTGTGTCATTGACTTGAAGACTTATTTAGATGTTGAGTTTACGCCGCCGAATTAACTACTAACATCTGTGTTCTAAATCATAATTCTTGGTTAAATGTCCCACCTTACAAAACCGTGCAGATTCTAGGTTTTCAAAGACTCATTTGTAAATGATTGGTATACCCGCAGAGTTTCTCAAGAGGCTGTCTTTGTCTGTTCTCGAACGGAATAGTTCACTTGGTTGAATTATTTGTGTTTGAGTTTGACCATATTATATATGGTCAGGAAGCCCACTATTGGTTTGATTATATTTTCCTTCTGATCTGATTCCATTTTCTTTAGTATTTTGGGGCATAGTTTTTTCCTTGAAGGATTGTCTATTCCTACTTCTGTGTGGAATGACATCATTGAACTGAATATTCATTTTAAAAGTAGGATTATTATTTGCCCTTCTTCATTTTAGGCTTGTTGTTCTACAAATTCCTTGGATAGATTGACTTTTTTGTATTTTTCTCCGTTGTCTTCAATGTTTAGTTGGTTTTCTGGGATCAGTTTTATTTTTCTGAAAGCCTTCTTTTCCTTCTCCAAGGGCATTATATATTGTTCCAAATGATAAGCATTTTGAAATATGTTCTAGCTCAACTGGGTTACTGGCACTATCCCCAAACTGAGTCTTATCTCCCTATAGTAATACCTGTTTTCTTTGAGTCTTCTGTTATTTATTGTATTTCCATACTTGTGTACAAAGTAGCAAATGTTTCATATTGTGGGTTAAGGAATCTAGTTATGTTATATAAAACTGGTCAGTCTTCATTACTGGTTCAGAGGAGGGAACAATTTTCTTAAATTTCCGTTTGTTATTAAGTTTGCTAGAACTTGTGGAATTCAGAGTTTATGAGCTGTCTCCATGTTCTGAGCTGACGACAAACAAAGGTTTCCATTTATTTTAGCTCTTCATCTGTTATTCCCCTGGAAGTTATAGGGACTATCTCGTGTCTGCAATAATGCTTGCGCTCAGGATTCGAGTTCATTTCTTTTCTTGTCAGGATTTAACTATCCACCTGTCCAAGGTAGCGTGTGGCTGTTGTTATTACTGCTGCTTGATTCAGGTTCGATACCGTATGGTGCGAGTATTATTAGTACGTTACTACATATTATCATAAGTAGTATTAGAATGGATTAACACTATTTTGGTTCTGCTGGTTGTCTTATTATTGTTAGTATTTCCCTTGCACTACAGCTGGGAGGGAATTTAGTCTTGGAATTGGCTATGTCTATGTCGACGGTCTAAATCGTGGGCCAGAATGTCTAACCGTGCCTAGTAATTCATCGTGAAGACCCGTTGCATACTCAAGAAAATTATTCAACCTGAGTAGATTAATTATATTTATAAAAAATGTTATACCGTACCAAAGATAAAAGAAATATCAAATTATCGCAGTAAAAAAATTAAATTTTCACTAAGTCTGGCGTACAAGTAAATTAAATCTTCAAAATATCATTCAGTACACAAAAACTCTATGTGAAACTGGTATATTTATATCATCAAAACAAAATAAATGTCATCACAATGATTACAATAAATTTGTATATAATCTCTAAATATTCACTACCAACCAAGGAAAAAAATAACTAATTCTATCTAAATTATTTACTAAATAATTAATTATCATAGAGAGTAATACTGATAATTATGCAAAAAAATTTTTATTCACTAGAGAGAGTTTTCTTTAATTTTCAATCTTATAAAAGATAAAAAAATTCACTTATTCACACATTTGAAGAGAGAACAGAAATTTCATATCTCGACAACTTGCTAGTTGTTACTACATAGTCACAATCTGTTGTTGCCGTGGTTTCGCTCGGAGTCTTGTTGAAAATTCTCTGCGTTGTTTTTCGGTCACACTCGTAATGATATTTTAACAAACACTTCTTGTTATCGTTGTCGGGGTCTGGCTCAATTTGTTGATGTTAGCTGTTCTAAGTGCTTTTGCTTCTTCGGGATGCACCAATACTGCTTTTCTTTGTTTCATTTTCGTTCCTCGACGCCCATTGCAGGATTTTATTTCTTCATATAAGATTTGCTCGTCGTAAAATCTAAGTTCGTTTTTGTCGATTTTCGTTTACTGTAACTAAGTGATTGCACTGATAATTCGTTAATGTTCGTTTGTTTCTGTCTTCGCTTCTGGATCCGTTAAACGCCGCCACCATTGTATGTTGTGTCCCTTTGAAAGTATGCTGATTTTTCTCACCTACAACTTCTCGTTGACTGTAGATTCTACCACGCTTTCTCTCGTACCTGTTATTGTTGAAGGAATTATTCGAAGTATTAATATCTCTCAGAAGGCATAATAGACAAGATTCGTAATTTCATTACTTTAATGATTAGTTAATTATAATTCAGTACACAGTTACAGTTAGTGCAAACAAAATCACTCTGTTAAAATAGTTCAACCCAATCTATTTGGGGAGAATGAAAGGAGACGACTTCCTGGTGAATGTTAATCCTGAAATCTGAATCTCCTCAGCCACCCTCCTGCCTCTGAACTCCTGATTTCTTGTTATCATTAGTCTCCACCTCCTTCCAGTCCCATTGGAAGGATTCGCAATGTGTCCCCTCAAACAGTTGATTGGAAGGATCTTGTGTGTTGTTCAAATCTTCTCTTAGAGGACTTAATTGAAATGATCTGTGAGGGGTGGAAAGACAATCTCCCAGAATGCCATTGAGGTGTTGAAGTACATCACTTGTTCAGCCCCACTCTGGAATTTCTATGAAAACGCCTCCTATTGAAGGCGGGGCTATAGAGCTGGCTGGCATTTGCTCTTTGGAGGTGCTGGACTCATGGCTTCTGAGTAAGCTGTATCGGTGTCATTAGTTTCAAATTTTATGATCGGCCTTAGGCCCTGCGCGATATACTGCCTACTGTTTGAGTTCGTGGAAGAAGTTTTTTTTACTTTGTCAGCAATATCTAGTTCTCATAATAACAACAACTAGGGCGTTATCATTGTTCTCTGCCTCTTTATTCTTTATGTTTCTCTCTCTCTCTCTCTCTCTCTCTCTTTATATATATATATATATATATATATATATATATATATATATATATATATATATTGTTCCTATCTAAATTTCCCTAACATCACTTAATATATATATATATA
>NC_089756.1:6869676-6894676 GCF_040412425.1 Macrobrachium rosenbergii | reverse complement strand
CTATCAAAGAAACAGTCGATATAGTTTTGAACGCTATTTACAACAACATTGAACAAGTGAGAAATACTTCAAAGAATGTTTTCAGAATACTTCTTAACTTATGCATAAACGATAAGCACTTTTTATTCAGTAATTTGCACTACAAACAATTTGAGGGTTTCGCCATGGGATCTCCACTTTCAGCCCCAATGGCCAACATATTTTTGTGTTTTCATGAAAAAAGATGGCTTGATGATTGTCCCTAAGAGTTTAAACCAATCATTTATCACTGGTATGTTGACGACACATTTTGGTTTTCAGACATCTAAGTGAAGTACAACAGTTCCATGATTACTTAAATAATAAACACCCATGTCTTGTAATCAGTTTACTGTGGAACATGAAGAAAATAACATTCTTACCTTTTTAAATGTAAGCATTACCAAAACTACCGCAAACAGTAAGTCACTCTTAAGTTTTAGCATTTTCAGAAAGTCCACTTTTACCGGTCTTGGAATGAATTTCCAAAGTGCTACATTCTTTAACTTTGAAATATGTAAATAACATAAAGAGTTTAATACATAGAGCATATTCCTCTTTGCAGCTCCTGGCAGTCATTTGACTATGAAATAAAATTTCTTTTAAACTATTTCAAAGATAATGTTTATCCTAATAACATAATATACAAAAATAAAAAATTCCTAAATAAATCTCTCAGTATAAATAGCAAATTAGATATACCAAGGGTTGATAAAATTACTATGTATTTTAAACTGCTATATATAAGTGATCCCTGCTCTAAATACGTTACAAGAGAACTAAAAAAATGTATTTAAGTATAGCTTTCCCCACATTAACCCGAGGTTAATATTTACCAGTAACCGTACTATTCAAGCGTTGTTTAGAAAATGTTAGTGTTCTTGGTATTTTTGATGAAGAATCATTATTGAGAATCTCTGAGTAGATCGAAATATCTTTTAGAAAACTAGACCTTAACCTTGACATTTCTTCTTATCCCTTGCTTTCAATATAAATTATTCAATAATTCTTTTATAATATAAACGGTTCAGTTCAGTTTCTGTTTTACCCACCAAGTATTTGCTGTTGTAAATCGTTTAAAGATTTTATCAAGTATCTCTATTTTGTCACCTTTACTCAGCTTTGTCAGCCAATAATGACTGTATAATCATTTAACTATTAAAATATTGTAATGACTCTTTTAGGCTTGAAAATGTCGTTATGAAGAAACAACGAAAACGCGTCGCAATTATATATATATATATATATATATATATATATATATATATATATATATATATATATATATATATATATATATATATATATATATATATATATATATATATATATATATATATTCGTGTATGTGTGTGGGTGGCTCTAGCTTTTGCCTGTTGTCTGCGTATTTGCATTTATACATGTTATTATACATCTGTATACGTACACGTAATTTCATGGGCTAGTCCTTATTACAAAATCTGTTAGTTTAAGTGAACATTAGGAGAAACTAAACAAGAAATAACGACCGAAGACGGAATTAATATAGGAGATAATGGACATTCATTAATGTAAAAAGAGACTTCGGCATTAATTAATATTTGAAGAAAATAAACAAGATATTCAGCGGACGATGACATTAATATTAGCAGAGCACGAGGGGCGGATCTGCAGGAGTCTCCGAAAATTATATATGAGAAAACTTTCCTCATTTGCCTCATTTACTTTCTGTTAATGTACCTTGATGAGTTATTTATAGCAAACGATGATTTCATCGCCTCAACTTTCGTGTAATGAACTTTGCTCTTGAGGTTTAATTTCTTTTATCGGAGGAAATATTCGTCTGAAGTTTGATTTGATTCGTGTGACCCCTGAAGAAGTTTTTCGTAATAATTGATCCTTGTTGATTAGAAATATTCCTTTTGATGATTTATTATTTATTGTAAAGGTAATATTTATCAACAATATTTGTAACATAAATATTTGGGTTTACTATTATTATTATTATTATTATTATTATTATTATTATTATTATTATTATTATTATTATTATTATTATTATTATTATAGCTGCATCAGCTGCATTCAACACTGCAGTTTACTACGTGTTTGAAAGAGTTGTCTAATACCTATATTATTATTATTATTATTATTATTATTATTATTATTATTATTATTATTATTATTATTTTATTATTATTATTATTATGCAGAGGATGAACCCTCTTCATATGGAACAAGCCCCCACAGGGCCCATTGACTTGAAATTCAAGCTCCCAAGAATATGGTGTTCATTAGAAAGAAGTAACAGAAGGTAATGGGAAATAAAAAAAAAAATCACTTATTAAGGAGAAAAAATAAATTAACAACCTACTAAATAAATAGGGAAAATTGTAAATAAATTATCAAAATACAAGAATGAAAATTTATTAGTTTTGGGATTTCTTAGAATGAATATATTTATATTGTAAGAAATTACTGGTGCCCATGTTACTGATCTGTTTTTATCGTAAATAACAATGTTCCCATGGGGGATTTTGTTTCATAATTTTTTTTATAATAATTAGGTTTCCTGTGAGATGTTTTTAAATTTTTTTCATAAATTATTTTGATATTGAGTAATATTTAAATTAAGAACTACTCATAATAGCATGAGTCTTGAAATGGAGAAAACAAATCCACAGTTATTAATGCGTAGGCTACATATATTTAAAAATATATCTCTACAGAGAGCTTTCGGGAATCTGTTCGATTCCCCTTTCTGAAAAGGGGAATTAAACATATTTGTACCTATACATAACTGTGGATTTATTTCTCCAATATTTGAATTATCGTCTCTGATTTACTCCTTAATTTAAAATACCTTTGTCTTTACATGTCACTAAAATGTTCTTATTTAATCCACGCTTATTTATAGTGTTATTTCTACATTACATCGTATTAAAATGCTGTTGGCTGCTAGGTGACCTTGTACTTGTCGATTCGAACGCCATTTATGTTGAGTATCAGGAAAATGAGAGCTAAAAATGGGAGAACAACTTATTTGACTTTTCTAGAGTCATGATTAATTAGGCAGTAAGAGATTTATTGTTATGAAATTAACAGGAAAATATGGAATTTGCATTAATTGGAAATATGTCAAAATATTATTATTATAGTGATCCAGTTTTCGTGTTGTGTTGTGTAAAAATTTAGAACGTTTTTCTGCTGCAGACATTAAAAAATCAGGCAGACAGACAGATTAACAAAAATCATATTTAATCCACAAGGAAGATGAAGGCTGCATTTTTCCCCTAACGATGAAAGCACTATATTATAATTCAGATTATTCCATAGTTACTTCTCGCGAGAGAGAGAGAGAGAGAGAGAGAGAGAGAGAGAGAGAGAGAGAGAGAGAGAGAGAGAGAGATTTTTTACTTGCATGCTGATGAGGGGGGAAATGGTACTCTTTGAAGAACGAATACATACCAGTGGTTTTGACTGGTTTAGACTCTGGACACACACACACACACACAGAGAGAGAGAGAGAGAGAGAGAGAGAGAGAGAGTTTCCACTTGCATGCTGACGGGGGAGAGGGAAAGAGGGAGATATTTTACTTGCATGCTGATGGGGGGGAATGGCACTCTTACAAGAAACGAATAAATAACAGTGGTTTTGACTGGTTTAGACTTTAGAGAGAGAGAGAGAGAGAGAGAGAGAGAGCTGGAAATCCCCTCGAAGACCGAAGACGTCAGATAACTAGAGTATTGACATTTTCGTCTCGGCTTAAAATGACGTGTCAAAAACAGTATTAAGAATGTCTCTCAGACGCGAATAAGATCGGGTAAGGAATATTCTCCTCGCTTAGTGAGGAGAGAGAGAGAGAGAGAGAGAGAGAGAGAGAGTCATGAAGGCGAATAATGAAGGCGTCTGCTGATAGGAACTAAACATTTTACGAGTGGGATAAATGTGTTTTGGGGAATGGGACTTTTATATTCATTAAACATTTATATATCCGTTCTGGAGATTCAGCTAACTCTTCATTATACGTGAAATCCTTTTACTGTACTTCCGTTCATATTCTCTCTTCCATCTTACTTTAAATCCTCTCCTAGCATTTCTTTCATAGTGCAACCGCGAAGTTTTCCTTCTGTTACACCTTTAAACCTATACTTTCAATTTTCCTTTCACCGCTGAATGACCTCATAGATCCCCGTGCTTGACCTTTGGCCTAAATCTTATATCCTAGTTCCATTATACTTGAAATGTGATGATTATCACTTAATTTTAGTTATAGTTGTCATTTTTATTATCGTGATTTGGTGATTTATCGCTATTATTACTTATGGCAGTTTTAAAATACAATATTCATGATTTGTATTTATCTTGGAATAGCTGTCAGTATTATCGTTGTGGCGTGATTATTACTGCTGATGTTGTTATTAGTTGTAGTTTTAGTTGTAACTGTTTAGTTGTGGTTACTATTACCACCTATTCTGTTGTAGCAGCCATTGATGTTCATTTTGTATTTGTTACATTTTTTTTCCAGCAGCTGAAAAGTATCCCCCTTGCTTATCAAACCTGCTTTTCTTTCTGGGTTTTTGACGAAACCTCTGCAAATGTTTCGCCGAAAAACGGAGATATTCTTTCACGCTCTGACTCTCCTGCATTGTGGACAAGCCAAAATAAACAGGGCTTTGAAGTCTGATCCTTCGCATGAATTTCAAGAGTCTGGAATTTTATAAATTCTCGACGGTGAATGAAAAATTGTCATTTGTTGATAGAATGTTGTCTTGAAGAGATGGATGCTATTTTGTGGAATGGAAAATTCTCAGAAACCTTAAAATGTTGGTAGATATATCACTTACCAACTTTTAGAAAAAAAATAAGAGGTTAGAGGCAGTTGTGCGAGCAACATTATAGTGAAAGTTGTATTATTATTATTATTATTATTATTATTATTATTAGTAGTAGTTAGTAGTAGTAGTAGTAGTAGTAGTAGTAGTAGTAGTAGTAGTAGAATCACGGAGACTGGTTAAAGGCTGTTGATGGTTTTATCAAGATGACAGGAGATAATGATTTGCCTCAAAAGTTAGTGCCATATTATAGTAATTAGTTCATTAAACTTAAATTTGCGAAAATCTGCGGATGAGGCATTGCACATTTAACCATGAATAACGACAGCACACAAACAATGTCCCCGTATGAGGGTAGCGCCACCAGTGCACCTCTTATGGTGCACTGTAGGCATTAACTAAGGTTCTTTGCAGCGTCCCTTCGGCCCCGTGGCCGCAACCCCTTTAATTCCTTTTACTATACCTGCGTTCATATTCTCTTTCTTCCATCTGACTTTCCACCCTCTCCTAACAATGGTTTCATAGTGCAACTGCGAGGTTTTCCTCCTGTTACACCTGTGAAACCTCTTTGCTCTCAGTTTTCCTTTCAGCTATGCATGACTTCATAGGTCCCAGTGCTTGGCCTTTGGCCTAAATTTTATATTCCATTCCAAGAAGCATGGAAATGTTTACATTGCTTTCCTAACTGATTCCGAGCAATGAAAAGATCTTTACACCCGTGAAATATTTGATAAAAATAGTTACACAAAAATTTCATGTTCATATTATTGTATATGTAAAATGGATATTATTGAAGGAAATTGAATAGCCTCTGCCCAGACCGTAAACCGAAGGGAAAAATAGAATACTTCGGTGTAAAGGTAGCTAATTATTTTGCAGAATTTCCTCTAGAACGGAAAGTTTAATACGTTTTGAATTATCCAGAAATGGTCTAACACATTTTTCTTATATTTACAGTACTGAAGTAGTGACAGATATCCTAAAACCAGAAACTTATAGTTTCACGTGTATTTTCACCCGTAGTTTCACTTTTAGTTTCACCTCTAGTTTCGCCTATAGTTTCAATTCTAGTTTCATTCACCTCTATTGTTACTCTTAGTTTCAATTCTAGTTTCATTCACCTCTATTGTTACTCCTAGTTTCATCTCTAGTTTCACATCTAGTGTCACTTCAAGTTTCAGTTCTAGTTTCACCTCTAGTATCACTTCTAGTTTCACCTCTAGTTTCACTTCTAGTTTCACATCTAGTTTCACTTCTAATTTCATCTTTAGTTTCACTTCTATTTTCACCGCTAATTTCACCTATAGTTTCAATTCTAGTTGCACCTCTAGTTTCACTTCAAATTTCACCTCTACTTTCACTTCCAGTTTCACCTCTGGTTTCACTGGTTTCACTTCTAGTTTCACTTCTTGTGAGATGATGCTGAACTCGCATTCGGAAAAGTAAACTAACGACAAAGGGTATTTGTGGCTGCACAAACACAGTGCTTCGACGACCTTTGAATCATTGATTCGGTAGCGGGTGATCATACCTTCGTCCAGCAATAAAGCTGCTCTGATCTTCTTGCACAGAGAGAGAGAGAGAGAGAGAGAGAGAGAGAGAGAGAGAGAGAGAGAGAGAGATATTAAATCATAATACAAAACAATACGAAAGTAAGGAGGGTAATTAAAATTTGCAGAAAAGAGAGACAGAGACAGAGACAGAGAGAAAGAGAGACAGAGAGAAAGCTGGCTTTCACAGTCCTGTTCCGATACCCATGACAGGAGGAACAACTTGAATATTCATTCAGCTAAGCTGTATGCGGAGGACTGTCGACATTTTTTAATATTTTTCTTTTCTTTTTAGCTTTGGCGGATCAGTGGCAATTTGTTTCTTCTCGCTCTGAAAAGTTAATGTCTGCTGGGTTGGTGTATTAATTTTATTCATTTTGTTTGTGTCGTTTTCGACTACGATTTAATGGCCTAAGTTTCGTTCATTATTCTTGGTGCTGTGTAGTTTAAACATATATATAAATACATTATATATATACATATATTTTTACTTATATATTATATATTATATATATATATATACGAGTATATATATATATATATATATATATTTACTTATATATTATATATATATATATATATATATATATATATATATATATATATGTATATATATATATATTGTGTGTGTGTGTGTGTGTGTGTGTATGTGTGTATATATATACACTTAATCTAAAGATTGGTCTCCTATAAAAAATTCCTTTTTGATATTTTCTGAAATATCAAAACGTTCATCTATTATCAGCATATAAGTACCTATCGCCATAAGACATTTTCCTGTCACACCTACACTCCACACTATCGATTTAAGTGCCTGTTAGTGTCGACTGAATGTTAAAAAAATAAACTTTGGCCATTGTTGGCATATCTCTTGTTGAATCAGTGGCACCTTTTTTATCCAGTGAATCAGATTGTTGTTTTCGATATAGTTACGTTGTTTTCTTTTTTTTTTTTTTATTTTGGGTGATCGTTGTTTTCCTCAGGGCATTTTTGCCTCGTAAGAAATGCCAAGAATTTTCTGGATGTGTAACAGTTCTCTGAATGGGTTATTCGGCCAATTAGCGAATAAGGAAAAATTCAAGAATTGTAAGGTTTTTCTCGAATATTAACTGGTCAGTGTTAACGAGGGATGAAATTTACTCTTACATTGAAACTCTCTCTCTCTCTCTCTCTCTCTCTCTCTCTCTCTCTCTCTCTCTCTCTCTCTCTCTCTCTCTCATTCACTTCCCCTTTATATGTGTCGCTCTCAATCAAAAATAAATTCCCGGCGTCGACCGCCATATTCTTTTTACGTCTTTCCAAAACGAATAAAATCGAAGTCATATATATATATATGTATATATATGTATATATATATATATATATATATATATATATATATATATATATATATATATATATATATATATATATATATATATATATATATATATATATATATATCCATATCCATGCATATACTTTTAACTACAGAACTGTGAATGAACCCTAGCGCAGAAAAACATTGCAACACTGGCAGCTTTACACATCTCACACGACGCTTACCAACAGTGCATCGAACCTCTCAAACATGCTGCGCTATTCAACTCTTGAATTTTGAGGCCATTCCTCTTTAATACTTATATTACTTCATCTATCCAGATTATTCTTCTCCTCCTGTCTTTTATACTTATCCTTTATACTGACCTATCGTGCCCTGTTGACCATTTCACATGACCAAAACATCCCAAAGTGTTCTGACCAGTCTTTTCAATCATGCTAACATTTTTGTCTTTCTCTCTCTCTGCTAGGAGAACACAGAGAGAGAGAGAGAGAGAGAGAGAGAGAGAGAGAGAGAGAGAGAGAGAGAAAAGAGAGAGAGAGAGATAGAAAATGGATATTATATATATATATATAAATGTATATACATATATACAGGTCCTGTATACTGTATGTTATGTATATATACATATATATATATATATATATATATATATATATATATATATATATATATATATATATATATATATAAATATATATATATATATATATATATATATGTATGTATGTATGTATGTATGTATGTATGTATGTCCTCCTCTATATATGTCCTGTCCCCCACCCCACTCATTCCTGTGAAAGGGAAGACTGGAAAATGCAAGGAGATGGTTACAGTTCCCTGGCCTTATCCTTCTCTCTCTCTCTCTCTCTCTCTCTCTCTCTCTCTCTCTCTCTCTCTCTCTCTCTCTCAATTTAATGCCCTTCCTCTCTCTCTCTGAACCCTCTTGTCTTGTCCCACAGCGAGTACTTTCAAAGTATCACTTAATCTTCGGAGTTCATCTCTCTCTCTCTCTCTCTCTCTCTCTCTCTCTCTCTCTCTCTCTCTCTCTCTCTCCTTACGCTTAGACGGAGTCATGTACACGTAAGGTAAAAAGGCTCAGGGGAGCCTGAATATTGTTTTAATACATAAAGCGCTACGCCTTTCTTAGTCTTAAGGAGGCAGCGAAAACACATGAAAATTGTATCAAGTGATTTGCATGCATTAGAAGGAGGACGACGACGAGGCACCTGCTGGAGTCTCTCTCTCTCTCTCTCTCTCTCTCTCTCTCTCTCTCTCTATTCACGTACTTTCGTGTATTAGTTTGTCTGTGCATCTGATTGGTCGTACGCTCAGAGATGGGCACTTCCATAGATGAGCAGGTAGGCTTTGCGTATTGTTTATGCATATTCTTGGTGTTTGACTTTACATGCGCGCGTGCGCGTGTTCTGTGAACCTGCGTGCATGCGCGCGTGAATGCGCGTAGATGAGCTCTTTTAAGGACGTTTAAATTCGGTACGGATATTCTCTTAAATGCGTATCTTGAGAAACTTTGTTGTTTGCATTGTATTTTTTGGGGGGTAGCCGTGACACACGAAGGTGTGTGTCATAGACCTTTGCCTCTCTCTCTCTCTCTCTCTCTCTCTCTCTCTCTCTCTCTCTCTCTCTCTCTCTCTCTCTCATGTTTTCGCCCGAAACGAATAGGGAACGCATCCGCTTAAAGAGTAACTGCTAAGAGTGAAGTGTTACGTACATCCACCCACAAGTCGCTGAGCATCGCTCTTTCTTCTTGATCCCTTGATGAAGAAGAGAAGCTCGAGGATAAAAGGGAACCGCCAACAAAATTGCCAACACAATCGCCAACTAAAACGTCAACACAATCGCGAGAGATGATTGTGAGTGGGAATTTCCATTGAGGCGAACGTCTTTCCATTAATGATGGTGTGCAGTTATTCCTTGTAAAGGTGGTTTTCGGTTTTTTCCTTGTTTTTGTTTATTTTTTGGGGGGTGAGGAACTGTTGTTTTTTTCTCGATTTTATGTATTTCCATGGGCTTCTAGTCTCTCTCTCTCTCTCTCTCTCTCTCTCTCTCTCTCTCTCTAAATGTATTTTTGTTTTTTTGTTTATACTTGTTTTTATTTTTGTGCGGAGGGTTGTGGTTTGGGGGGAGGAGAATTACTAATGTTTAATTTTTCTCGAATCTGCGGAGTTGCATCGACTTTTATTATCTCTCTCTCTCTCTCTCTCTCTCTCTCTCTCTCTCTCTCTCTCTCTCTCTCTCTCTCTCTCTCTCGTAAATGTAAATTTGTTTTCCATTTGTTCTTGTATTTTTTTTCTGGTGAATTGCTTTTGCTTAATTTTCCTCGATTTTGTGAATTCGCATCGGTTTATATACTCTCTCTCTCTCTCTCTCTCTCTCTCTCTCTCTCTCTCTCTCTCTCTCTCTCTCTCTCTCTCTCTCTCGTAAATGTATTTTTGCTTTTTTTTTTATTTTTTGTGTGGTGAATAGGTGTTGTTTAATTTTCCTCGACTTTGCGAATTTGCATCGGTTTTTATACTCTCTCTCTCTCTCTCTCTCTCTCTCTCTCTCTCTCTCTCTCTCTCTCTCTCTCTCTCTCTCTCTCCTCTCAGGAAATTTTCCGTGGTAAACGGCGTGCAAGCAGAAAATGACATTTGCATTATTCCAGCGTTTACACTCTTCATTGTGACTCTTGCTACTGCTATTACCACACCCCTGGCGCTACTGCTCCTTACGTTACTACTGGTTTTGCTACTTACAAAGTTCCTTGTGCGGTAATTTTGTTGCCTCTATTAAAACTGTATGTAATAATCGGATTTGTATGACCCTCTACAGCTTTCGTTTTCCATTTTTCATCTTTTGATTTCAGACAGTCCATTTGAAGGTTAAAGAAAATCATTTTGGTGTGAAGGTAAAAAAAAGAACTTCATTCAGAAATACTTTAAAAAGTGTGAAGGTAAAAGTAACTTCAATTGGAAACATTTGAAGAAAAACTTTATTTTGAAACATGTAAAGAAAAGAGTATGAAGGTAAAAAAAAAATTCGTTTGGAAACATTTAAAGAAAAAAGTATGAACGTAAACAAAAACTTCATTCGGGAACATTAAAAAAAAATACTATAAAAGTAAAAAAGACCTTATTTGGAACCACTTGAAAAAAAGTGTGAAGGTAAAAAACTCTTCATTCAGAACATTTAAGAAAATAGCGTGAAGGTAAAACAAACTTCATTTGGAAGCATTTTAAAAAGTAGTGAAAGCCAAAAAGAATTCATTTGGAAACATTTAAAAAAGTGTGAAGGTAAACATATTTAAAGAAAAAATAAAGATAAAAAACCTTTATTTAGAAACCTTTAAAAAAGTTTGAAGGTGAAAAACAACTTCATTTGGAAACATTTAAAAAGTGTGTAAAGGTAAAAAAAACTTTAATTTGGAAACATCAGAAAAAGTGAAGATAAAAACTTCATTTGGAAACATTTAAAGTGAAAGTGTGAAGGTGAAAAAATTAATTTGAAAATACTTTTTAAAAAGCCTGAAAGTAAAAAAAATACTTCATTTAAGAACATTTAAAGAAAAAAGTGGGAAGGTAAAAAACATTATTTGGAAACATTTAAAAAACTGTGAAGGTAAAAATAAAACTTCATTTGGAAACATTTAGAAAAAAAAGTATTGCAGATTTTGCACGAGTACTGTACAGTGAGGAAATGGTTTTAATTAACTCTACTTTATGCTTCAGATGTAAATCGTAATAGAGTCGAAGGTTTTTCCTGGCTGTGGGTGTTTTGAAGCTCAGTCAGTTTTGTGTATTTCACTGTTTTATCTGTTTTTGTGATTTTTTTTAATTTGTTTACGTTTGTTAAGGCTTTATTCAAGGCATTCTGTTCGTTGATTCCCGCAATAGTGAGTCCGTATTGGACTTTGTGTAAAACGACGTTACTGAAATTTCAGTTTTTATGTACTCTTTCTCTCTCTGCTTTTATATATATATATATATATATATATATATATATATATATATATATATATATATATATATATATATATATATATATATATATATACATATAATATATATATATATATATATATATATATATATATATATATATATATATATATATATATATATATATTATATATATATATATATATATATATATATATATATATATATATATATATATATATATATATATATATATATATATATATATATATATATACATAAAATGTATGTATAAAAAATGTCTGGAACTTCATTTTTCATCTCTCTCTCTCTCTCTCTCTCTCTCTCTCTCTCTCTCTCTCTCTCTCTCTCTCTCTCTCTCTCTCTCTCTCTCTCTCTCTCTATATATATATATATATATATATATATATATATATATATATATATATATATATATATATATATATATATCCACTGGCAGTATATGAGGGTGAGAATGTGTGTAATGCCTGTGTAAACAAATACATACGCACACGAGCGCGCTAGCGCCCACATACACACTCAGAAACACGTAAATACAGGGGGAACACTCTCCTTCCCTTTTCTTCGTTCTGTTCAGAGCTAAACACTCCCTTCCCCCCTCCTCTTCCTCCTCCTCCTCCTCCCTCCTACGTGCCGTGTATTTCCCCGCTTAGCCGAGACCGATTCGGGAGAATAATCACCCGGATACTTTTAGCAGCACGTCCATCCTGGAGAGCAAATCCTGCCCGCTCCTGTTTAGCATATCCGTGATGGATATTGTGTGTTCTCCGGATTGCGGAGACCGAGGATGGAAATTCCCTTCCACCGTGAAGTGTTCTTTCTTTCCCTGAGAGCTGCGTCTTGTCTGGAGGTGTTTCCGTGAATGAAAAGAATGGTGATAGAAGGAGCGGTCGGTCCAGGTTTCGTGTTAGTTTTTGTTTTTATTATTATTATTATTATTATTATTATTATTATTATTATTATTATTATTATTAGAAGGAACGCTCGGTCCCGGTTTCATCGTAGTTATTATTATCATTATTATTGTTTTGTGTGTGTGTGTGTGTGTACCACAGTCATCCTATTCGACTGGGTGATATTAAATTTTATAGTGTGGTTGCATCCTGCCTCCTTAGGAGTTAATCACTTTTCTCACTATGTGCACTGTTTCTAATAGCACACTCTTCTGCATGAGTCCTGGAGCTACTTCGGCTTCTAGTGTTTCCAGGTTCCTTTTCAGGGATCTTGGGATCGTGCCCAATGTTCCTATGATTATGGGTACAATTTCCACTGGCATCCCATATCCTTCGTATTTCTATTTTCAGGTCTTGATACTTATCAATTTTTTTTCTTTCTTTCTCTTCTACTCTGATGTCCCATGGTATTGCAACATCAATGAGCGATACTTTCTTGATTTTGTCAATCAGTGTCAAGTCGGGTCTATTGGCACGTATCACCCTATCTGTTCTGATACCATTGTCCCTGAGGATCTTTGCCTGATCGTTTTCTATCACCCCCTCAGGTTGGTGTTCGTACCACTTATTACCGCAAGCTAGCTGGTGTTACTTGCACAGACTCCAGTGGAGGGCATTTGCTACTGAATCATGCCTCTTTTTGTACTGGTTCTGTGCAAGCGCCGTACATTCTCTTGCTATGTGGTTTATGGTCTCGTCTTTCATATTGCACTTCCTGCATATGGGTGAGATGTTATTTTCATCTATTGTTCTTTGGACATATCTTGTTCTTAGGGCCTGATCTTGTACCGCTGTTAGCATTCCTTCTGTTTTCTTCTTGAATTCTCCCCTCTGTAACTATTGCCATGTTTCATTGCCGGCCAGTCTCATGTCTCATTCTGCATTGGTTTGTTGTGCCTTTCCTCTGTTCTGTTCTTCGCTCTCCTTTCTCTGTATATTTCTGGGTCTTCATCTATTTTTATTAGTCCTTCTTCCCATGCACTCCTTAGCCACTCATCTTCACTGGTTTTCAGATATTGCCCCAGTGCTGTGTTTTCGATGTTGACGCAATCCTCTGTGCTTAGTAGACCTCTCCCTTCTTCCTTTTGTGTTATGTATAGTCTGTGTGTATTTGCTCTTGAGTGTAGTGCTTTGTGTATTGTCATGTGTTTCCTAGTTTTCTGGTCAATGCTGCGGAGTTCAGCCTTCGCCTACTCCAGTATTCCTGCGCTGTATCTGATTACTGGTACTGCCCATGAGTTTATGGCTTTCATCATGTTTCTGGCATTGAGTTTTGACTTAAGTATATCGCCTCAAGTCTCTGCATATATTCTTTCCTGATTGTATCCTTTATCTCTTGGTGTTTTATATCCTCTCCTTCTATTATTCTCAGGTATTTGTATCCTGTCTCACCTATGTGAGCCAGTATCCATGGACTTCATCAGGACCTGGGTCTTTCCAGTTGGGCATTTTCTTTAGTTGGTGTCTGACTGTGTCTGAAGTGATTTCAGTGAATCTCTGTTTTATTCTCCCCATTTCTTCTGCCTTGACCTCCTGGAGTCATGTTGCATGTTTGTTGTGTGATACTGGATTGCTCCATATTTTCCCAGAGTCTCTTACTTGTTTCGGTTTCAGGAATTTCCTTGTGGTTTTCTTCCCCTCTTAGTTGGCTATATTGTCTTTTCTCGTTGGTTCCAAAGAGTTTGTTCTGTCTGTATCCATTATTCCTGTTCATGTACCGTTGGATCTTATGTGCTTTGCTGTTAAGCCTCTGTTTTATATCTTCTATTATGTTGTTTAGTCCCTTCTGTACTTTGTATTTCTCGTTCAGTTCCTCTCTTGTTGTCTTGCTTCTTAGCCTCTTTTCTGCCATCTCTATCAGTTTACTCAAGTCAGATCCCATCGCCATGATTTGTTTTTCCAGGTGCCTTTTCCAATGCGGTTGCTGATTTGGTTTCTGTTGGGTTGTTGTGATGGTGGTGTTGGTGTTTGTATCTCCATGAGTTCTACTACTAGTCTTGCTCCTGCATATGCCAGGTTATTTGTTTCTGTGATACTGGTGGTGTGTATTAGTCTCATTATTTCATTAACTTCACTTGTTTTCTCCCTTAGTTTCTTTGTGTTGTAGGCTTTCATGGAGGGAATCTTTGTTCTTTCTGTATCAGGTTTCATCCATTGTCTAATCTTTTCCACCCATTCCGACCTCTCTGTTACAACTTCTGTATTTCCTCGTGTGCTGCTGTTTGGCAGCTCATCATTCCTGTCGTCTTCTGTGGTATCGTCTCTTAGTTCGTCTTCTTGTCCTTCATTGATGGGCATTATTTCTCACCCCAGTTCCTCTCTTGCTGTTGTGGAGAGCCAGTTCTTTCTCTTTATGTTTCTTACTTGGTCTGCCAGCCTCTGTTCTGTTTGACGGGTGTTATTTTTGTCATTCAAGATGTTCACCAATCTTCTTCTGTATCCTCTTTCTGTTGGATTGCTTCTGATGTAACATCTCCATGTTTCCTTCTCTTGTCCATTTCTTCTTCTTCTGGTTTGCCTCTGGAGCTCAAGTCTTTGGATGCTGGTTACTGTCGTTGTGTTGGTCACTTGCTGGATGACAACCTCCAATATCTGACCGTCTTGCCCACACGTTAGGCTGTATACTTGGCTGACTGACGAAGCTCCTCTGTTGCCAGAGGTTCCATTTACATCGTTGTCATTTAATTCTTCATTTCTTTCCATCATTGCTGAGTTTTGCTGTTTAACCCATAGCTGGACCCTACCCCATCAGGAATAAGTACTCATTTACAGCTGAGTAGACCGAGGAAATTGTGGTAAAAATCCTTTCCCAAGGAATCAGTGCCGAGGTGAGAGGGTCACCCATCCAGAGACTAACCAGCCCCAATATTGCTTAACCAGTCCAGCGATGAGCTAAACCTCTGCCACGACGCCCATGTTATTATTATTATTATTATTATTATTATTATTATTATTATTATTATTATTATTATTATTCAGAAGATGAACTCTATTCATATGGAACAAGCCCACTACAGTGGCCATTAACTTGAAGTTCAAGCTTCCAAAGAATATGGTGTGAACACTATATTCTTTGCAAGCTTGAATTTCAAGTGTGAAGGTAAAAATAAAACTTCATTTGGAAACATTTAAAGAAAAAAATGTGAAAGAAAAAAATTCATTTGGAAACATTTAAAAAAGCGTGAAGGTAAAAATAAAACTTCATTTGGAAACATTTAGAAAAAAGTATTACAGATTTTGCACGAGTACTGTACAGTGAGGGAATGGTTTTAATTAACTCTATTTATGCTTCAGGTGTAAGTCGTAATAGAGTCGAAGGGTTTTCCTGGCACTGGGTTTTTTGAAGCTCAGTCAGTTTTGTGTATTTCACTGTTTTATCTTTTTTTGTGATTTTTTTTTTTTTTTAGGTTTGTTAAGGCTTTATTCTAGGCGTTGTGTTCGTTTGTTTCCTGTAATAGTGAGTTCGGACTTAACTTCTTAAAACTATATTTCTGAAACTAACATGAAACTTGGACTGAGCATTCTTTCTAATAATAATAATAATAATAATAATAATAATAATAATAATAATAATAATAATAATAATAATAATAATAATAATAATAATCAAAACAAACACTTGATTGGAGTAACAGAAGGTAATAGGAACTACAGAAGGAAGAGATTAGTTATTGGAAAAGAAAACATAAATTAACAACTTAATAAATAAATATATAAAAATGTAAATAAATGGTTAAAATTCAAGGGAAATTGTTATAGGGTGATAGTGCATTGCATCTTCGCTTGAACTTTAGAGCTTCCAGTTGCACAACATCCTGAGGGAGACTGTTTTATAGTCCAACGATGTGAGGAATAAAGGATCTCTGAACTGAGAAGTTCGACAGCGAGGCACATTTACTGCATATTGGTAAGAAAGAAGGAGACATATTTGTAGAAATGTGTGCTATATATGAATAATCTGCTGATGAAATTGAAGGTGATGATTTGAAAAGAATCTTGATAATTTAGGTATAGGTAGTAATGTGATTAGAATCATGTGATGCCGGTAAAGGTGCCAATGTTAAATTAATCTAGTTTTACAGGTAAAGGTATTAATAGTGAAAGAATCTAAATAAGATGAAAATGTCATTAAGGTCTTGTTATACAGTTATAGGGTTAAAGGTAAAAGAAAGAATCTAATGATGCAGGCACAGTATATATATATATATATATATATATATATATATATATATATATATATATATATATATATATATATATATATATACATATATATATATATATATATAAATTATATTTATTATATATGTATATACATGTGTATATATATTTATGTATGTACGTATGTTTATAATGAATTATAAAGTAAAGGTGTTGAGGCAGTAATTCAAGCTATGCAAATAATGACACATAATAATTAACAGACTGACTGATCTGTTATCAAGGACAGGTGTCATACCTTCTAGAGTCACTGAAGCAAAAATGATTTCATCTTCAGAAACTCGTTATTTTAGATAAAAGAACAAGCACGTATCTGCGATTTTTTTTTTTTTTTTTACCGGGAGACTGTTGACGCCGAACGATAATTTATGCTCTCGTGAACGATGTCCAAAGAGTAAATAGGATTTCGTGTTCTTTCTAAATCGGTTTATTTGTTTTGCAACTGTGGAAGTTCCGTCGTTATTCGCTGCTTATTTTCTCTGCCATTTTGCCCGGAAGAAATAATCAGACCGTCGAGTTTTCAAAGAATTGAGGAAAGTGTCTCCGGTCATATTTTATTTGTGGAAGAATGTGTAATTTGTATCGATCATTGCAAATTTCGCTTAAGAGACGAAAATGAATGTTAAAATATGGATAGTATTGCTCATTTCGTTTAAGAGACGAAAATACATTTAAAAAAGAGACAGCCATTTTTTAATCCGATCCAGGGAACCGGGTAGGTCAGTTGGATCACAAACAATAAATGTGCATTTTTTTTCTAGGACAACATGAGAACTCGATAGAAAAAATCACAACTTGTAAGACAGAATTTAACAAAATAGAAACTATCAGGACAGAATTTAAGGAATTCAAAACTCCAAGGAAGAAGAATTAAACAAAATCAAAACTTGATAAAAAAGAAATAAAAATTTGCAGGATAGACTTTAACGAAATCGAAACTCAAAGAAGGAAATAAACAAAATCAAAACTCGATCCAAAATAAAAAATAAAAAAATATCAGAACTTACAAGACTGAAATAAACAGAATCACAGCTCAATAAAAATATTCTCAAGATAAACCCAATCAAAACTCGATGTAATAACAAAACTCGCACGACAGTATTGAACAAAACCAGAACTTGATCCAAAATAAGATCAAAAATCGATCCAGATAAAAGCAAAACTCACCGGACAGTATTGAACGAAATCAAAACTCTTTAAAAGATTTTAAAAATTCGACCAAGAAATAAAAACTCCCAGGAGTTTTTCAGACGCACATCACGGCAAACAAGAGAGGGCACCATTTCCTCACGTCCACTCTTTTTCCAAGGAATAGAATAAACTCTTCGAGGTACAAAAACTGAAAACAAAAAAGCTGACAGTATAAACGCTAACATATGCAGGAGGTCATTCTCGTGCATGTGCTGTTTCTGGCACTTGAAAAATGGAACGCGGGGGAGAAGCGATTCCTTTGCGAGTGCCAGCCAGCAAAACTCGGTGGCACTCACTCCCCTGTGGCCCTACGGGAGAGATATAATGGCCCGGATTATGTGAATGCGTGTGTGTGTGTGTGTGTGTGTGTGTGTGTGGGGAAGAGACTAGAGATGTTATTTCAACCTGGCGTGTGTTGCAGGGGTTGGGTGCTCAGGGGGAGAGAGCGAGAGAGAGAGAGAAGTAAGTGTTCCTCCTTGCTTTCAGGATGTCGTTCATTGCAACTCTTCAGATGTTTTGGGGGTGGAGTGCGTGATATTGGTATGTATGAAAAAATTAACATACTTATTGTATTTATGTAAGACTCTTCCCCTTTGGTTTTACCCCCAAGAAGAGACAGACGCCCTCACCCCCACCCCTCAATACCCCAAAACCCACACCCCCACCCATACCCCCACACCCCACCCCACCCTCAATACCCCAAACCAACACTCCCACCCATACCCCACACCGACGCCCCCACCCCACCCCTCAATACCCCTAAACCCACAGCCCCACCCATACCCCACACCCACGCCTGCACCCCACCCCACCCCACCCCTACCCCCTTACCCCTCAATACCCCAAAACCCACACCTCCACCCATACCCCCACACCCATGCCCTCACCTCACCCCTCAATACCCCAAGACCCACACCCCACCCATACCCCCACACCCCATGCCCTCACCTCACCCCTCAATACCCCAAGACCCACACCCCACCCATACCCCCACACCCCATGCCCCCACCCCACCCCTCAATACCCAAAACCCACACCCCCACCCCACCCCCACCCCACCCTCAATACCCCAAAACCCACACCCTCACCCGTACCCTCACACATATGCCCCCACCCATACCCCCACAGCTACGACCCCACCCCACCCCTCAATACCCCAAAACCCACACCTCCACCCATACCCCACACCCACCCCACCCTCAATAACCCAAAACCCACACCCCACCCATACCCCTACACCCACGCCCCCACCCCACCCCTCAATAACCCCAAACCCACACCCCCACCTGTACCCCACACCTACGCCCTTCCCCCCTCAATACCCCAAACCCACACCTCCACCCATACCCCCACACCCATGCCCCACCCCACCCTTCAATACCCCAAACCCACTCCCCACCCATACCCCCACACCCCACTCCCACCCCTCAATACCCTAAAACCCACACCCCACCCATTCCCCACACCCACGCCCCCACCCCCACCTCTCAATACCCCAAAACCCACACCCATACCCCACACCCCCACCCCATCCTCAATACCCCAAAACCCACACCCTCACCCATACCCCACGCCCCACCCCACCCCTCAATACCCCAAACCCCACACCCCCACCCACATCCCCACACCTACACCCCTACCCACACCCATACCCCACACCTACGCCCCAACCCCACCCCTAAATACCCCAAAACCCACACCCTCACCTAAACCCCCTCACCCACACCCACTCACATACCCACACCCCACACCCCATCCACCCATCCACACCCACACCACTACCATTAGCCCCCTTTCTTTCTGTCCTCCTCTCGTGTCCTTCCCCCACCCCCACTCATTCCTGTGAAAGGGAAGACTGGAAAATGCAAGGAGAGGTTACAGTTCCCTGGCCCTTATCCTTCTCTCTCTCTCTCTCTCTCTCTCTCTCTCTCTCTCTCTCTCTCTCTCTCTCTCTCTCTCTCTCTCTCACTAGAAGATTGAAATAAAAAGTTGTATAGGATGCTACAACACCTCTCTCCCCTCCCTCCCCCACCTATCTTCTACTCTCTTCAGCAATAAATTGAAAAGAGTAAAAAAAAAACGTAAGACTGCTACAATCCGTACACAACCCTCCCCCCATTACCCCCATCCCCTCCAAACACCGTCCCACCTTCCCTCTCCCCTCTTTCTTAGTAAAAGGAAAAGTTTAAAAAATGTGGAAAAGATGGTCACAAACTTAGGAAGGGAAGGAAAGTAAACAGGAATCATACTATGGGGTGAATCTTCTCACCCCCCTTTCCTGCCTTCCCCCTTTACACTAAAAAAAATGAGAATGAAAGATTGGGCATCTTCAAGGAGCTGAATCATGGTAGAGAAGATTTAAATAATAATTTGGAAGTATTATCTTTTGGTTTCTATTTCAACCTTACTCATCAATAAGCCCATTTTTGTAGCATGAATATTATGCAGTTTCACTTTCCCTTTTCCTCTCTATATATGTGTGAGAGAGAGAGAGAGAGAGAGAGAGAGAGAGAGAGAGAGAGAGAGAGAGAGAGAGAGAGAGAGAGTAGTGAATTTTTTCAAGTAAGCGTGGCGTCTCTTCCTCGACTGCTGAAAGTATTGAAGTGGCTTTAACCATGAAGCATACTCACCAGAGACTGTTAAGAACACATTTTTAAAAGTGTTTATTTTGTAAGTTTTTCATTCAAGCTTTTTGTAAAAAGCAGTGTTTAATTTTTGCGCTTTATAAGAAAATCACCGATATTCGAGTTGCGTTCGAAAGTTGACTAGTTGGCATTAAAAGAGAGGACTTTTCGTGAAATAATAATAATAATAATAATAATAATAATAATAATAATAATAATAATAATAATAATAATAATTATTATTATTATTATTATTATTATTATTATTATTATTATTATTATTATTATTATTATTATTATTATTATTATTATTATTATTATTATCTGAAAAGTACTCATAGTAGCATGTCTTAAAATGGAGAAACAAATCCACTGTTAAGTATGGGTTGAAATATATTTATGGTTATTTTTATTTTTAAATAGATTTGTACCTATACAAAACTGTGGATTTGTTTCTGCATTATTATTATTATTATTATTATTATTATTATTATTATTATTATTATTATTAGACAAACATTCGCATAGAACAAGCCTGGGATACCAATCAGCTTTCACAAACCTTTCATACCGTATAGTGCATATATGTTAGACAAAAAATCAGAAAAAAAATAAATAAGTAAACAGAAATAAATCATCGCAAATATGACCTCATAGGTCCCAGCGCTTAGCTTTTGGCCTAAATTTTATATTCCATTCCATTCCATTCCTAGAGGGGTTCCGGTAAAGGTACATATCATGTAGATTTTAAGCAGTTATCCAAACATTTTACATCAGTACAGAATGTGAACAAAATGCAAAGGAAGTTAACGTGAAAAGGGGACATTGCTTTAATGACAAGTAAGCTTATTTCTTTTCAAAAGAGGCCAAAGTTTTCTTATAAGCGACAAGAGGTGAACTCTTACTCACCAGCCATTAATAAAAAAAAAAAAAAAGACGTCCGCAGGCAGCGCGAAAAGCCATTTATTTAATAACCTACTCAATGAACTTTTAGTTAAGCACCTGAATGTGCCATTTCCCTTCTAGATTTTGGATAATAGAAGGGAAATGGCACACTTGGGTGCTTAACTAAAAGTTCATTGTGTGGGTTTTAAATAAATGGCTTTTCGCGCCACCTGCGGAGGTTTTTTTTTTTTTTTTTTATCAATGGCTGGTACGTCAGAGCCACGGGTTCACCTCTTATCGCTTTAAGAAAAGTTCGTCTTCTTTCGACAAGGAATACTCTCGCTTGTTCATTAAAGAACTGTCCCCTTTTACTTTAACTTCCTTTGCATTTTGTTCATATTCTGTGCTGATTTACCTCATGTCGTAGTAAGTAACATTTTGGCAATATTTGGCGGAACAATTTTGACAAGAAATACGCTTGCTGCTTTATTAAAGAAATGTCCCCTTTTCACGTTAACTTCCTTTGCAGTTCGTTTATATTCGTTGCTGATGTAAAATTATTAAAATTTACCTTACGTCGTACTAGTAAGTAAACTTTTTGGCAATATTTGGCAGAACAGATTTTGACTTTCGAACGACTGATGATAATTCAGCACCTATAACCTTGACCCATCTGCGAGTATATGTTGGACGCTTTTGACACTGCGAAAAGCTGAAACCTATTTCGTGTTATCAGCATAGGTTTATGGAGATTCGAAACAGATTGCCAGACGTTTGGTGCTATATAGCTCGACTATTTTGTTTTATTTACATTTTTTTTTAAATTCTGAAAGGCATTTTATACACGAATGGTCCTATAACGAGGCGGTGAGTAAGTAACAGATTCAAGGTATTCTAATTTATTAACACAAAATCTCTGACTGGTCAAGAACTCTTGCGAGCAGAAAAGTAGCATTTAACATTAGAGGAAAATAGAGGGACGTCGTCTTTATACAGTCAGATGTGTTTTCTCACACCTGAATACAAATTAGGAAGAGATTTCAAATACATATGGTTAGAAAGCTTGCAATGCCGTATATACTTTAGTAATTACAGTTCTGACAAGGACATAAAGTATCTTCTGAAATATGCATAAAAGATTGTTTGAATCAGGAGCGCTGGATCTGTGTTTTCTGCGAGTCTTGGTGTGTCAAGTAGATTTTTGTTTTGAAGCGAGGATGGCCTGATGGTCCTGGCGGCGGCTCTGGACCCCATAGTACTTCCCCACCCCTCCCAAAAGTAAGCCTAGGTGAGTGTGTTGCAGTCTGGGATATAGGCTGGTTTTAATCTGTTGGTGGAGACCCAGGTGATTTTTCCATCCACCGTCAGCTGATATGCCTTCTCTCTGCATTGTAGTATGCTGTTTGGTCCCGAGTAGGCTGGAGAGAGGACACGGGGGGCGCTTGTATGCGTCTGTTCTTATGAACGCATACTTTACTGTTTTAAGGTCTTCAGGGACATATTCTTTTCTTGCTGCGTCCTATGTTGTCTTCCCTGGCATGATGTTTTCCAGTGCTCTATGGACATTTGAAAACCGTCTACCAGTATTGTCAACGCTTGACCGTAAGTGCTTCTGCTGGCAGTGTGTTTAATGCTGCGTGCAGGGTTGTTCTTAATCCCAGCAAGACCCACCGTAATTCCTTTCTCCAACTCTCACCTTGACATCTGGCGCTGAGTGCTGATTTAAGGGAGGCACCATGCCATTTGCTTCTGGGTTCTGTGCTGTTGTGTGAATGAGTTTTGTCCCGAGGCTGGCGGCGAGGCCGCTCCATAAGGTGGAGGTGAAGTTAGCTCCTCTGTCACTTGTTTGTACTGTGGTAATCCATGCCTGCTGACTCAGTCTATTAGTGCTTTCACATAATTCTGTTGTCTGCTGCCTTACAGGTATTGCTTCTGGCCATCTGGTGTTCCTGTCGATGATCATGAAGAGATACGTTACCCCTTGGAGGGGGACAGGGGTCCCACAATGTTGACGTGGATGTGGGCCAGTCGTTGCTGTGTTGTCTAGAAGTCTTTTATCCCCGTCTCTGTGTGCCTCGTTAATTTTGATGTTTGGCATGGGAGGCATTCTCTTCCCCACTTTTTGATGTCCACTTTCATTACCCACTAGATGTACCACTCCAACAAGGTTCGGCTGGTGGATCTGCCTGATGGGTGGGACAGGTTGTGAGTGAGGTTGAAGGCTTTCTTTCTCAACCCTAGCGGTAGGTATGGGTGAGGGCGTCCGTTACTCATCTCATTGGCGATGGTCATCTCTCCGTCACTGATGGATAGGTCGCTCCACATGAGGGCGGGGTTCTCCTGCCGAAGTCGCTGTAGATCCACATCATCCTTCTGAGCCGATGCTATTTCGGGACATGATATCCCGATCTGGACAGTGTTGATGGAATTCGGGAAAAAGCGTCTGCCACATTGTTGGAGGAGCACTATCTGATGGTGCAGAAGTGTTCTGCTATCAGTGATAGGTGACACTGCTGTCTTGCTGACCACCTATCTCCACTTTCGGTGAAGGTGTGTACCAGCAGTTGGTGGTCTGTCTGCACCACGAATTGTCATCCTTCTAGCATGTGCCGGAGGTGGCGGATGGCTATGTGGACTGCCAGTAACTCTTGATCGAACGTGGAGTACTTTTGTTCTGCTGGCGATAACTTGTTGCTAAAAAATGCCAACAGGCAACGGCCATCGTCTGTCTTGTTCGAGTACCACTCCCATCGCTGTGCTACTTGCGTCCATTGTTAGGGTGAGGGACCTATGTGGTAAAGGAAAGATTAGTATGGCAGCAGAGGTGATTGCTTTTATAGCTAGTGTGAAGGCTTTATCTTGTTTTTCATACCAACATAGTTTCTTAGGTTTTTCTTATAAACAATCAGATATTGAGGCCATTATTTCAGCAAGGTTGGGTATGAAACAGTGGTAATAGTTAATCATTCCCATGAATTCTTGGACTGCTTTGATGGTTGCTGGTTTTGGGAAGTCAGTGATTGCTTGAACCTTTGCTGGGTGGGGCTTGACACCACTGGGCCTAATTTGGTGGCCCAGGAAGTCCACCACTGGTTTTGCCCATTCGCATTTGTCTTTTCAGACAATAAATCTATTTTCTTTAAGTATTTGCAGGACCCACCTGACGTCTCTCATGTATTGTTAGATGTTGGGGCTGAACATCAGTATATCATCAACATAGACAACACAGAAGGGTAGGTTGCCCAGGATTTTGTCCATCAGACGTTGGAAGGTTGCACCTAAGTTCCTAAGGCCAAAGCAGCTGTAGTTGAAGGTGTATGTGCCGAAGGGGGTGATAATGCCCGTTTTTTCTGTCCTCCTTTGCGACCGGGACTTGGAAGCAGTGGGTACCTGTCAGGTACTGTCTTGATGCTGAGTCTCTGGTGGTTGCCGCAGGGTCACC
>NC_089756.1:6852176-6864676 GCF_040412425.1 Macrobrachium rosenbergii | reverse complement strand
TCGTTCCCAGGGTAATTTTGGGTAAGCCTAAGAGAAACTTTATCTTTGGGTTCTTCTAAATAACCCATAAGCGGGATATGTTTGTATAATCGGGGTCAATCTCGGTAAAATACCCACACAGGTCATTGCCCTTTGTTGCCAGGTGCGTACCAGACAACCTTGAGCTGTCAGTTACTGTGCAAACCCAAGTGGTTACTACTTCCAGGGACTCGTACTAGGAAAGCTAAAAATAGTGAAAGGTAAATTTGTACGCATGTGATTTAGGCAAACAGCTCCTGTGCATAATAGAATGAAGTTTTGTGCTTATATTAGGATTGGAGGAAAAGGCTTTTATTAGGGTTGGCAAAATATGCACATTTATCAGTGTAACTTGCAAATAATATAATTTTAACTTATCTGTCTCTCGACGATGAACTTACCACTTCTATAAAAAATTAATAGAAGTGTGCTTCTAAAAACAGCTGGTTTGCATCAGTACGTAAACCTTACCCCAGCTCTGCGCCAGTATCCCAGTGCCTCTCCAAGCATTACTTTTTTTTTAAAGTACGGTACATCCTTTCTTTTTTTATTTTTTTAGTTTATTTTATTTTTGTGGGAGGGTTATTATTCTAAGAGTGCCGCGATGCTCACTGAGTTCCCGAACCTAACCCGTATCGGGACTCCCCTAAAAAGAATGTTTTTTTCTTATCACAAGATAAACCAAATTCTTGGGAGCAGGCAAACACTCCCCGAACCAAGCCTTAAGATTTACACGATAGCTGGCCAAGTCCGTGCGTGAATCTGAAACCACGTCCTATAAGACAAAATTACAAAAATCGGTCCCCTGTGGACAAATCACATCTACGATGTGAACCAAATAAACCTCAACACTCACGCAATAGCCGGCCGAGTACGTGTGTGAAATAGATTACAATTTACGTCTTTCGAGACAGATTAAAGTTCCTTCATCAGGAACAAATTAAGTCATATTCAGACATGTTGAAACCAGTTCATCATAGAATACAATTTATGTCTTTCCAGACATTAAAATTCATTCATCAAGAGCAAATTAAGTCTTATTCAGACATATTGTAACAAGTTCATTATAATTTACAATTTATATCTTTCGAGACATATTAAAATTCGTTCATCAAGACCAAACTAAATCTTATTCAGACACTTTGAAACCAGTTCATCATAGAATTCGAGACATATTTAAATTGGTTCATCCAGAACAAACTAAGTCTTATTCAGACATATTGAAACCAGTTCTTCACAAACAAACTTGGGTCTTTTCAGACACCCTGAACTTTGAGTCTTTTCAGACATATTGATTTTCTAAAGGGTCACACCCATGTGAGTGTTATCTCAAGATGTCTACGACATCCCGAACCCAGCAAAATGAGGACTTCAAGTTCTACATGTCCACTGGAAAGGACGTGGGACTGTCAGGACAAGCCCTGAGGGAGTGGGTCCAAGAGAGAATAAACAATGCCAAGGCGAAGAGAGAGGCCAAAAGAAAGGTAAAGAAGGAAGAGCAAGATAGGCTAGATAAACTCGCAAAGGAAGAACAAGAGAGGAAGGAAAAGAAGGAAGAGCAAGATAGGCTAGATAAACTCGCAAAGGAAGAACAAGAAAGAAAGGAGAAGAAGGAAGAGCAAGAAAGAAAGGAGAAGAAGGAAGAGCAAGATAAGCTGGATAGACTTGTAAGGGAAGAACATGAAAGAAAGGATAGGCTCAAAAGGGAGGAAAAGCAGTGGGCCCATGAGCTACAGATGGTCCAAGTTGGCACTGCCAGCTCATCTCCAGCCCCTGGCACATCTGCCCTCACTCAGGCTCATACCTTTATGCCCAAGTGGACCAAGGCTGAGCCTGAGGTGTGGCTCGACCGGGCAGAAAGGGTCCTTAGCACCTACCCACCTCTTCCGCGAAAGTCTCCCTACTCTTGGGAAAATTCTTCAGAGGAAAGGGTCTAATTGCTTTCAAATCCTCCCTGAGGCAGATCAAAGGAAGTGGGTGGAAGTGCGCCAGGTGATCACAAAGGCGTACGAGATCACCCCCCGCTGGGGACGACGCTGGAGAGGCCATATAAAAGAAGCAGGACAGACCTGGTCTGACTGGGCGTATCAGTCAGATAGGGCCCTCTCTAAATGACTAGAGTCCCTGGGAGTCTCTACCGCCAAGGACATCCTCCAGCGGCTCAAGATTGAAAACTTTTTATATTACGCCCCTTCCTCCCTAGCCACCCATGTATGCAAAAAGGCGCCCACGACTCTGGCAGAGTGCTGTCGCCTCGCCGACACATGGGACACCCATCACACCCACGCAAGCTCATTGGGGTGTAAAATATGCATGCCTTCCTTCTTTCACCTCCGGTACCCCTCCGCCCAAGAATGGACACTTGCAGAAACCCGTTGTATGTGGGTTCTGCAAGAAAGCCGGGCATTCTACCGAGCAGTGCTGAAACAAGCCCCAGGCGCCACCCACAGCGCCTTTCAAACCCTCTCCCGGGAATCTACCAACTAACAAGCCTGCACCCTCCACAGGGGCAGTGCCACGAAGGGATTACAGCCAGAGTTATTGCACGGCTTGCAAAGTTTATGGCCACTCTCCCACATGGGCAAAATGCCCTAATAATAAATCAAGTACTCCTGCCATTGCCTTGGCAGTTACAAATCCCAAGTCCTCAGGCCCTCCAACCGAGGGTCCCATATATGTGGCACCTCCTCGAGGTAGCTACCCTGTGTGTCAGGTCAAGGCATTTGATGACTCTGGCGCACAAATTTCCCTGGTAAGGAAAGACAAAGTTCCCTATGGAGCTATCATTAACTGACAAACTCGTCACAATTGAGGGTATCAATCAATTTAAAATGATACTCCCTACTGTTCAGCTGAGAGTCACAAGACCTCATAGATCCAAAATCTGCAACCTTGCAGTAGCAAGCTGTATTCCTGGAGGTTATGACATCCTCCTGGTACAGGATTTTCAGTCCCATCTAAGTTACAGCAATCCAGGGGTTCAAAACCCCCAAATCATTCATTAGGCAAGGGTAAGCCTCAAACGCCTGCACTCATTCCCCTGCCAGTGCCACCAGAGTATGGTGTGCAGTGGCCCCCTCCACCAAGATCGATTCCAGATCCCATTCCGGTGCCTGGCCCTGCCCCAGGCCAGTGCCAGGGCCCCAAATAGATCTCCCTCCAGAAGATCCCAAACTCGATTCACAATCTCTCCCAGTTCCACTTGTGTGCACTGAGCAGTGCCAAGCTCTGTCCATCCCAAATGATGAGCAAATTCCAAATCAAATAATAGTACCTGACCCTGCCTTAGTGCCAGTGCCAGAGCATGCCCCTGATCTCCATTCAAGAGATCCCAGTCAGGATCCCCTCTTGTCTCCCGCCCTGGCTCTGCTACCAGAACCAGTAAGAGAGATGGATTCTTCTGACCACAGCAGAAGCTCAACCGAAGGTGCAGCCTCGCAACCCATGCCTGAGCTGGTCATGGCAACCTGCGAGCCTATCACGCCCACCGCAACCTCTTCCTCTCTTTCCTGGTACCCCGTGGACACGACCCTGGGTAAGGATTCTGCTGTGTCTCAAATGGCTGATGAACTCACAGAACTGTGGTGACTTGGGATAGAGCCTGAAATGAATGGCCCTGCTTCGGCCGCCAAAAAAGCCGACATGTGGCATTCCAATGTCCTCCTCAGCCTCGGTTCGACCAATTCCCCTACCAAGGAGAACCATCAACCTAAAGAGATCTGCGGCAGAAATCACGGACGTAGGTGACGTCAGGTAGCTTAAAGAGAGCTGCTGAACTCTCCTGGCACCAGTGCAAATTTGGCACAGTGCCACCTTTTATCCTACGAGGGCCCTGGCACCTCTATCCAGAAGAGGGTGTCAGGTTTCCTCACCTATTTATTTTTCTTATATCTTTTCCTTGTTCCCTCTGCCAATGCAGAGTGCAATTGACAGACATCCCAATTTTGTAAGTCCTATGACTTCCCTTTGAAGCTCCTTGGGCAAAAGAATATACCTAAGTCATTTTCATAGGCTGAATAGTATAATTTCGGCATATTAATCATCATTTTTCTTTGACATTATCATTTGCCTTCTCTGTTATTCCCTTGTAGTTTCAATCTCAAGTTCATGATTTGAAAAGACCATGTACTTTAAAATATTTGTCTGTCCTTCATTGCACTTAGCTTCATGCTCATAAGCACCATTGACCTCACTGCCACGTCTGGCACTGTGCCGTCGACTTAAGTAACATGACGACACCTAACAAAGATCATGTATACTTCGTTGTAATGCCTCCTCAAGGCAAACTAACTGCATGACTTTGACTATAACACCTATTAAAAGTTAAGTGCATGATTATTTTAAGACTTGCATTAAGGAAATTGCATACAGTTACCGTGTTTAACATTTAAAGTAACTTTTTATAATTGTAACTGTTCCTGTTTCAGAATAACAGTAACTTATGGTTTATCACATTTTAATACTTATGATCATCTACTCATATTTCTTTTGAGATTTACCTTAAGGAGGTCAATTAAAGTTAGCATATTTTAATATTTACTGTAACTTTCTTATAGTTGTAAATGTACCTGTTTTAAAGTAAAAGTAATCTAAGGTTAAAACCTTTACTTTTTCCTTACTCTGCGATTAACGTAAAAATATTGAATTCTTTATCAAGTAAATTCTCAGATATCTCATATGACGCAAAGAGATTTAGGTTACTCAATATACATGAGTGCCGTTAATGAGAAAATTAGAGTAATATAAAGCATTTGTCTGATGAATCCTAGGTTTGGTAGACATTCGCACCTGACTGAAGGTGCGAGATGCCACCTTGGGTGGGGAGTTACTATATTTTCCAAGAATCCCAGCTACCAAATACTTCATTTAAAGCTGGAAAATACAACAGTGCATTTTGGGCACTGCCTGACAAGGAAGGGGAAAAGGAATATAGGCCCCTCCCTTAATCTGTTAATCGCATTCTTTATATCCCTTTCAACTTTCTCTTCTCGAACATGTGACGCTGTGGGAGACTGTTTTCAGAACCTAAGCCTGGCCGGAGGCAGGAATTGTGCTGGGGAGACAGACTAAGAGAGGACAGCTGGCATGAACACCTGGACCTGGGTCATAAACGATGCATGCGCATATTGTAACAACGCCAACTCCACTCTACCTGTGGATAACCTCCTGACCGCTGACCGAATTCATATAAGGGTCTCACCGAAGAAACAAGCGAGAGAGACGTTGCTGGACGCGAGCAAGACACATCTCCCCTTCCATTCCCTCCTCCTTCAGAGAGCCATGCCCTACCACTTGGTCCTGTCTTGTAGGGACCTTTAGTATTCTAACCAGTGAAGCCCTTTGCCCTTCCTCTGCTGCCATTACCCTCGCTGAAGCCACCTCGTCTACAAGGTAAAGTGATCTGTTGCAAAGGTTCTTCCAGTCAGTCACACTGTCTTAATTCATATACTAAACTGCCTATTTTCATTTCTAAGTGCCAGTGGTTCCATATCAATCTTGTCTTGTTCTGGCAGTGTTATGTAAATGCTTGTGTTTAAATAATTACATAAAATCGTGTGTTCAAGGCTTTTTGGCACCCTCTGTGCTCGCGTTGTCCTATGTATACTTTACTGCGTCTTTACTGGCTTTTAATTCGTGAATCTCTCCATTTACAGAGGGTTTGTTAGCCGTGGAAATCTCTCTTGACCGTGCCTTGTATCAGCATCGTCACACCGACGGATATACTTTCAAGTTTTTCCAGTTATCATTAACCTCTCAAGCCTTGCCTGCCTGATTAGTCCATTTCATCTTCTGATATTTCATTTCATGTAAATACACCTCATTTTAAACTTACCCTAACATGTTTACTTACAAATACCTTGCGAGTAGAGCCCTCAGCTCAGATAAATTCCCCCTTTTTCCTTTTATTCTTACGATTTCCTGAGTCAACAGCAGTCAGATTTTATACAAAATAGAGGAATCATTCATTTGGAGTCTATAACTGGCTCATGGTAAGCATTTCCCTGGTTAAATCGTAAACATTAAATATATATATATATATATATATATATATATATATATATATATATATATATATATATATATATATATATATATATATATATATATATATATATATATATCAGTGGGAGAGGTTTAGATATTAAATTTCAAAAACCTTGAATCCCAGTGATCATATTGTTTTATATTTCGTTTTATCCATTTTATTTCTTTATTTTTGCAAAATACAAAAGGGGTAAGCAATACCCAAATGCATTTCAGAATTTTGCTATAGTCTCTTGGAATAAGTTTCATAGGATTTTATGAATCACATCCCCTCACTTGACAATCTGAGATTCGAACATTGTTCAGACTGAACAATGTGAGCCCAGGTTATTGTTATCGGAAGTCATTGTTCAGGAACCCCTTTTCCTTGTTATCGAAACAGGGTTCTGGGAAGTTTTATCAGTGTTATCGTGATAACTCGTTCTCAGATCACTGGTGCAAGATATGTTGTTTCAAGACGTAGAGGTTTGCTTAAAAGACATTTGTTGTTTTTCTTTTATATACCAGAGGTTAGTGAATTCAGGTCTGTTAAAAGAAATGTGATATAGAGTTTTCGACGATTTGTAAGTAAATTGCAGATTTATTTTATTTACAAATGGATTTTTATTTGCTTATTCTTTTTGAATGTTAATTTCTGTACTTTTGAATTTCCTTTTTGAAAATAAGTTTTAGGTATTGTGATTTGTTTTTGGCAGTTTAATACGTCTCCATTTCATTGGTAGAAATTCATAACGAGACGCGCAAAAAATACAAAGAAGCCAATATAAAAAAATATCATATTTAATATGAAGTCTTCAATTACTAAACAAAATTGGATTTCAACTTGATATATTTTTGTGAATATAAAGAAATTATATATTTTTATGAAATAAAGAAATGGCTTGCGAACCATTTCTGAGTATGAATGAAACCGCTTTGAAAAATAAATTTTTGCGTCAGTAACCAGATGTAGTGACAAATCGATCAACCACCCGTTCAATCAAACTTCTGTCTTTGAAGCAACCTTTGGGTTAAGGCAACATGCAGAAGAGATGATAGGATTCGGGATTATTTTGACAGATGAGAGATTTATTTAGGAGTATGGTAAAAAAATCAAATCTATTTCAGGGTCTTGTACTGTGAAAACCAGGCTTATTTAAGGGTTGTATTAGTAAGAAAACCTGATTTGTTTGATTGTTATGTAGTGCAAAAGACCAGATTTATTTGACGATTGTGTTGTGAAAAACCAGATTTGAGGAGCATATGTTTAGACAACCAGATTTATTGAAAGTGGGTTGTGTCAAAACTAGATTGTTTTAAGGTTGTGTAGTGCTGAAACTGTCTCGAATGAGGAACCTAATTTATTTGATGATTGTGTAATATGGAAACCATGAAAAACTCAAATTTTCAAACTTGTTCTAAAACCTGCATTTATTTGAGGACAGCCTCGATTGAAAAAGCTGATTTTTTTTAATGATTGTTGGAAATGGAAGCTATAAAAAAAACTCAAATTTTCGAACTTGTCCTAAAACTTGCATTTATTAGAGGACTGTCTCGATTTAAAAACCTGATTGTTTTATATGATTGTTTGAAATGGAAACCATCAAAAACTCCAATTATTGAACTTGCCTCGTAGTCACTGGCCATTTTGGAGCCCTTTTCCCTCCTGCAGAAGTCTCCGAAGGGGCTTTTGTCTGTCGTTGCATGCCCACGCCCCTTTAATCCCTGGGGCGCCCTCCATAAGCAATCCCTTGTGTTAGTCTCATCCATCGCTTATTCTGCTCTCCTGTCGCGCGTGTCATACAAACCGCGGGACGATCACCGTTTCAATATATCGTTTTTTGCCCCGGCGTCTCGCACGCCCACGGGTCATTCACTTTCTCTACATTTTCCTTTAAGGAATAAATAGCCTTTACATATTCTTGGCCATTTTTTATAACCTCTCTTTATGAACAGGAATCATCCCTTTGAGGAAACACAACCTTAATATCCTTGATAATATTTTTCGATAGTTCCTTTTTGTATTAAAGCTTTTGTTCTTGTTAACATTCAGTTTACTCTACGACAGTTATCTTTTAGGAATAAATAGTCTTTAGATATCCTTTCCTGTCATTTAATAGTCTCTGTTTACATACGTGAATCTTCCCTATGAGGAAGATGCTACATTTATATCCTTGGTCAATGGTTAATTAATAGCTCCTTTCTATACGCTGAATTTCAGTGTGCTCCTTTCTTTTCAGGCTACGGTCTGTTCATTTTTTCCAGGCTGCAGTCTGCTTCTTTTTTCAGGCTGTAGTCTGCTCCTTTTTTCAGGCTACAACCTGCTCCTTTATTCCAGACTACAGTCTGCTCTTTCTTTTCCAGGCTTCATTCTGCTTTTTTTCCAGGCTACAGTCTGCTCCCTTTGTTACAGGCTACAATCTGCTCCTTTTTTCAGGCTATAGTCTGCGCCTTTTTTTTCAGGTTACAATCTGCTCCTTTTTCCAGAGTACAGTTAACCATGTCATTTTGTGCTGACGAATGTCTAGACCAAACCACCTGAGATTCGATAAGTGTTCAAGTGGTTGAATGGTGCTCCACGAACTGTTAAAGGCATACTTGTTTACAGCCAGAGTCTCTCTCTCTCTCTCTCTCTCTCTCTCTCTCTCTCTCTCTCTCTCTCTCAGATAGCCCTACGTGATTCATTATATCAAGAAAAGTTCGTAGTTCAGTTCTCTCTTTAAATACATGTGCCTGTCTGATGATGCTCGGGAATCATAAATAATTCAATATTCTCTCTCTCTCTCTCTCTCTCTCTCTCTCTCTCTCTCTCTCTCTCTCTCTCTCTCTCTCTCGGGTGTTTATGTTCGACTGCCTTTTCCACATTTGAGATTTTATCCCATAAATTCTGAGATCTTGTTAAAAGTTCCCGGGACCGTCACAGCGATCTGAAAATCTCTCCTTCATTTTTCTTCTGTTTTCTTCTTCTTTTCCGTCTTCTTCTTCTTCGTTCATTGATTTATTATCTCAGTCTGGCGTCGCAACAGAAATGGTTACTGACGCTGGAAATACGCAGAAGAGATAAAAAAAAAAATCCACTGCGGATAAATACTGCTATACCAAGTTTTCTATAATACATTGCGAGATGTACTGTATATCACACTTAGGATTTTTCAGGTTCCTTCAGGTCTCTCAGTAGACCAATAAACTCAGTAGGCCAATAAATTTAGTAGGCCGATAATTCAGTAGGCCAATAAACTCAGTAGGCCAACAAACTCAATAGACAAATAAACTCAGAAGGCCAATAAACTAAGTAGACAAATAAACTCAGTAGGTCAGTGAAGCAGTAGACCAGTAAACTCAGTAGGCCAATAAACTCGGTAGACAAATAAACTCAGTAGGCCAATAAACTCAGTAGACAAACTCATTAGGCCAGTAAACTTAGTAGACCAATGAACTCAGTAGACCAGTAAACTCAGTAGACAAATAAGCTCAGTAGGCCAATAAACTCAGTAGGTCAATAAACTAAGTAGGTCAATAATTCAGTAGGCCAGTAAACTCAGTAAACCAACAAACTCACTAGGCTAACAAACTCAGTAGACAAACAAATACAGTAGGCCAATAAACTTAGTAGACAAATAAACTCAGTAGGCCAACGAACTCAGTAGGCCAATAAACTCAGTGGACCAATAAATTCAGTAGGCCAATAAACTCAGTAGACCAATAAACTCAGTAGGCCAATAATCTTACTAGACCAATAAACTCAGTAGACCAGTAAAGTCAGCAGGCCAATAAACTCAATAGACCTGTAAATCCAGTAAACCAATAAGCTCAGTAGGCCAATAAACCTAAGCTCAGTACGCCAATAAACCTCAGTATACCAACAAATTTAGTAGGCTGGGAAACTCACCTGACAAATAAACTCGGTAGACCATTAAATGCAGTAGGCCAATAAACTCAGTATACCAATCAATTTAGTTGGCCAAGGAACTCAGTAGAACAATAATTCAGTAGGCCAATGAACTCAGTAGGCCAGTAAATCAATAAGCTCAGTAAACTAATAAACTCAGTAGGCCATAAACTCAGTAGGCAATAAACTCAGTGTGCCGATAAACTCAGTAGACCAATAAACTCAGTAGACCAATAAGCTCAGTAGACTAATAAATTCAGTACACTAACAAACTCATCAACCGGAATCTCGAAATGGCCGTAAGTCGCTTGCTCATGAAAAAGTCGAACTTTTCAAAGATCTTTGATAGCAAAAAAATTTATATTTTCATTTTTTACCGATATTTTAAGTCAGTTCACTCCTATACTAGTGGTATTATACTAAATCGTATACTAATGGTATTATACCATATTCTATACTAATGGTATTAAATACTATACTAATGGTCTTAAATCCTAATTTGTTGGTGTTGAACCCTATAATAATGGTCTTAAATCCTATATTAATGGTCTTAAATCCTATACTGATTGCCTTAAATCCTATATTGATGGTCGTAAATCCTATCTGTTGGTCATGAATCTTTTACTAATGGTCTTAAATCCTTAAATCCATTTTTAGCAAATATAAGTAAATAAACAAAATAGGCAGACAGCTATTTCCTAATTTGACATCTACATTAACAGTAGGCAAATAAATAACGTCACTGCTTAATGTGGTATTATTTTTATCATATCACTTTTTCACATTCTCGACGATCTGCTCAGTTTTCCATAAATCGCGCTTATTTTGCGGTAGAATATCCCCGCGCTAGAATCTCACTGCGAATTAGAGACCCACTTTAAACAGAATTCTCGAGCGAAATCCACCACCATCAGTCGACCGTAAGTAATGAGGAAACTGGAATTCAACCGTTCCTTGCTTTCGCTTCCTTGGTTCAGGCGCATGTACCCGGTTACATCAAACGTGTCTTCTTTTTTTATTCCTTTTCCGTCGCTTCCCTTCGCGATCTTCCTCCCCCTCCTCCTTCCGCCTCCTCCTCTCCTTCCTCCTCCTCGTCCTCCTCAGGGCATTTATAGATCACAGATCGACAGTTTTATCGCCCATCTCTATCCGGGCAGTACAAGCGAGCGCGACTCGGGGAGAGAATATTATTCCCTCGCCTTCATAAAATCGTGAGATGTTTTTATCACGGCAAAAATTATTTTCTGAATGTTTTAAAAAGATATCCAAGTGCGCCGTGTTCAGAGCCCCGTGAAATTTAATAAGGAGAGTAGTCACAGGGAAGAATTATAGCGCCTTCTCGTCCAAATATCAGCTCTCGCAATCTGTTTTGCCTTTGGCGCCCGTGTAAGTTGGGAATGGAGGTTGGGTGGGGGTCGGGAGGATCGTGGGGTGGGGTTTGGGTGGCAGCTTATTAGGCGAGGGGGTTGGGGAGGGGAGGTAGGGGAAGGGGATCAGGACTGGCATTTCCTACCTACAGCATTTATCACATCCGGGTCCTGCCGTATTTGGACGAGTCCCCCTTTGAATTTGCTTTGCGACGATTTTTTTTTTTTAGGGCGGGGGCGGGCGGGGGAGCAGTAATCTTCGCTTTGCCTTACTGTGTAAACAACTTTAGTAGAGGGATTCAGGCCGCGAGGAATTCAAGAAGATATATTAACAGAAAGGTGTTCCGGAAATTCATGAATGCATGGGAGGAAATGTTCTCTAAATGTTGTTGCTGATGTTTTCCAGTCTTTGCTTTTCAACGGATGTCAGCAAGATGTTAACATTGAATAGAACAGATCATCATTCTGGAAACTTATTAATTGGTTTGGTTTTACATTTGTGCTTATAAATACATCCAGCATATGTTTTTCATATAGATGTTGCAAGTTATACAGAAGTAAATATCCATTTCAGTTAATGGTTCATTATGTTTGACGATTTCGCAAGGGTTTGCCACAGTGCCACTGGCACTGTAATTTCTGAAAAAATGAAAAAGCTTAGCAAAAAGTAAGAGAAAAAAAAAATTCGAGATTTTTACCTTTACATTTAAGAAAAAAAAAAAAAGCTTAGAAAGAGACCGTCTGCTGTGACTTTCATCTAGTCGTTACTCCTGAGGTCACCTGTCCTATTGATTGATTTAATTCCTTAAACTGGCGTTCCATGGAAGAGAATAAAAGATATAGTCGTTTTGTGTTTACGAAAAATAATAAAAACGAGTACATATATGTATACAAGTGTGTGTGTGGGTTTGCGTGCGTGCACGTGCCTGCTCGCGCGATTGTGTACTGGCTTAGATATAGCTATCATAAACGTGCGATGCAAAACAATACCTGGTGACAATATGGTGATGTAATAATAGAAGTTTTGTTATACAACGAGATATCCTATATTCGAATTGACCTTTTTACGAATGTCTCTCTGAACAAATTGTAATCTCAATGCAAACTGCGAAACAGTCGTTGTCTAAAGGTTTTTATAAACTCTTTACTTCAGGGAAGTCGGAGGAGAAAAGTAATAAAACAGGGCGAGTCACACGTTTTTA
>NC_089756.1:6809676-6847176 GCF_040412425.1 Macrobrachium rosenbergii | reverse complement strand
GATGCCGTACGTGTAACTTTATACACAATTCTACATTAAGGATTTGATGTCATTGTAAAGGTAATGACATAATTTATTATGTTATGTTAAAAACGTCCCTAAAACCAATATAAAAAATATGTGTCACGAGTTGAAGTTAGCCGTATGGGAAAGTGTTTTGCCACTTATTTTTTAATATGATGGGGGTGGAAGGCTAACTTTTGTAGCAGTTCACTTAATCACAGGAAAAAAGTAAATGGTGTAATAGATTATAGACTAAATATTTCTTATTACAAAAACGACGTCTATTCTCATACAACTTTAAGAACTGAGGGAGTGGTTCAGTTTTTTTATGAATTGGACAGTAAAGTTTACTTTCATTATAGTAACACATATCATAAAAAGACATCATTGCCCTTGGCCTATACCAAATTGTCCGTATCACATGGAAATATTGTTTTAGAATTTTTTTTGTATGATTTGGTCTTATAACGGCCTACAAATAGCGTTGAAAGGTCTATCAGTGAAATGAATAAGCCTATACATAATTTATTCATATTCTGATCAGAGCATCAAAGATACTTCCCAGATGAAATACAGCGATAAAATTTCACGAAATTGGCGCTAACCTGTCCACACGTGCAATTACCTGTCAGGTAATTGCTTCCTCAGTGAGACTGTTATTTTGTTGCTTTGGTAGATAGCAAAAGGTATTGCCATTATATAGGGTAATTTATTAAAAATACAGTGATCATTACGCCATTTCTAGAATAAACATGAGTGACATTTTTTTTCGATTACTTGGTAAAGTGGATTTTTGCCATTATTATTATTATTATTATTATTATTATTATTATTATTATTATTATTATTATTATTATTAAAAATATTTTTCCGGACCACTGAGCTGATTATCAGCTATCACAGGCCTGATCTGAAGTATTTATTTTTACTTATTTTTTTTTTTTGTATTTTGTATTTTGTCAGTGAAATTACAATTTTTCAAAAAGTTTATAATTAGATTTATTACAATAGAGAGCACACAGGATGCGCTTCCTAGAGCAGCCTGTATGTAACGTAATCCTTCAAAGAAGGAATTCAGTGGTTATTAAAGAGTATTATTTTCAAGATAAAGGATATTGCATACAGTAACCTAAACTTCTATTTTTGCCGACGACTCTGTACTGTAAATAAGGCGGTCGACTAACTTTCTTCTGTGGGAAAAATCAGTTTTCATAAAAGAGTGAATTCATAGTGGCAATGTTCTTAAATAACTGAATGAATTCAGAATGATATTGCTATTAAGAAATACGGTAGTCCCTACTTTGTCACTGTGCTTTGTTCGTAATAATGTGAATAAGGTATTAAGGTAAATTCTGAAAACAGACCCTGATATGAAAAACCGCGGTGTCGAACTAATTAATCCTTTCGCAACTCGAAAGCAATCGAGTGACTCCAGTGTCTGTATGGAGTGGAATGGAATACAAAATTTAGGCCAGAGGCCAGGCGTTGGTACCTATAAGGTCATTCAGTGCTGAAAGGGAAATTGAGTGTAAAAATATATATATAAAAAAACTAATCTTTAAAACAAGCTGTTATTAAAATGCACTAAAAAATGGAAAACATTTTTTTGAGACACGCCGGGATTTTCTTACAGTTAATCATGTCTACAAAAATAAAATGGGCGCCAAACGTGGAAGGAAGTGCTGCAAGAAAAGGGGCCGAAGGAACGATGCAAAGAACCTTAAGTAATGACTACAGTTCACCGTGTGAGGTGCAGGTGCATTGACTCTAGGATCTGTATGACACTAATTATGCGCTACATAGAGTCAAATATGGATTAGACTTTATGCAAACTTACCAAAGGATTCAAAGCACTATTTGTCTTATGATTTGCCAAATTTAGGGATGTTTTCGACCTTTTTTTACTGTCTGTCTGTCTCTCTCTCTCTCTCTCTCTCTCTCTCTCTCTCTCTCTCTCTCTCTCTCTCTCTCTCAATCACGATAGCTCTCTACTAGCCGGCAGAAAATTATACCGCCAACCAATGCAATACCAGAATGAAAGATGATTATGTCTTAATTTCATCTGTTAAAAGATAAAAGAAAAGATAAGATCTAACGAATAAAGCAGCACGTTAACGTTAAAGCGATAGAAATGGAAGCCCCAAAAGCTGGCGGGCGGGCGGTTTATAGAAGTGAGGGAAAAGGCAGGAAATATTCAGCCATTAATATTCTAGTGGCAGTCGGCAGCTACGTGAGCATTCCAAATTGGTAATGATGAACCCGAATCGTACAGGGGGAGGGGTAGGGGGAAGGGAGGGAGGGGGTGGGGAATGGCAGGTAAGGAAAGCTCTCGCAATATTACAATGGGAATGGCTAAAGCCCCCTTTGTCATGTCGCAAGAGGAATTTGGAAACACTCTTCAGTGTTTTCTTTTTTTCCTAAGGTCTAGCTAGCGCTTGAGTTTTTTTTATTTAGTTTTATTTATTTTTGAATAGCTGAAGTGGGAAGTCTTCTCTCTCTCTCTCTCTCTCTCTCTCTCTCTCTCTCTCTCTCTCTCTCTCTCTCTCTCTCCCTGAGATGCGGGGATAACGAAAATATTTTGAATAATGATTTTTTTTATGATAATTTGTTTGAAAATTTTGCTGAAAAATCTCTCTCTCTCTCTCTCTCTCTCTCTCTCTCTCTCTCTCTCTCTCTCTCTCTCTCTCTCTCAGCGATACGGTGATAACGGGAATATTTTGAATAATGATGTTTGTTGTGATAATCTGTTTGAATATTTTTTAACTCTCTCTCTCTCTCTCTCTCTCTCTCTCTCTCTCTCTCTCTCTCTCTCTCTCTCTCTCTCTCTCTCTCTCTCTCAGCAATACGGTGATACGAGAACATTTTAAATACCGACTTTTTTTTGTGATAATGTGTTTGAAAATTTGTGTGAAAAATCGTGAAAAGTTTTTTGTCCATGAACTTGATGATTATTTGTTATTTACTTGCTTTTCCTATTGTACGGAGTTTAGTTTATGACTTAATATGACATTTAAATTATACGTCTCGCATCCTGTTATACAGTTTAATATTTTCATCAACACTTGATCTCGCTGACTCTATTACAAAGCTGGGCTTCTGTGAATATTGGTTTTCAAGTTAATAAGTTAGTAAGGTAATGAATCCTACAAATTTCATTGAAGTTATTAACCGTCATATGTCATCTTTAATTAAGGTTGGGGTCTGAGGAATATGACATTATGCATAATTTATTCACTGTAACATATATCTCTCAAGTATTATCAGTATCACTTATTTCGCGGGGTGAAAGCTAGCTCTCTCTCTCTCTCTCTCTCTCTCTCTCTCTCTCTCTCTCTCTCTCTCTCTCTCTCTCTCTCATAAAAGATTTTGTTTTCCTCTCTCTATTTCTCTATTTGTCGTGAATTGTGATCGTATTTAACATTGATAAATATTTTTTTCATTCTGAACAATTTAAGTATTAGGCGACACCTTATAAAGGTTTACAAAGTACCCCTTTATAGATTGTATTCTACTCAGAATTATTTTACGATTTCCGTCGACTGTGATTTTAGTGATTATAGTGATTTAAAGTGCTATTCCAACGTAGTTCTTTAAATGATCACAGTACTTTCTGTGCAGCAGTGAAATAACATGTAATATTCAGGGCAAAATCTGCTTCAAACATACAAATCCAGAGAGTGAGTTTTTATCGTTCTGGGAAACAGCTACCATTCATTGGTGAGGTCAGGAATAACTCAACTTTATGGAACAACATTTTCTACTTTTATATCTTAATTTTGAGAAGTTATATGTCATTCTTTCATGGAGCTTTTTTTTATTTTTTTGCGTGAGTTTCTGTCGTTCTCGTAAATTGTTTGAACTGTCCATAATTTTAATGAATACACTGTTTCTTTCTGCATGTTTCTTATTTTATAAAAGATGTAATTTTGTGGTACAGCACCTGTTCATGTAACGCTCTTTGTAAAGAAAGAGATGTTGTTTTAACTATATATATATATATATATATATATATATATATATATATATATATATATATATATATATATATATATATATATTTGACAACAATTAAGCCCAAAACAGAGCATGAAATATACCTAGGTACACTGACACTAAACCTGACTTAATTCACTCGCGAAGTTTTCCCTGCCCATTTTAAAATGCGAGTATCTTGTTCATTCAGTTAGAAGAGTGTAATTAGCAGTCCACTTATGTATGGGCCACTAAGTAGTACACGCTTTGTATATGGCATTTAACTCTCGTACGCATTAAACTTACTAAATGGAATCTGTCTGTGAATATCATTCCTTAGATTACAAGAAGTGTCATAAAAGTTTCTTTAGAAAATGAAGCTGAATGAATTTATTTATTGCCTTCTCTCTGCTACAATAACAAGTGCTTCGTAAGCCAGTGAATTCACAGACATCTAAATTACTGATATACAGAAATCAGATATTATTTAACACAAGTCTGAAATTACCTTTTTTCCTGGTTACTTTATATTTTGCAAGAGCATAAACAACAACGGCGGGAATACTGAGTCGTCTCAAGTCAGTCATTCATGAAAATGAACAGAGATTTTGCTCTCTTATGAGATGAGGTTCTGCTCTTGTTACTCTTATTGTAAATTCCATGCTTCTGACTCTTAAGAGCGAAATGTGCGTGTCTGTATTTTTTTTTCAGCAGTAAGTCAACAACGGGACTTTTGAGGCTGCAAGTAATAATATGAATGCATCGAAGGTTTAGCCCGTGACACCTTGTTTTGTCTATTAACTGAAAAAGCTTTACATTTGTTATTGTTGTCAGAATAAACTTAAGCTAGAGAAATATATATAAAAAATGGAAAAGTCCTTTTGATCCTGAAAGCTGTGGCGTTCACAGAAATCCTTATAATTTACAAACAAGGTCGAAGGTCATGATATGAGAGCATTCAGGTTATTGCAGATGCTCCTGTCATCCCTCCACCAACCCAACCCACTTCCTCCCCTTTCCTCTCAATCTCCCCTTCCCTCTCCCCGTCCCCTCTCTCCTCCCCCCCCTCCCTCTCTCCCCACCCCCTCCCACTCCCCTCCCCTCCCCTCCCCTTCCTCTACCTTTCCCTCTCCCCTCCTCTCCCTCTACCTTTCCCTCTCCCCCCTCCCCTCTCTCTCATATCCCCTCTTTCTACCCTTCCCTCTTCCCTCCCCCCCCTCCCCTCCCCCCTCCCATTCCCTCCCCTCCCATCCCCCCCCCTCTCACCTCCCCTTCCTCTCCTCTCCCCTCCCCTCCCCTCCCCTCCTCCCTCCCATTCCTCTCTCCCCTCCCCCCCCTCCTTCTCACCTCCCCTTCCTCTCCCCTCCCCTCCCCTCCCTCCCCTCTCCCTCTCCTCTCCCTCCCATCCCCTCCCTCTCCCCATTCCTATCCCTCGCCCCCTTCCCCTCCCCTCCCCTTCCCTCGTAATTTACACACAGGGTCGAAGGTCACCGTATGACAGCAGTCAGGTTATTGCAGATGCTTCTGTCATCCCTCCATCCACCTCTCATCCTCCCCCTCCCTATCCTCTCCCCCCTCCCCTCAGGGCCGAGGGGAGTATCAGCCTCTCATTGATTTTCTGGACACGCCCGTACACAAGCTGGCTACAAAGTTCAAACAGGTGCGCATTATACGGTCTGTCAAATTAATGATGGCCCCTCCCTTCCATTTCACAAAACGCATTGGACTTCATTAGAAAATTCAGGATTTTTTTGTACATTTTGATTCTCATTTTTGCTCTCTTTTATTTTCTTTTCTATTCCTTTTCTTTTGAGTTCACAGCGAGGTGCGTTGGGAGTGACTTTGACTGAGCACTTTCACGGTAATGGGTTATTATTATTATTATTATTATTATTATTATTATTATTATTATTATTATTATTATTATTATTATTATAGGTTTTTAGTGGTGGTGGTGTTAGCGTTAGGTTATTTGCTAATATACTTTTATATCATTCTTATTATTATCATTATTATTATTATTATTATTATTATTATTATTATTATTATTATTATTGTTGTTGTTGTTGTTGTGTTCGTGGAATGCACGAGAGGAAAAACTTGGATTGATTTTCCCTGTGGTATCCACCTACGTACATTGTCTTTTTGGTATCCACATGGGTACATTGTCCTTTTGGTATCCACATGGGTACACCGTCCTTTTGGTATGCACATGAGTACATTTTCCATTTGGTATCCACATTAGTACATTGGCCATTTGGCACCTTCCTGGGTACATTGTCCTTTTGGTATCCACATGGGTATATTGTCTTTTTGGTATCTACATGGGTACATTTTCCATTTGGTATCCACATGAGTACATAGTCCATTTGGCATCTGCCTGGGTACATTATCCTTTTGGTGTCCATCTGGGTACATTGCCCTTTTTGGAGTCGACATGGGTACAATGTCCATTTGGTATCCACAGGGGTACATTGTCCATTTGGTATCCACATGGGTACATTGTCCATTTGCTATCCACATGGGTACATTATCCATTTGTTATCCACATGGGTACATTGTCCACTTGGATCTACATGGGTACATTGTCCAATTGCTTTCCACATGGGTGCATCGTCCATTCGGTATCCACATGAGTACATTGTCCATTTGGCATCCATTTAGGCACATTGTCCATATGGTACCAACATGGGTACATTGTCCATTCGGTATCCACATTAGTACATTGTCCAATTGGTATCCACACTGATACATTGCCCATTTGGTTCATACATGGGTACATTGTCCATTTGCTATTCATGGGTACATTGTCCATTTGGTAACCATATCAGTACATCATCCATTTTTTATCCACATGGGTACATTTTCCAAATGGTATCCACATGGGTACACTTTCCATTTGCTATCTACAAAGGTGGATTGTCCATTTGGTATCCACATGGGTGCATTGTCCATTTGCTATCTCCATGGGTGCATTGTCCATTTGGTATCCACATGGGTACAGTGACCATTTGGTATCCACAGTAGTACATTGTCCATTTGATATCCACATGGGTACATTTTCCAAATGGTATCCACATGGGTACATTTTCCAAATGGTATCCACATGGGTACATTGTCCGTTTGCTATCCACATGGGTGCATTGTCCATTTTATATCAACTTGGGTATATTGTCCACTTGCTATCCACATGGATGCAATGTACATTTGGTATCTACATGGGTACTCTGTCCATTTGGCATCCACTTGGGTGCATTGTCCATTTGGCATCAACATATCTACATGGGTACGCTGACCATTTGGTATTCATGATTACATTGTCCATTTGGTGTCAACATGGGTACATTGTCCATTTGGTATCTACATGGGTACATTGTCCATTTGCTGTCAACATGGGTACATTGTCCATATGGTATCTACATGGGTACATTGTCCAGTTGGTATCCGCACGGCTACACTGTCCAGTTGGCACCCACATGGATACATTTTCCATTTGGTATCCTCATAGGTACATCCTCCATTGACAGACCATTCCTGATTCATCCACAATATTATTTTATTGAAGTTCTCTTACGAACAAGATGATATGGAAATTGTCTGTACAAAATAGACCTTCAAGAAAGTGACTTCTCAAATATTATTAAAAGGAACTGGAGGGGTATTTATTTTTTTAGCTGAAGCAAAATAAAGTAGCTTTGATTAATCAACCGTAAAATTGGGAATCGCATCTTTTAACAAATCTCTGGACGATCAGGGAGGGTGCCATTAATAAAATCATAAGTTTTATATCGTATACAAAATCAGACACGTAATGAGACGAAGAGAGACTGAGAAGCAGACAGACAGACAGAGAAAGTGAATGACTGATGAGATTAACGCCCGAATGCAGGGAGGAAGAATAGACGCTAATGAGACGGAAAATCTTTTGAGTAAACCTTACAGCGAGGGGGATGTTGGCGCAATTATCCGAAATCACTGTACGTCGGGTTGGTAGCATTATCAAGAGTCGTCGTGCGAATCGAGTTCACTTTAATACCTCGAGTTACTTTGGAGGTCTTAACTGGGATCTTCTTAAACACAATGAAGAGTTGCTTGGGAAGGTTTAAATGTGAGGTCTAAATAACGCCAAAGGGTTTACAAAATGATGCCAGCATTTGGTTAAAACTGCTGGATTTACTTTGAAGAATTTCAGTTTAAGATCGATCATCTACGAACGCAAACTGATTTCCAGAATGATGTTAGTATTTCAGTAACATTAAAGTGTTTACTTTGAGTGATTTTAGCTTGAGATCAAGATTATATTAGTCCAGACTGATGTACTCGGGAAGCCTACATCATAAGAGAAAGATTTTATAAACGCACACAAATTTGATTTTAGATATCTCAGCAAACCAGGTCTATATGACCTCTACCGACGTTATAAGGCAGATCATTCTATACTCCATTTTGCAAATCATCGCTGGTCATTTCGTTGCGTCTGTCTTCTGGCAAACTGGCTCTTCTCAGCACTTCCCGAACTCATATCACTTTAATCTCCGGTCTTTGAAAACTCAAGTCTTTAACGACAGAAGCCATGTTCTGAGGATTGGTGAATTGAAAATAATTCCTTTTCTTGTTAATTTATGTATTCATATTTTATTGTAAAGCAAGGAACTTATTATATTTATGTTTATTTACCTGTTAAATAAAGTACACTAAGGATGTATATCCGTGAACGTTTTAGTTATGACGTAAGTTTAAATGTATCAGCCAATGGATCAGTCTTAATTGTATGCTTTGCTCATTTTTTTTTACTAATTTTATTCATTCACTATTATTGCCTACAGTATTCATAACAATATTAGCCCACATTCTAACGACTGACACTAAAGAAGTTAATTACTTTCACTGATGAGAACGCGTGAAGTTTTGACATTGTAAATTGAGTGTGAAAATGTATATAGCTAGCTTTAGGTTTTTATTTGAATTTTTTTATCGGACTTTGAATTGCTGATTTTTTTTTTTTTTTTTTTTACATTTTTGCAGTTGTACATTTCTTTAATATTTTTACATTGTAAATTAACTGTGAAAACATATTCAGTTAACTTTACGTTGTTTATGTGACTAGGTTTTTTTTACCGTCCTTTGAATTACTCACTGCTCTTTTTATTTTTTACATTTATTAACGTTTTTTTGATATTTTAAATTTACTATGAAAATATATTCAGTTAATATAGGTTTTAATATGACTTTTTTTTATCGAATTTTGAAATACTGGTTTTTTACATTTGTATAGTTTTACATTAATTTATTTTTTACATTGTAAATTGTGAAAGCATTCAGCTAACTTGAGGTTTTTATTTGACTGTTATTTTCATCGGACTTTGAATTAGTCAGTGTTTTAATATTTTTCTCCATTCATTTTTTCCATCTGCGTATCATCTTCTTTCAGTTGTCGTTTTTAAGTTTCTACTCAGAGGAGGAGTACAGCCGTGATGGACGGCGTAAATTGTGCTCACACCTCGACGGAGCCTTATTATTTACTCCGCATTTCAGAATGCTTAACTTACATTTGCCTCTTCATGGTATAAACATTTGAGGTTCCTAGACGCGCTTATTGTCCCGCCTGATATTTTCAAAAGTTCCTCTTTCGTCGCCGAACTTTTCAATTCTGTGCGTTTCGCTTTGCCGAAAGTAACAATTTCATTTTCATTACGTTCTCTTTCATGATATTCGGACGCGTCACGGAGCTGAAGCACGGACTGCCTGTCAATCATCGCGTGCTGCCCTCCACTTTCCGTAAAATGTCAGGGAATGAAAAGAATACTTTCGCCAAGTGAGGTACCGCGATTATAACATTTTGAATTCCTCATCCCCTGAGTTGTCTGACAGCTCCATGAGATACTTAGGAGGATTCACCTCACTTCTAGTGACGGTATTTTTCGGTCGCCAAAATGTTAAATTTTTTCAAGGTCAGGGTCAAGGGGGGTTGCTTCCAGTGACGAAATATTTTGGTCGCCAAAATGTTGGATTCGATTTCAAGGTCAAGGTCGAGGGTTTTTCAAATTGGCTCCTACTTTCACCGAGATAGTAGATTCTGCGAAGAAAATTTATTTGATGTTCTGTGATTTATTTCTTATACCTTTATAAAATGCTTGTTATATTTCTAGCTGTGTACCTTTATCCACATATAACTGTTCTTCATTTTGCATTTATATATTACCTAAATTATCTACGTTATCTCATTTTCCACCAGTTTTCCTTCGTTTGTCAGGCCCCTCGCTTATTTACACATTCATTATACATTTATTTCGTCTTATCTTGCAGTACTCTGAAATTGAAATTTCTTTTTTCATAGTTATATTAGGTGGAAACTTGAATGATGTTATTACAGAGTTTTAGTACATAATGCTTTCAAAAAATTGGCAACCATTCCATAAATGATTAAAATCTAAGTTTATTCAAGATGTTCAGAAATCCAGATGTAAAATTCTGAATGCGAAATGTGAGTTTCAAGGAAAATTATATCCTCAGTAATGCGTGAAGAACTGTGCTCTGGTAATTTTATTCTCTCTCTCTCTCTCTCTCTCTCTCTCTCTCTCTAAACGGAATAGGAGAGAAAATAAAAAGTAAAGAAATTACGGGGCAAATAAAAGAAACAGGAACAAAAATAATAAGTGAAGAATTACGAAGCCGTTGGACCGTGGGCTCTAAGTTAGTCCAAGTCTGTAAGCTGAACTTAGGCGAAAAGTTTTTTTTTTTTTTAAGATCATTATTTACTCCCAAAGATCGTGAATGAGATGATCTATAGTCTCCAGAAAAAGGGTTACTTGACATATGCAAATATCCAGTGATGCAGTGATCATTTTATAAGCTGTCAGAGAAAAAATGGATATTTGATATTAGTAAACATTTAATAATCCAATAATTTTTTAAGCTGTTAAATTTCAACAAGATCTTTAAGTGATTTTCATTGCATACATAAATATAGACGCATAAAAGCGCATTATGATCACAACTCATCGATGGAAATGAGATTACCAGTTCTCATAAAGCAGCAAATTGAAAAATGAAAAAGATATTCCTTTGGAAGCCCCCGTAGGAAGGGTAGTGCCGTCAGTGCACCTCACGCGGTTCACTGTAGGCATTTGCTTAAGTTATTTGCAGCGTCCCTTTGGTCCCTAGCTGCTACCCCTTTCATTCCTTTTGCTGTTCCTCCATTCATATTCTTTCTTCCATCTTACTTTTCACCCTCTTCTAACAATTGTTCGATAGTGTAACAACGAGGTTTTCCTCCTGTTACACCTTTCAAACCTCTTACGATCAGTTTTCCTTTCAACGCTGAAAGACCTCTTAGGTCCCAGCGCTTGGCCTTTAGCCTAAATTCTATATTCTATTCTTCTAAATATAGAGGCATAAAAGCATAATATGATTACAACTCATCGATGGAAATGAGATTACCAGTTCTCATAAAGTAGCAAATTGAAAAATGAAAAAGGCATTCCTTCGGGAGCGGCTCCCAATTTAAGAAGTTAACGAGAGGGCAAAGTGTTGTTCAGTTCGCGTCGCCTCCAATGTCTGTTTCGCCAGCGTCAGTTCTCACTCTCGCCAAGTTCCCAGATTTTTTTCTGAGGCGCCGATTTTTTTTCGCTCTTCAGGTTTCCACAAAACTTTAGCGTGCATTAAAAATATAAAGTCCTTCTCAAGTTCTTTTTTTTAAGCTATCCTCATTTTGTTTTAAAAGAAAGTCAAAGAACTTTCCGTGCAAGAATTTAGCGGTAAGAATAATCATCGAGAACTTTTTTTAACATTTGTTTACTTTCATTTTCATAAAAAAAAATTTCATTTCCAATTGAAAGCAAAGTTCTAAAGATAAATTTCCTCGCGTCATAAATTTAGTTTACACTAAAGAAGAAAAAATCACTCAAATTTTCTCACAAAAAATAGATCATTCAGATGTTTTTTTTCTTTAAGATTTTTACAAAAATTTACCTTTTAACTCGTGTATATATATATATATATATATATATATATATATATATATATATATATATATATATATATATATATATATATATATATATATATATATATATATATATATATATATATATATATATATATATTATATACATATATATATATATTTATATATATATATATATATATATATATATATATATATATGTATATATATATATATATATATATATATATATATATATATATATATATATATGTATTGTATGCATATATATTATATATATGCATATATATGATTGATTGATGCTTGTATGCTTGAGGTCCATTGACACCTTTACTGAGAACTTGAACAATTTTCCTGGAAGAGTTGTCAATGGCAGCGCTTATAAGTCAGTCTGTCACGTTACTTGAGGTGCCATTCAGACTGCTCTTAGTTAACAGTTCTAGCCTGTGTCTGTCCATCTGCTTGTCAGTTTTCGATTTTATTCCTAATTTAGTCATTGTAGCCTGTTAAAAGATTGCTTTTCAAGGTAATAAACCTTTAGTCTTGTTGCATAACATAAATGTATCTACAATTTAGAAGGCAATTGCATGAGCTGTACGCGAAGACCCACGCGAGGAAAGTGGGTCATTACGCTCACGTCCTAATAGAAAATCAAGTCGTTAGGGACTTGGAAACCTCATTCGTAGTGTATATGTATGACATTCGTGTGGTTTGAAGGCACTCGCTCTGATAGTCTCAGTATTAAAGGGAATAACGGCAGGAGTCTCTTGGTGGTGGAGCTAACGATAATAGTTATCGCAGTGTCCCTTACAACCTCACTGTTAATGGAAGAACGACGCTCCCGAGTACGACAAGTGTCAAGTGTCACCTAACGCAGCCTTTCAATTCTGTGAAATGGAATGGAATCTAAAACTTAGGCCAAAGGCCAAGCTCTGGGATCTATGAGCCCATTTAGCGCTGAAAGGGAAATTGAGAGTTTAGAAGGTTTGAAAGGTGTAACGGGGGGAAAACCTCGCAGTTGCGCTATGAAACAATTGTTAGGATAGGGTAGAAAGCAAGATGGAGGAAAGAGAATATGAACGGAGGTACAGTTAAAGCTATGAAAGGGGTTGTAGCTAGGGGCCGAAGGGACGCTGCCTTCTAGAAATTGCACGATTTGTGCTTGTAGACTGGGTCTGCGCATTCACGCTAGGTGTCTGTAGTTGAATTTACCTGTACCTGATTACATCTCATGAGCTTGGACCCCGTAGGAGGCTAGTGCCGTCAGTGCAGCTCCCACGGTGCACTGTAGGCGTTACATAAGGTTATTTTCAGCGTCCCCTCGGCCCCTAGCTACAACCTCTATCATTCCTTTTACTGCACCTCCATTCATATGGCCTTTCTTCCATCTTACTTTCCACCCTCTCCTAACAATAGATTCATAGTGCAACTGCCCCCTAGGGGAGTAGTGCCGTCATTGCACCTCCCGCGGTGCACTGTAGGCATTACTTATGGTTCTTTACAGCGTGCTCCGGCCCCTAACTGTAACCCCTTTCGTTCCTTTTACTGTACCCCCTTTCATATTCTCTTTCTTCCATCTTACTTTCCACCCTCTCCTAACAATTAATTCATAGTGCAACTGCAAGGGTTTCCTCCTGTTACACCTTTCAAACCTTTTACTGTCAATTTCCGTTTCAGCGCTGAATGACCTCATAAGTCCCAGTGCTTGGCCTTTGGCCTAAATTCTATATTCAGTCAATCATAGTGCAGCCGCGAGGGTTTCCTCCTGTTACACCTTTCAAACCTTCTCAACTCTGAATTTCCCTTTCAGAGCTGAATGGCCTCATTGGTCCCAGCGCTTGGCCTTTGACCTAAATTTTACATTTCATTCCATTCCATAAGCTTGGAGGACTGTTTTCCGTGTTTTGGAAGCTATAAAGAGCACCTGTCTCAGATTCATTCAACAGGTAATTTATGACTGGGAGCCAGACCCCTTTGAAACTCTCTCTCCAGACTGATAGATTTAATTGATGCTATCAGCTGTTGTCAGCTCTCACGCAGAGAAGACGTAAAGAACTTAAACTCCACTTTTGCTCCTCTTCTTTCCATTAAGATTACGTGTGCTCTTACTTCGTGCAGGTCTAGAAATGTCAGCGCATAAGCTTTTGGACTTTACTAAGATATTAAAGGCTTTGTTTGGTTTGTGATTTTAGTTTGAACGGCAAAGAATGCATTCCCAGTCTGTTCTGTACTCCCCGCAGGGTGGAAGTGCCGTCAGTACACCACACGTGGTGCACTGTTGGCATTACTTAAGGTTCCTTTGCAGCGTCCCTTCGGCCCCTAACTGTAGCCCCTTTCATTCCTTTTACTGTACTTCCATTCATATTTTCCTTCTTCCTTCTAATTTTGCACCATCTCTGACAATTGATTTTATAGTGCAGCTGCGCTGTTACACCTTTCAGACCTTCAAGTTACTGTCAATTTTCCTTTTAGCGCTTAGTGACTTCATAGGTCCCAGCGCTTGGCTTTTGGCCTAAATTCTGTATTCCAATTCCAGATCAGTACTGTACTTCCACTTTCTGAAGAATTCCGAACCAGGTGACGAAATATCCTCAAAAAATTATTTATTTTGCTTGATGAAAATTCAGCTGCAAAACCAGGCTCTGGGGAACTTTCTCCCGTCCAACGCGAAAGACAGTGGAAAGAGGAGTTGGAGTGGATGGACAGCAAAATGGAAGAAGGGAAGCAGGATTGGCGATAAAATAAAAGGTTTAAAAGTGGGTGCGATTAGGGGCTGAAGGGACGCTGCGGATAACCTTGAGTAATGCCTACAGTGCTCCCCATAGGGTGCTACTGACGGCATTACGACTCCTACGGGGCCTCATGAAATACAAACGACTATTTCACCTGACTTTTGGAATTTAGTACAAAATTATATACCAAACTGTGATTATTTCACTTTTATTTCAAGTTAATCTTTTTTCGTGCTACTATGTTAGGACATGTAATTAAGGAATACCTGTAGATTTGCCACTCATGCGTGTGTTGTAATTTATATGTCATACATACAATATCCTCACGTGTGTGCCACAGAAGTGTACTCTGTGTCTATGTACACTCGTTCGTGATTCCCCAGTAATTCAGAACAGCATGCTGTGTTTTATAGTACTGATATGAGCAGATGCGAGCAATAGTGATTTTCTGATTAGCGTGACCAAAGTTTTACGAGATGTGCTTAGATGTGAGAGCACCCCGTCCTACCACCCCTCCCGCTCCCTCTACCCCCGCCTTTTTTTTGTGCGTGTTTTTTTTTTTTTTTTTTATTCAACGCAATATGCAGTAAGTTATGCCCGAATATTTACAGTGGTCACGCAAGGGTCAGATTGGCTGAAAGTATTTTCTAAGAGAGAGAGAGAGAGAGAGAGAGAGAGAGAGAGAGAGAGAGAGAGAGAGAGAGAGAGAATTTTGTTCGGAATAGCCTTTCCTCCAAATGTCTCTCAAGTATGTAAAAATGAGAGAGAGAGAGAGAGAGAGAGAGAGAGAGAGAGAGAGAGAGAGAGTTCGGAATGGCCTTTCCTCCAAATGTCTCTCCAAGTATGGAAAAAGAGAGAGAGAGAGAGAGAGAGAGAGAGAGAGAGAGAGAGAGAGAGAGAGAGAGAAAGAGTTTTGTTCGGAATAGCCTTTCCTCCAAATGTCTCTCCAAGTATGTAAAGAGAGAGAGAGAGAGAGAGAGAGAGAGAGAGAGAGAGAGAGAGAGTTTTGTTCGGAATGGCCTTTCCTCCAAATGTCTCTCCAAGTATGGAAAAACGAGAGAGAGAGAGAGAGAGAGAGAGAGAGAGAGAGAGAGAGAGAGAGAGAGAGAGAGAGTTTAGTTCGGAATAGCCTTTCCTCCAAATGTCTCTCCAAATATGGAAAAGAGAGAGAGAGAGAGAGAGAGAGTTTTGTTCGGAATAGCCTTTCTTCTGTCTCTTCAAACTTCATGTGTAGAAGTGCGTCAGGTATGCAGATAAAAGAAAAAGAAAAAGAAAATATTGCCCTGTATCTATAACTTATATAGGAACTATATTTCTGTCTGTTGAAATAATAGACGAAAGATTTCTCCAACTATTATTATGAAGTTTGAAACGTAAGGATTGATTATTTAATGTTAAACCATTACTACTGTTGTTATGTTATGGTGTTATGTGTTATAAAATCTGTGTCCATGCACGCTTGAAACACACAGCTTGCTAATATACAAATATATTCATCATCTGAAGGAATGTATTATTATAATTATTATTGCTGTTGAACAAACATTCATATGGCACAAGCATGAAGGTCATTTATTCGTAAAGAACCAGGTTGAAAAAAAGAGAAAGGAAAAGGTTTCTAACGTTGCTCAGAATGCAACCTCACTAAATAACGCCTGGACGGGACATATCCTCCTTTTAATGCTTACAAATACTCGTATAAAAAAAAATAATTCCTACTTTCAAAGTTTACAAATAACAAAAAATCACTCCTCCTTTTAAAGCTTACAAATAAGAAAATGGGTTCATTCATCCTTTGAGAAACGAGAAAAAAATTGTTCATTCCTCCTTTTAAAGCTTAAAATAAAAAAATAAAAAAATTCATTCCTCCTTTTAAAGCTTAAAAATAACAAAAAATTACTCATTCCTCCTTTCGAAGCTTACAAATAAGAAAAAATTATTCTTCCCTCTACAAATAAGAAAAACATTGGTCATTCCTACTTTGAAAGCTTATAAATGAGGTTTAATACCAAGCAGAGCTTAATCCACCAACCCCTCCCCCCTTCACGCGGCAGACGCCCCCATGCTCAGGCAGTTCGTAATTATGTGGCTGTTAAAGTCTTTTTAATTGCAGTTTCAGTGCGACTAGAAGCGGCATTGACAATCCTCGCTCAGAACAACTGTTGCTTTTCGTTGTTCCGAAAATGTTTTCGGTCATAAAGGCTCAGGAAAACGTTTCTTTTGTATTCCACAGGCTCAGGAAAACGTTGTTTTCGTCTTTTTTTATTGTACAGGAAAATTATCTTCGATGGAGTGGATAAATTTTAGTAGCATTCCTGGTTTGGAAAAGCAATATTGACGTTTGCGGTTTAGAAAATCTTTAAATTTCATTTCCTAAGGTACGTCCACACTCCAGTTAAACATGTCATCAATACATGGCGGCAACATATCACAAACATGTTGAAAACAAGTCAACGACCGTAAGGGGAGAACGAACCTTAGGCCATACTGGGTAACAGCACCAACCACAAATCAGAGCAACCAATAAATCATCAACACTCCTGTTCACTGTGTTTGTGACGCGAGTGCGATATGTTACCGACATGTTGATGATATGTTTTTGCCTCGACAGGGAGAGAGAAACAATACTTTTTCGACGTTAGCTCCGGTGCTTATATGCCACTCATAGCTAATATATATATATATATATATATATATATATATATATATATATATATATATATATATATATATATATATATATACATATACAGTATATAAGCAATCCTTTGCTAAGAGACTACACAGTCATGTCCCAGCTGCCAAGGTCGACACGGCGCTCCCCTTGCGTTTGGCCGATTTTGATTATTCATGGGGGCGGGGCGGTGCCCCAATATCATTGTTGATGGGACACGCAAGCGCTTGTTCCAACGTGTTATTATCCCGTGATATTCATTCTGGGTCCTACACCCCTTTCTACAGCTATGCCGTATTAAAAGTGACATTGACCGCAGTAGTGCGTTCTATTCTCACCATATTCCTGATTCCGGAACTGAGATTGGAGGTCGGTTCGGGCCTTTGGGGTATCTTTTATGGGAGGGATGTATTATAGACGTCGGTGGCTGAGTTTGCAAGATGGTGTGGTTGAGATGTTAAATCTCCTTTTGTTAGGAAGTATCTTGATCTTCATAGTTGTAGGAATAAATTTTATTTAAATTAAGTAATTTATATTTTATATATATATATATATATATATATATATATATATATATATATATATATATATATAGAAGTGGAAAAAGATGCAGAGAATAAAAATATATATACTGTATATATATATATATATATATATATATATATATATATATATATATATATATATATATATATATATATATATATATATATACCACATAGAAGTGGGAAAAGATGCAGAGAGAGAACATTTATATATATATATATATATATATATATATATATATATATATATATATATATATATATATTTATATATATATATATATATATATAATTTATATATCGTATAAGTGGGAAAAGATGCACAGAAAGAACATTTATATATATATATATATATATATATATATATATATATATATATATATATATATATATATATATATATATATATATAATTTATATATCGCACATATAAGTGGGAAAAGATGCAGAGAAAAACATTATATAACATTTATTTATATATATATATATATATATATATATATATATATATATATATATATATATATATATATATATATATATATATATATATATATATAGGATAAAATAAAAAAGATTGGGGTGGGGATTTTCGGAAAAATAAAAGTACTAAATAAAATTAACCTTGAAAATAATCTGTGATTGGAATATTTCGTCAATTTCGATTTCAAGTAAATTAAAGTATCACAATGAACTGTAACAGAGTGAATTCATTTAACAGGTAGCGAAAAATGCTTTACAGAGAGAATGAGGAGATTGTAGCGTCTCAGATCTCAGTCATGCCGCGTCCCCGGGGAAAATGTCACCCGCTGTGTTCACTCCTTGATAAATGTTACTTTTCACTTTCATTTTTAATCTTATCTTCGTTCCGATATGGAAGTCAGCTAGATTCTGTTTTATTTGTTATAATTAGCAATTTATAATTATCATGTTGCCTAGATAGGTATATATATATATATATATATATATATATATATATATATATATATATATATATATATATATATATATATATATATATATATATATATATATATATATATATATATATTATATATATATATATATATATATATAGCCATTAAGAACTGTAGTGACAATAACAACGAAAAGATGTGAATTTGGTTTTATTTCTGTTAATATTTAAAATTAGTTATGTGTTGTTATTCTGTGTCGACAGTTATTATTTTATTTCTTACTGCTGTCTGAGAATGGTGTTCTCAATAATAAAGAAAGAAGTATGTGAAATTTTTTATTTAATATTCTTGCAGAGTATGATATCCGCAAATTAGTTATACTACCCAGATAGTAGTTTGTATTATCTCATATTCACATTAGATGCAGTTAGTTAGCAATTTGTATTAATGCATAATCATATTAGATGCAATTAGTTAGTGGTTTATATTATTTCAAATTCAGATTAGATGCAGTTACTTAGTAGTTTGTATTACATCTCATTCAAACTAGATATCATGGAGTCCAGTGCTTGTAATTCATTTTATTATTTATTCTTCTGAAAACTGCGTTGAAAGAAAAAGATTAGCTCATCGTGAACAGTGCAGTTTGCAAGTCTTTATTAAACTCCCTTGCAGCTTTTTATACTCTGCCCCCTCCCTCTCTGCCCTTTCCCACGCCCCCTCCCTCCCTCCCTCCACCCCTCTCCCTCCTCCCCATATCTGAGAGGAGGGGGTGGACTTGAAAACCAAACTTTTCAAATGAGTTAATGTAACTTTGGCACTACGAGAAGTCCGCCAAGTGCTCTTGTGAAAGCTTTCTTTCCCCCCCTCCCCCTCCCCCCTCATAGTCCCCTGGAAAGTATGAGGGTTATATATATATATATATATATATATATATATATATATATATATATATATATATATATATATATATATATATATATATATATATATCTTCTTTCTTTTTCTTTTAACGTATTCCCATTTTTGTATATATATGCCTTCTTTTGAAGGACTTTTGATTTAATATTTTGTGCCCTGCCTGACATCGCTATACGTATGTTTCATGCCATACCAGACCCAACGCCCTTTCTTCCCAGCAGAGCGCGGGTATGGCGAGCGTTCGAGACGTGTGAGATGTTTGTTATGTTTTAGAAGGTGTTGTAGAGCTTTGTTTTGTGTGTAAAACAAACCATCCGTTGATTACATATATAATCCCCCCAGGATGTCTACACGGATAGCAAAGTATCTGCCTCTCTGATCAGCCGGCTTGCTTGAACTCGTCTGACCTCTACAGAAGTCCCCCTGAGATATATATATATAGCTGTTGTCGTCTGATTTAGTCGAGACAGCTGTTGTTCATTTCGTCTGGGAAAGGAATTACTCTGTGCGCTCGAATGAGTTGCTTTTGTCTTTTGTTTTGAATTTATTATTTTGTTCTCTGTTTCTTTGCTCTTTCATAGTCATCTTTTCCTCTTCGTCTTTTCTTCTACGCGCGTTCTCTCTCTCTCTCTCTCTCTCTCTCTCTCTCTCTCTCTCTCTCTCGGTTGTTTTCTTTTTTATCATCTCTCTCCGTCTCCCCGTCTACATACATTTCCTCTCTCTCTCTCTCTCTCTCTCTCTCTCTCTCTCTCTCTCTCTCTCTCTCTCTCTCTTCGTCTCCCCGTGTGCATATATTATTACCCCTCTCTCTCTCTCTCTCTCTCTCTCTCTCTCTCTCTCTCTCTCTCTCTCTCTTCGTCTCCCCGTCTACATATATTACCTCTCTCTCTCTCTCTCTCTCTCTCTCTCTCTCTCTCTCTCTCTCTCTTGTTTTCTTTTATCATCTCTCTCCGTCTCCCCCGTCTACATACATTTCCTCTCTCTCTCTCTCTCTCCCTCTCTCTCTCTCTCTCTCTCTCTCTCTCTCTCTCTCTCTCTCTCTCTCTCGGTTGTTTTCTTTTTTATCATCTCTCTCCGTCTCCCTGTCTACATACATTTCCTCTCTCTCTCTCTCTCTCTCTCTCTCTCTCTCTCTCTCTCTCTCTCTCTCTCTCTCTCTCGGTTGTTTTCTTTTTTATCATCTCTCTCCGTCTCCCCGTCTACATACATTTCCTCTCTCTCTCTCTCTCTCTCTCTCTCTCTCTCTCTCTCTCTCTCTCTCTCTCTCTCTCAGTTTTTTCTTTTTATCATCTCTCTCCGTCTCCCCGTCTACATACATTCTCTCTCTCTCTCTCTCTCTCTCTCTCTCTCTCTCTCTCTCTCTCTCTCTCTCTCTCTGTGTGATGTGACATTCTCTCGGTGAGATGTAATCGTTCATGGTCTGGATAATCTACCCGATAATACGCGTCTTACATACAATTAGCGAATGAAATATAGCTAAAAGTGTTCGTGAACTATCGGTGATTAGCTTAATATCAGATTAGAGTGATAAACGTCTAATAAGTTGTTTTCGAGTGAATTAATAAAATCTGAAAATCATGGAGGAGTCAACCAACAGTAGCAAACGGTGGAGAAACCTTGCTTGCATCGGAGATATTCAATATGATGAAATGGCAGGAAGGGAACTCGGTTTGCTGATCGTGGAGATGAATTGCAACATCGACCAAAAAGATGCGAAAGCATTCACAGACATATTGAAAGAATACGATCCTTCAAACTGGAGCAAATCTGAAGAAAATATAATGAAAATAATGGAAGGGATACCAATGAAAGTTCAAGTTATCAAAAGACTTATAAAGAAAATCTACAAAAATCAACACATTCCATCAAAGAAAATAAGTATGGTGGAATTAGTGAATATATTGATTGATGCAATAGGCAAACGGATGCCTAAAGCATGTAAACTATGTAGAGTGTGGTATAGCATTGTAAATCCACAAAACCTGATTAGGAAATGCTATGCTTGCCACGTACCGACGCACCCTTCATGTGCTGAAGTAGAGCAAAATAGAAATAAGGACACAAAATATTTTGCTCAACATGTCTAGTATGGATAGACAAGGTCATTAAATCAAGACTTAATGTACAGATTGTGGAGGATGAAGAAGATGAAGAAGAGGAAAATAGAAAAGAAGAAAATAAGACTGAAGAGAGAGAAAAGATTAATGAAACAAAGAACAGGATAATAGTATGGATGCAGAGAAACTCATAGATTCTACATATGAGGCAATACAGCAACATACATATGAAGAAATAAATTATGACATGATAAATCAAAATAAAATCCCAAAGAGGTTGTACCCGGATCTCCATACTGATGGGAAAGAACAAGAAAAAAAAAAAAGAAAGACACAGTATGCACCCTTTTGAAAAGAGGGAATTGCAGGTTTGGTGAAAGATGTTATTACAAACATCCCAAGATATGTCACAATTATGAAATGTATGGCAAATGTGCATATCTAGATGGCTATGAAGAGGAATGCAGCGATCTACATCCAAAAATATGTAGAAACTGGAAAGAAGGAAATGGATGTAGGTTTAATAAGAAATGTAGGTACATGCATCCTGTAGCCATGAAAAACCAAAATCAAAATCAAATACATATAAAAAATCAAGGTAAAAATGAAACAAATAAAGAAAAGAACAAAGATCATGTGATGAAGGCAAAAAGCAAGCCAACAACACATTATGAAATGTTAGCACCACGATATCAGCCATCAGCACCTAGATATAGCACAAGGAACAAGCAATGTATCTATGATGCTAGGGGATGGTGCAGATATGGAGATGAATGCAGGTTTATGCACAAAGTGAATAAATATGAAGCTGGAAGATCAAATATAATGGAAAAGTTGGATTTTTAATGTACGAATTTCTGGAAATGAAAAAGATCAACATATCAGAACAGGAAAGAGACATGGAAAATCCTTATTATTACCCATATTAGATAATGGAGATAATACACAAACCATCATAGTGATGAACGTGCAGGGTTTAGTTTCGAGTAACTCAAAAGTAAGATAGAGTTCTTAGAAGAACTAACCCAAAATGAAAAAATAGAAATATTGAATATAAGTGAAACCTGGTATTCCCAAGAGACTGGTAATGATGACCAGATAAAGGGTTTCCAAACTTATAGATCAGATAGAAAAATAGAAATCAAGGGGGAACCGCGATATATGGGAGAGATGCCAATCAAGGGAAAAATCTGTGAGAAATATAGTAACACAGAATGTGAATTAATAGCGGTAGAATTTGAATCTGAAAAATTAGTGAACATTGTAATATATAGACCCCTAATACTAAAGAGTTTGACATAATAATTGAAAAATTGGATGAAATATGTAGAAATCACAAGGACTGGACTATACTCCTAACTGAGACTTTAACTTTCCTTTTGTAGAATGGAAAGAACGAATAGGAGACTGTGGTTGTATTTATACATATAAAAAGAGAGCAATAGTAGTGCAGAAGATAAGAGGCAATTTGAAAAGCTATTAGATATGCTACTAGAACATAACATTCAGCAAATAAATCACCTACCAACAAGAAAGGATAATATTTTAGACCTAGTATTTGTGAATGAGGTGAACTATGTTAAAGAAATAATAGTATGTAACACGAGTATTTCGGACCATAATGTCATAGAACTAACAGTCCGTTCCAGAACACAATGAAAACAGAGAAAAGCAAGAGACGAAAAAATGGGAAGGATATGGAAAATACAATTTCTATAGTAAGAATATAAATTGGTAAAAAATAAATGAAGAATTAAACAAAGAATGGGAAAACATATTTGTAAGTGATGATATACAGGTAAATACCGATATATTATATAAAATATTAGAGGAAATAGTGGAAAATATATACCGAAGAAAAAGTAAACATCAGTCACGAATTCCAAGAGACAGAAGGATCTTGTTCCAGAAAATTAGAAAGTGGAAAAAGCTCTTGCAAAAGAAAAGAATGCATGGAAAGTGATGGAACTAAAAAGTAAGATAGAAAATGCAGAACAAAAGATTATACAATCAAAAGAAAATGAAAAATGGAACCTAGAAGAAATGGCACTACAAAATATCAAGCATATTTCCTTTTTTTCATTCGTTAATCGCCCTTCAATTCTTAGAGGGCCTATTTCTACTCTTATTTTATTCATCTTTTTTTGCATATGAATAAAAAATTTTAGGGTTTAAACCCTAAAATTTTTATTCATATGCAAAAAGATGAATAAAATGAAGGAATTAACCCTCTAAGAATGAAAAAGGAAAAAAAGGAAATATGTAACATATTAGCAGAAAGATATAAGAGTGAATTTACACCTAGAATTGACAATGAAGATAATGATACAGAAATAAGAGATGAAAATACTGAATACTTATCAGATATAGATATTACAGAAGCCGATATTGTGCAGGCTATTAATGAAATTAAAAATGGATCAGCAGCAGGACCAGATGGAGTACCTGCCATATTGTTAAAGAAAGTGGTTCATTCAATCGCAAAGCCGCTAGCAATATTATTAAGACAAAGTATAGATACAGGCAAGATTTATGATGAGCATAAATTAGCATATATTACTCCTACTTTCAAAAGTGGTTCAAGACTAGAGGCAAGTAATTATAGGCCTGTGAGTCTGACATCTCATATTATGAAAGTATATGAAAGGGTAATGAAAAAAATATAATGAAACATTTAATGAAAAATAGATTGTTCAATATAGGACAACATGGTTTTGTACCCGGAAAAGTACACAAACCCAACTGTTAGTCCACCATGAAAGCATATATAAAAATATGATAAATGAAAAAGATACAGATGTGGTTTACCTAGACTTTGCAAAAGCTTTTGACAAGGTAGATCATAATATATTAGCGAAAAAATTAGAAAACATAACATTGTTGACAAAGTAGGAAGATGGATAAAAGAATTTTTGCAAAACAGAAAACAGATAGTGATTGCAAACGATGAGAAATCGGATGAAGCTACGGTAATATCCAGTGTACCACAGGGTACGGTGTTAGCTGCATTGCTGTCTGTGATTATGATTGCAGACATAGACAGTAATGTTAAGGACTCAGTAGTAAGAAGTTTCGCAGATGACACAAGAATAAGTAGAGAAATTGCTTGTGATGAAGATAGGAACTTGCTACAAAGAGACCTAAACAAAATATATAAATGGGCAGAGATAAATAGGATGGTATTTAACTCTGATAAATTTGAATCAATGAACTATGGTGATAAAGTAGGAATGCTATATGCATATAAAGGACCTAATAATGAGACAATCACAAACAAGGAAGACCTAATAAAGACAATCACAAACAAGGAAGCAGTTGAATAGGAATATGTTATGCAATGATCAAATAGCAATTCTATTGGCAAAATGCAAAGCAAAAATGGGAATGTTGTTCCGGCACTTCAAAACAAGAAAAGCTGAACACATGATTATGCTTTATAAAACGTACGTACGTAGTCCACTTGAATATTGCAATATAATATGGTACCCACACTACCAAAAGGATATTGCACAAATAGAGAGTGTACAAAGGTCATTTACAGCTAGAATAGAAGAAGTTAAGGACCTTGACTACTGGGAAAGACTACAATTCTTAAATTTATATAGTCTTGAAAGGAGAAGAGAACGCTACATGGTAATTCAAGCATGGAAACAGATAGAAGGAATTACCGAAAACATCATGGAACTAAAATTATCAAAAGAGCAAGCAGAGGTAGATTAATAGTGCCAAAAACTATACCAGGAAAATTAAGGAAAGCACACAGGACATTAATCCACCACGCACCAGCATCGATAATGCAGCGTCTATTCAATGCGCTACCAGTTCATCTGAGGAACATAACAGGAGTGAGCGTAGATGTGTTTAAGAATAAGCTCGACAAATATCTAAGATGCATCCCAGACCATCCAAGACTGGAAGATGCAAAATATACCGGAAGATGCGTTAGCAACTCTCTGGTAGACATCAAAGGCGCCTCACACTGAGGGACCTGGGGCAACCCGAACGAATTGTAAGGTCTGTAAGGTAAGGTAAGGTCTCTCTTCGTCTGCCCGTGTACATATTACATATATTACCCCTCTCTCTCTCTCTCTCTCTCTCTCTCTCTCTCTCTCTCTCTCTCTCTCTCTCTCTCTTCGTCTCCCCGTGTGCATATATTACTCTCTCTCTCTCTCTCTCTCTCTCTCTCTCTCTCTCTCTCTCTCTGTTGTTTTCTTTTTTATCATTTCTCTCCGTCTCCCCGTCTACATACATTTCCTCTCTCTCTCTCTCTCTCTCTCTCTCTCTCTCTCTCTCTCTCTCTATCTCTCTCTCTCTCTTCGTCTCCCCGTGTGCATATATTACCTCTCTCTCTCTCTCTCTCTCTCTCTCTCTCTCTCTCTCTCTCTCTCTCTCTCTCTCTCTTTTTCGTCTCCCCCCATGCATATATTACCTCTCTCCTCTCTCTCTCTCTCTCTCTCTCTCTCTCTCTCTCTCTCTCTCTCTCTTGTTTTCTTTTATCATCTCTATCCGTCTACATACATTTCCTCTCTCTCTCTCTCTCTCTCTCTCTCTCTCTCTCTCTCTCTCTCTCTCTCTCTCTCTCTCTTCGTCTCCCCGTGTGCATATATTACCTCTCTCTCTCTCTCTCTCTCTCTCTCTCTCTCTCTCTCTCTCTCTCTCTCTCTCTCTCTCTCATCGTCTCCCCATGTGCATATATTACCTCTCTCTCTCTCTCTCTCTCTCTCTCTCTCTCTCTCTCTCTCTCTCTCTCTCTCTCTCTCTTCGTCTCCCAGTGTACATATATTACCTCTCTCTCTCTCTCTCTCTCTCTCTCTCTCTCTCTCTCTCTCTCTCTCTCTCTCTCTCTCTCTCTCTCATCGTCTCCCCCATGTGCATATATTACCTCTCTCTCTCTCTCTCTCTCTCTCTCTCTCTCTCTCCCCTCTCTCTCTCTCTCTCTCCTCTCTCTCTACATATCTCTCTCCTCTCTCTCTCTCTCTCTCTCTCTCTCTCTCTCTCATCTCTCCCCATCATCCTCTCTCTCTCTCTCTCTCCCCATGTCTCCCCGTGTATATATATTACTCTCTCTCTCTCTCTCTCTCTCTCTCTCTCTCTCTCTCTCTCTCTCTCTCTCTCTCTCTCTCATCGTCTCCCCATGTGCATATATTACCTCTCTCTCTCTCTCTCTCTCTCTCTCTCTCTCTCTCTCTCTCTCTCTCTCTCTCTCTCTCTTCGTCTCCCCGTGTACATATATTACCTTTCTCTCTCTCTCTCTCTCTCTCTCTCTCTCTCTCTCTCTCTCTCTCTCTCTCTCTCTCATCGTCTCCCCCATGTGCATATATTTCCTCTCTCTCTCTCTCTCTCTCTCTCTCTCTCTCTCTCTCTCTCTCTCTCTCTCTCTCTCATCTTCCAATTAGAGCCTTTGCAGCTCGCCGGCCTTTGCACAGAATAGAATGCTTATTATAAAGATGATTTCATTTTTTTCGACTTTAGCCGGAATGATCTAAATAAACAAACCTCTCGTTTAAACCCTGGATTCGATCTGGATGTGAGGTAGAAATTTGATAATAATGCGCAAGAATAAATGTAAAATACTTCAGAGAATATGACAGCACACGCTAACGTTATCTTTAGCTTTATACAGAATAACAATGAAGCTTTTGGAAGATTTATATAAAGAGAGAATGAAAATCCCACGCAGTAATAATATTCTGTTTGACGTGATCTCTCTCTCTCTCTCTCTCTCTCTCTCTCTCTCTCTCTCTCTCTCTCTCTCGTAGATTGCAGGTTTCCCTGTCTTTTATTTAGTTTTTTATGTAAGGAAAATGGAAAACTAGAATTTATTCGTATAGTATTCTGTTAGGAAAGCGGAAGGTTAAATGAATTTATATTTCAGTATTTCATATGTGGTAGTCGCAGGAAAGTAGTGGGTTTATTATTTACACCACTGCATGAATATGTCCGCATACATTTGTATTTTGCATTAATGTTTCACTTCACGTCATGTTTTGTATATCAGATGTGACGCAACTTCGTTTATGTGAAATTGAAGGTGTGTCTTCAGTGCATGAGTTCGCAGGAGTATTCTGGTAGGTCAGGGTGGTTTAGGGCCTGGTTAGCGGAGGCTACATAAACATGCTCATTAGCTTAGTGGCCTGCAACCGCATCCCAAAACCAATATGAAACTTGCAAAAGATCGAAGAAGTCTATTATGATAGGAGACTGGGAAAATAAGAAAAAATAAAGTTAGAAACGCTAAAAGCGTGAAAAACACATCCATTTATTTATTCTAAAATGGCTAAAAATATTAAGGGTTTTCTCTGGAACAATTTAAAAAACGTGAGTTAGAAAGACTGGAAACGTAAAAAAAAGCTAAAAAATATCCGAATATTTATTCTTAAGTTGGTAAAAAATATTAATAGTTTCCTCATGAACAGAACGTAAACATGTATCATATTACAAATTCTTTTCACAAGAATAGCTCGACATCTTTCCTCTTTCCTTAGAAGACTGCCCGACTAATCGCGATAACAAAGTTGGTTGTCAGAATCAATCTGTTAAATCACAGTACGGTGAAATCACCACCAGGTGGCTGACGCATCGCCATCCCAAATCGCCTGGGGGTGACATCCAGATATGACCTCATGGATGTATCATTTCGAAAGTCAACCGCGGATGAGATGATGATGGCATCCTTAAAAATCACCGTGACTTCGTCTCAGAGTGTGATTCCCTTCGGTAATAATCGATATGATCATTAAACGAACCTGGTATTTCGATGTGATTGTAACTCTGTCTCTCTCTCTCTCTCTCTCTCTCTCTCTCTCTCTCTCTCTCTCTCTCTCTCTCTCTCTCTCTTCTTCTTCTTCTTCTTCTTCTTCTTCTTCTTTCTTGAAATTTTCAGCTGAAAACCCTTACGGACAGAATCAACAGACTATAATAAACCCAAGAGGGTTCCAAAAGAAAATCACCCGGCAGAGAGAGACAAGTTATAAGGTGATAAATGAATAAATAAATATGAGGGTATAGAAAATAAAACTGATACACCTGAAATTCAGGAGACGTCAGCAGTGATCAGGAAGGAAATTGCTCTAAATGTCTGAAGATGAGAAGATTCCACTGCACTAGGCCGACTTTGTTTGTCACCCTTGTGTGTGTGTGAGAGAGAGAGAGAGAGAGAGAGAGAGAGAGAGAGAGAGAGAGAAATGTTTATTCTGTAATCGAGAAACGAATGTTTTTGACTCACTGTCAGTGTTAAGTAACTCGTTCTGAAATGTATAGAATGTTGGCAACCCTTTGTGACATCCAGTACGAAGCAACGCCATCTATTGCGGTCAGAGGGTAATTTTGTGTAACCACAACCTTGTTAAGAGGTCATTACTCCTAAGGTATTATTCATGTGCGTTTGTCTTTTGTTATTTCCTCTTGTGGGAGATGCTTTATAAGCTTTGTAAACTGGAGGGTGCAAATTGCTTTATAAATCTTTTTACGGCATAAAGCAGCTTGACATTTGCTTTACAAGGGTACACGGAGCTTTTCACGCGAGTTTTCTCTCATACTTGAAAGTGGGGAGACTTGCTTTATAGAGCCCTGCTTTATAGGCTTTGTAAAAGGGAGGGTAGAAATTTATTTATAAATCCTGTTATATGAGCACAATGTCAATTGCTTGACAAGGGAACACGGACCTTTTCACAGGAGTGGTGGGGGAAGGGGATTTGCTTTATAAAGCCATGCTTTATAAAGCCCGCTTTATGAGCGGGCGTGGGACAGGCGCATTACCATCGGGGGGACGTCTCTCCATTAAGAGCAACATTGTTGGCGAGAGACATTACGATGACTATAACCGTTAACACCATTGAGGCTGCCATTCCCTTTAATACAATGGCCATTATCACAAGTGCCTCGTAGCCACACGAAGGTGATACGTACTGCAAGGGAAGGGTATACCCTCTTCCCTCTGAAGTCCCCTCATCCCCTACCCATGCCCCTACCTAAATACCACTACATCCACCCTAGTACCCTACCCCTCTCCAACAGCCTTCACCAGTGATACTCATAATGGCTCTGAAAGCGTAGGTTTGGCAGTGTCCTGGTAAATCTGTAAGTTGTGATGATTTGTTTACAAAATGTTTGTGGGGTGAGGGTGCTGTCCCCACTCATTTCCCCCACACTGGTGGTGACCCGTCACAGTCGGCTAAATACCAAGTACGTGATTATAGAGGCAGATAAAATGACCAATGGATTCTATGAGGTCATATATACATATCGTTCTCAGCAAGCCCTTAGCCTGTTCTTAGCCCCCAGCTGATACAGATATCCAATATTTGGCTGGGTCAGCTTGTGGCAGTAAGCAGGCATTGAACCACGGACCTTGACGAGTGCGTTAATGGTGCTCTGCTACTCAGCCATGACACACGTGTTATATATATATATATATATATATATATATATATATATATATATATATATGTGTGTGTGTGTGTGTGTGTGTGTGTGTGTGTGTGTGTGTGTGTGTGTGCCCGTCTGTATGCAACGTAAACTTTTAGAGACTTATTAATTAAAGTAATAGGGATCAATAATATAGAAAATTGAAGCAATTCTTTAAAAGTTCACCTCATTTTTGTCAGGTGAAATACTACCTAAATGGAATACAGCACTCAGCGTTTTATGTCTCCCGGTTATATTGGTGGTTTATGATATAGCGTCCGTGCATTCTTCAATTTTAATGAATTCATGATTTTATTACTGAGGCAAATTGAATGTACGAGTCACCGCAGCTGCAATAATGCAATGACTAAAACATTTATTTATTTCTAAATTTATTTTTCTGTTCAAAATTGATACATGAGTTGAGTGGTCAGCTATGACAGTTACAAGACTCGTGTTTCTAAGTTCTTGGAACCATTTATGAATACTTCGAAAAAGAAAATAAATCATAAAACTATGACGAAAGAATAAACTTCGGATGCAGCCGTTGTCAATTATATATGTATATATATATATATATATATATATATATATATATATATATATATATATATATATATATATATATATATATATATATTAAATTTATATATATTCATACACTAGCTGACCAACCTGGTGCTGCCTGGGAAAACTCTGAATGACTACTGATAAACTCTCTCTCTCTCTCTCTCTCTCTCTCTCTCTCTCTCTCTCTCTCTCTCTCTCTCTCTCTCTCTCTCTCTCTCTCTCTCCTCCCAACACCCCTCTACTCTCTCTCTCTCACTTCCATTCCTCTTGGTGCTGAACTTGGACTTAAAGGGTATTGGGAGTGTGACTATTCATTTCAGTGACCTCGAAAACTATGGATTAGAAACTAACATCTGTCATTTTTGACATTTTATTTTTCACCCCTTCTCACCCCACTTCCTATTGGGGCTGAACTTGGACTTAAAGGGCATTGGGAGTTCACTGTTCATCTCAGCAACCTGAAAAACTATGGATTAGACACTAATATCTGTCATTTACAGTTATTTTTACATGTCACTTCCTTCCCACCCCTTCTCAACCCCCCTTCCTATCGGGGCTGAACTTTGACTTGAAGGCCACTGGGAGTGTCACTATTCATCTCAGCAACCTTGAAAACTATGGATTAGACACTAATATCTGTCATTTTTTACATTTTATTTTTCAACCCTTCTCACCCCCTTCCTATTGGGGCAGAACTAGGACTTGAAGGGCATCAGGAGTGTCACTATTCATTACAGCAACCTCAAAAACTATGGATTAGACACTAATATGTGTCATTTTCAGTTATTTTTACATGTCACCCCCCTTCCCACCCCTTGTCACCCCCTTCCTATCGGGGCTGAACTTGGACTTAAATGGTATCGGGAGTCTCACTATTCATCTTAGCAACATGGAAAACTGTGGATTAGACACTAATATCTGTCATTTTCAGTTAGTTTTTTTATGTCACCCCCTTCCCACCCCATTTTCCTATCGGGGCTGAACTTGGACCTAAAGGGCATCGAGAGTAGTAGTATTCCTTTCAGAGACCTCGAAAACTATGGATAAGACACTAATAGCTGTCGTTTTTGGTTATTTTTACATGTAACCCCCTTCTCACCCCCCTTCCTATTGGGGCTAAACTTGGACTTAAAGGGTATTGGGAATGTCACTATTCATTGCAGCAACCTCGGAAACTATGGATTAGACACTAATATCTGTTGTTTTCGGTTATTTTCACATGTCACCCCTTCTCACCCCCTTCCTATCAGGGCTGATCTTGGACTTAAAGGGCATCCTAAGTGTCACTATTCATCTCAGCGATCTCGAAAACTATAATTTGGCACTAACATCTGTTGTTTTCGGTTATTTTTACGTTACCCCTTCCCACCCCTTCTCAACCCCACTTCTTATCAGGGCTGAACTTAGACTTAAATGGCATTGGGAGTGTTAATATTCATCTCAGCGACCTTGAAAACTATGGTAAAAACACAAATATCTGTTTTTGGTTATTTTTACACGCAACCCTCTTCCCACCCCTTCTCACTCCCCTTACTATTGTGGCTGAACTTGGACTTAAAGGGCATTGGGAGTGTCACTATTCATTTCAGCAACTTCAAAAACTATGGAACAGAAACTAATATGTGTCATTTTCATTTATTTTTACATTTCACCCCCTCCCACCCCCCTTTCCTATCGGGGGTGAACTTGTACTTAAAGGGCATCAGGAGTGTCACTATTCATCTCAACGACCTGGAAAACAATGGATTAGACTCTAATATCTGTCATTTTTGGTTATTTTTACATGTCACCCCTTTCCCACTCCTTTTCCCCCTCCTTCCTATAGGGGGCTGAACTTGGACTTCAAGGGTAACGGGAGTGTCACTATTCATATCTGTAACCTCAAAAACTATGGATTAGATAGTAATAGTTGTAATTTTTGGTTATTTTTACATGTCACCCTCTTCCCACACCCCCTTCCCACCCATTCTCACCTCCCATCCAATCAGGACTGAACTTGGACTTAAAGGGCATCGGGAGTGTCACTTTCATCTTAGCAACCTGAAAACTGTGGATTAGAGAATAATATCTGCATTTTCGGTTATTTTTAAATGTCACCCCCTTCCCACCCCGACCCCCTTTGGTGCCAGTGATGTCTTACCATTTTAGTATTCTTTCCCAGATAGTAATTCATATGTATACCAAGTTTGGTTGAAATTACTTAATGTGTTTCAGAGTTATGCTGGAACATGAACACACACCCACACATACATACATACATACATTCATACATTCATACATTTATATATATATAATATATATATATATATATATATATATATATATATATATATATATATATATATATATATATATATATGACTTTTTATCACATCACCATGATTCATATACAAGTATTAAGCAACAAACGTCCTTTAATATCCAATTAAATCTCTACCTCGGAAATAATATATTTTCATATATATTACGGAAGGGGAATTTTTTAGTTGATAATAAGTTTGTCGTCCCATGGGCTCGAACCAGCGAAAGACAAGAACTCAGGACTACAGTGATGCCTTTACCCACACGGCCAACAAGTGAGGTATAAGTTGATACCGGCTCCCATCTGCAAATCCCCGTCGAACTCAGGTAATTGTATTTAGAGTCAATATCAACCCACCTCTGCTATACTAACCATGTAGTGTGTTTGTCGCATGCAGCCATATTATGACTTTTTATCACATCACCGTGATTCATATACAAGTATTAAGCTAAAACGTCCTTTAATATCCAATTCACTCTACCTCGGAAATAACATATTTTCATGTATGTTACCGAAGGGGAATTTTTTAGTTGATAATAAGTTCGTCATCCCGTGGGCTCGAACCAACGAAAGACGAGAACTCAGGACTACAGTGACGCCTTTACCCACACGGCCAACAAGTGAGGTATAAGTTGATACTGGCTCCCATCTACAAATCTCCAACGAACTCAGGTATTTGTATTTAGAGTCGATATCAACCCACCTCTCCCATGCTGACCATGTAGTGCGTTTGTCGCACGCTAACATATTATGACTTTTTATTGCATCACCGTGATTCATATACAAGTATTAAGCTACAAACATCCTTTAATATCCAATTCGCTCTACCTCGGAAATAATATATTTTCATATATTAGGGTAATATTTTAGTTGATGATAAGTTCGTCGTCCCGTGGCCTCGAACCAACGAAAGACAAGAACTCAGGACTACATATATGAAAATATATTATTTCCGAGGTAGAGCGAATTAAATATTACAGGACGTTTGTAACAATACTTTATATATATATATATATATATATATATATATATATATATATATATATATATATATATATATATATATATATATATATATATATATATATATATATATATATATATATATATATATATATATATATATATATATATATATAATATATATATATATATATATATATATATATATATATAATTGACAACAGCTGCATCCCAAGTCTGTTCTTTCGTCATAGTTTTATAATTTATTTTCTTTTTTGAAGCATTCATAAATGGTTCCAAGAACTTAGAAACATGAGTCTTATAACTGTCATAGCTGACCACTCAACTCATGTATCAATTTTGAACAGAAAAATAAATTTAGAAATAAATAAATGTTTTAGTCATTTTATTATGGTAGCTGCGGTGACTCGAACATTCAGTTTGCCTCAGTGATGAAATCATGAATTCATTAAAATTGAAGAATGCACGGACGCTATACCATAAACCACCAATATAACCGGGAGACATAAAACGCTGAGTGCTGTATTCCATTTAGGTAGTAATTCACCTGACAAAAATGAGGTGAACTTTTAAAGAATTGCTTCGATCTTCTATATTATGGATCCCTATTACTTTTATTAATGTCTCTAAAAGTTTACGTTGCATACAGACGGACGCATATATATATAAATATATATATATATATATATATATATATATATATATATATATATATATATATATATATATATATATATACACATATTGTTACGTGGGTCATTCGGTTAATGAGTTTAATAATTAGTTACTTGGATTTATATTGCCTTGCTTTACCTAAGACCCACGTAATTCTGTCAATTAAGGCTAAAATTAACTCTAAAGGACAGATATTGAATAGGTCAGGTCGCCAGTAACTGGTTAACAAAGAATAGAGGTTTATTCATGACCACATGACTGAAGTCAGCAACTTACTGGAACAGTAGTTTCAACAAAAAAAGTAAAATAAAAGGAAATGGATTATTTACAGGACAGGAGTTAACTGCAGCTCAGCATATTAGTCCTACTTAGGACAGTCCTCAGTGCTACATAGAATGAACGCAACAGGTTTATGTGCCTCTCAGATGCTTTATCAGGCATTTACTGCAAGGTCGAATTGAGCCTTCTTGGTATTGAGGATGCTGACTCTTCTCCAAGAAGGAGGATTTTATATAGGCCCAAGGCATACAGACTTCTGGAAAAAAGACGTATCCATACAACAATCTTGCGTTACAGAAACTCTCACTTGTCATTACTTAATCACAAGGGGATGAATCTTAGGTCAAAAATAATACTTTTAACACCTTGGAGGATATGTAATGTGACTTCACTAGACAACAGTAATTGTACTAATAGATGACTTCATAAATGGGATATGCTTTACTAGGATCTCTTAGTCAGTGACTGTTTAAGCGAGTAAGTTTGAACAAGGAAAAATGAAAGTTTCAGTTGAAGGGAAAGAGAACTGGGAGTAATTGTCATCTCAGACTTACCACTGGGTTAGCTAATGCAGTGATTAGTTGCATAAGATTCCTTGGCCCGTTGGAATAACAATTTTCTCCTCATTTGAACACAAGGAGGGAAGACAAATGATGCTGGGAAGACAGCCCGGACACGTCTGGGCGCTGTGGCAGCTGAGTGGAGTCTCGTGACGGTGGGGCAGCTCTCGCTGTTTGCTTGAAAACCCTGCCTAGCCAGGGCTTGACCTAAAATGACAATAATCTCGCCAGTACACAGAATAGAGGAAATTGGGTTTTAAAAACAGAATAACTAAGATCTAGCCTAGCAAAACTGTATCCCTCTATGACCCTCTAAGCTAAAAGTTTCGCCTGTTAACAAATTTAATTTGAAAATACTGCTTCCTGCTTGCTTCTTCACGTGCTAACAGCCTACATTGTCTGCCCTGTTACTTTAAAAAAGGTAAATTTTTATTCTTCGAATAAGAAGCAAGGAAGAGAGGTCGAACAGGGAATATTTATAATAATAATATATATATATATATATATATATATATATATATATATATATATATATATATATATATATATATATATATATATATATATATATATCATAAACTGGGTCCTCAGTGTGGAGGGAAATTGGAACAGTTTATTATTATAGACTGCCTTCGTGCCAAGGGGGGGTCCAAGTTTATGGATAAAAAGGAAAACTACTGGAAACTCATCTTAGAATCTTCCTGGATTTACGTAAATAATGAAGGTCACCATTGGAATTAGAATTCTTTTACAATCAAAAGGGGTTTATTCACAGAGAATGGGGCCAAATATGTGAGACCAAAAAGGTAACTATTTTTAGACACATAAATCACATACAATAGATCAATAATGCAGTAATTTACAAATACGCAATATAAATATGAGGGGCCACAGATACAACACTCCCCATTACAACAAATGACTCTGGTCTACTAAAAATGCATCCATTCACAGACAATAATACATTGGAAGTGATGAATTCCAGGATAATGGCAATTAGTTAAGCAAGATGATTTCTGTGTGGGCAGTGGATTCTTGCGATCAGGAATGGTTGCGAAATTTGGATGGCAGTCATGAGCTGGTCGGGCATAGATTTGCAGACTGGACAGGATAGGGTGGCTCATGTAAGAGAGGTCAGGAGTTAGTACAAACACGGTGGGGGGGGGGAAGAAGGAAACCTTCCTTGCTAGTGAACTGCGCACAAAGAATCTACGCACAAGGGAGGAATTAATCACTTGGGTTACTTAAATTAATTTGCCCTTAATTTACACTATGGAGGGAATATTTGATTACTTATCACTGAATCATATTAGGTTGATTTCAAAGCAAGTCATGGGGCAATTCACGGGCTGCTCAAAGTAGGTTGACTTAACAAAGGGACTGCTTGTTTTGGAGGAAGAAAGTTGAAGTTTGAAGGAATGGAAAAAATCAAGGAATTTCAGGGGGAGGGAAAGGGCTGGCTTACTGACTAATTGCTGACGATGTACCTGGGTCTGTTCATGCTGCGCTGGCATGTACGACTCGGCCATGTACCGAAATTAGTTTTCGCCAGCATAAAGGAAGAAGCGTCGAACATACGTCTTGGACGGGAGGTATCTGCAGAGTGGCTCTCTGGGAAAACAGAGCACGTCTCCCACAGTTGTTTGTTTCAAAGTCTCAGCCTATGTTGATCTGCAGAGTCATACAGCCAGCAAAGGAGTGGAGGAAAAAATGATCTTAAGATTAAGTACTTAGAGGTTAAGTTCCTATCTCTCCCACAGCCTGGATACGTCTCCATTACCCTAGGGGATTAGCCGCTCACATATCGCGTGATGGGGGTGAGGGGTGTTCGCTTATTGTTCACCCCAGGTCAGCTGAGGTGGGGGCTGTCTCTACATGAGTGAAAACAGGCACTAACTACCTTCCCTAGTTCAAAATACTCTTGGTTCTACCTCTCC